>NC_044996.1:104926530-105226530 GCF_008728515.1 Papio anubis | reverse complement strand
GTGTAGTGGCATAATTGCAGCTCACCACAGCCTTGACCCCCTGGGCTTAGGTGATCCTCCCGCCTCAGCCTCCTAAGTAGCTGGGACTGCAGGTGCACACTACCATGCCCGGCTTATTTTATGTATTTTTAGTAGAGACAGGGCTTCACCATGTTGTCCAGGCTGGTCTTGAACATGAAATCTTAAAATTAAATGAAGTATTAAAATAGTAAAATATTAAAAAATTAAATATTTTTGTTTGCTAAACCTGGCAACCCTATCTCTGCCTCATGGTTCAAGATGGCTGCTTATGCTCCAGCCTTCAGGACCATACTTCAGGCAGCAGGAGGAAAGGGGATTAAAGAAGGGCCTCCCTTCCTTTGAACACACCTCATGAAGGGAAGGGTAGAGAAGACACGTGTGTATTTCACACAGACCTCTTTGGTTCCTTTTGACAATTTCTGTGTGCCTCTTCCCTGATTCCTCCATGAGCTTGCTGCTAACAGCCTGCCCATGTGAAATGCTTCAGAGCCCTGCCTTCGGGCTCACGGAGTCATGTTGCCTACACCTGGGAATTTGGATGGCCCTTAGCAAGCGACTTACTCTGCGGGAGCACGAAAGCCCAGCTCCCTTGGCTGGGGTCAGGACGAACATGTAAGCATAATTTACACCTCAGAGCCCATCTGCAGGATCAGGCTGAGGCTGGGACTCCCCTGATTGTGTGCCCTGGCTTGGCTTCTTCTCTTCCCTGTCTTGTTTTCTTGACTTCTTTACTGGTCTGTGCAGGAAGCACTTCCTTCATAAATCATGTGCACACAAATCCTGGTCTCAGTGTCTTAGCAGCCTCAGATAAGGGTTTACACTAGAAAATATAAATAAGAAGTGGGCCAGCACTTTTGAAGACAAAGCTCTTCTGTTGCTGCATACCCCTCTGTGATGAAGAGGCTGAAGTGACTGGCAAAGCCCTTGAGTTTGAATCAGGTCACACCCAGCCTTATGGGGCGAATCCTGTGCTGTGACAACTTGTACTTAGTTGGACATTTAATATTTATTTCAATCTTCTCCAAGCTGTGTGTTTTCTAAGGGAATGTGTATTAGTCAGGATTTGGTCAGGAAAACAGATGGCACTTGGAATTTCAAATAGAGAGGGATTTAACACTGAGGGTTAGGTACTTACAAACCAGTTAGGAGAGCTGGAAGAGCAAAAGTCTCTCAGATTTCCTCCAAACTTCCAGAGCATCAGAAAAGTACAGTGAAGAAAGAGCACGCCAGCCTGTGGGACCAAGGTAGCCGATTCTCGGGGAAGTGCCTGGAGGTGGCTGCAAAAGCTTTACTTCCTGTGCCTTGTGTCTGTCTGCTGTTGCAAGAGAAGCAATAATAATCATGGCTTCTACCTCTCCGGCCTTCCAGGTCTTGTGCCAGTACAGTCAATCCTCATTATTTGTGGGTTCCATATTTGCAAATTCACCTGCTCACTAACATTGATTTGTAACCCCAAAATCAATACTCGCAGTCCATTCACAGTCACTCTTGGAAAGAGCTGCAAAAAACTTGAGTTACCTAAAGCCCATGTTCCCGGCTGAGCTGAATAAGGGACCTCTCTGCCTGGTAGTTTGAGCTCTCGTACTATAAACAAGTGTTATTTTGGCCATCTGGCTAGTGCCATGTTTTTCACATTTTGTGCTTTTTGTTGGTGATTTCACTGTTTAAAATGACCCCCAAGTGTAGTGCTACAGTGCTGTCTAGCATTCCTAAACGGGAGAAGGCAATGATGTGCCTTATGGAGAAAACGTGTGTTATAAAAGCTTTGTTCTGGTCAGGCGTAGTGGCTCATGCCTGTAATCCCAGCATTTTGGAAGGCCGAGGTGGGCGGATCACTTGAGGTTCTCTGGTAGAGAACCCCATCTCTACTAGAAATACAAACATTAGCCAGGCGTGGTGGCGGGCACCTGTAGTCCCAGCTACTCGGGAGACTGATGCACAAGAATTGCTTGAACCTGGGAGGTGGAAGTTACAGGAAGCCAAGATCAATATCTACCTTCAAATAATAGTATACTATTTCATGTGTAGTTTAAAAACATTATGAGTGTAATTCTAATTCCTCCCTCCCATCCCACGGTACATTTACATATCCTATAAATACACAATGCATTGCTGCTGTGCTGACTTTAGACAGTCATCTTTTAGAGCAATTTAAACATTTTAAAAGGAATTTTTATTTAGCTTTATTTGTTCAATTTCCAACCCTTTTCATTTATTTGTGTAGATGCAAGTCATATTCCTCCTACTTATAACATTTCTTACAGAGCAGTTCTGCCAGCAATTAATCCTCTGTTTTTGTTTGAGAGAGTATTTCTCTTTTACTTTTGAAATATATTTTTTGCTGGGTATAGAATTTGGGGTTGACGTGTTCTTTTGTTGTTGCTTAACATTTTGAAGGTGTTACTTTATTGTCTTTTGACTTGTATGGTTTCTGATGAGAAGTATGCCATGATTCTTATCTTTGTTCTACTTTATGTAATATGCCTTTTTTCTCTGGCTGCCTTTATAATTGTTCTCTTTGTTTGTTGGTTTTCAGCAGTTTAAATATGATATACCTAGATTTTTGTTTGTTTGGTTTTGCTTTCGGTTTTTGTTTTACCCTGCTTGGTCTTCTCTGTGCTCCATGGATCTGTGGTTTGATGTCTGCCATTTATTTTTGGAAAACTCTTAGCCATTATTCCCTCAAATATTTCTCCTGCCTTGTTTGCTCTTCTCCTTCTGGGATTTCAGTTACATGTACTTCAGACTGTTTGATAATTTCCCACAGCTCTTTGATGCTCTGTTCTGTTTTTTCCCTCCATTCATTTCTCTTTGTGTTTCAGTTTGAATAATTTCCACTGACTTATCTTCAAATTTGCTGATTCTTTCCTCAGCTGTATCAGTCTCTTGATGAGCCCATCCAAGGGACAGTAGTGTCTTTCATTTCTTGCATTTCCATTTGATTCTTTCTTATAGGTTTATTCTCTCTGCTAAAATTACCCATCTGATCTTCCATATTGTCCATAAGTGTTTATTCCCAACTGCCCTTGGAGGCACCTGTCTTTTCTTAGAGTTTGGGTTAGTTGGTTGCCCTGTGACTTCAGCTGTCTGATAAGTTCAAGGCAAGTTGTGATTTGCAGATTGTCTTTCCTTTTTTCTTGTTGCTGTAAGGGTGGGAAGAATGCTTTTACCAGCCTTCTACATTAGAAGCAGACTGCTGCTATTCAGAGAGAGATGTTTCTGTAGAAAAAGTACAAGACTTAATTTTGTGTCTAATTCCTGGTTTCTTTCAGATCCTCATGCTATGCACATATAACCAAATCAAGGCACCAGTATTTACTGTGGAATTCAAGAGGAAAAGCTCAGTCTCTGTGGGAATGGCTAATAAACAGTGGTAAGTGGTATAAAATGACAGATCAAATGTAATATGTTACCCCTAGTTGCAGGTGTGGTAGGTTCTTAAAAACAGCCCCCAATGAATCATGTCTCCCAGTGTTCACATCCTTTGCAATGTTTCTTTGCAGCTCTTTCCGTCATGAAGTGGAGTTACTTCTCCAGCCTTTGAATCTGCTGTTTTGATCAACGGAATATGGCTAAAGTGACATATGTATTTGTGTCTGGGTGAAGATGGGTGGCATTTAAGTCCAGGGCTTAGGAGTTCTGGTAGCTTCCACTTTTGCCTGGGGGATTTCCAGCCACCATGTGAAGAAGCTCAGATTAACCTGCTGGAGACAGAAGCCCCTTAGGAGGAGAGCCAAGCTCCCAAATATATTAGTGAACCCGGCTAACCCCATGAAAAGAGAGAGGCCCAGCCATCCCAGTTAGCGCCAGCCATGCGAACCTCCCCAACTGAGCCATCAGACATGTGAGTGTGGCCAGTTGGGGTTTTCCAGCTCCAGTCAAGGTGTTGCAGCCCCAAATTCCTGAACCACAGAACTGTGAGATGCAAAAAGGTAGTTGTTTTATGCTACTAAGTTTTGGGGTGGTTTGTTAGGAAGCAATAGCTAACAGCAGAGACTTGTAGTTGCTCCACAATACCCCTTCTCTCCCTTTTCCTCTTTAAAAGAAAGGCTGAGTTTTCTAGCTCGTTAAATGGCCACCTAAAATAAAAATTACATTTCTCAACTTTCCTTGCCAGTAGATATAGCCATATGACTAAGTTCCGGTCAATGACATCCAAGTAAGAATGGGTATATGTGGCCGGGCGCGGTGGCTCAAGCCTGTAATCCCAGCACTTTGGGAGGCCGAGACGGGCGGATCACGAGGTCGGGAGATCGAGACCATCCTGGCTAACACGGTGAAACCCCGTCTCTACTAAAAAAAAAAAAAAAAATACAAAAAACTAGCCGGGCGAGGTGGCGGGCGCCTGTAGTCCCAGCTACTCGAGAGGCTGAGGCAGGAGAATGGCGTGAACCCGGGAGGCGGAGCTTGCAGTGAGCTGAGATCCGGCCACTGCACTCCAGCCTGGGCGACAGAGCGAGACTCCATCTCAAAAAAAAAAAAAAAAAAAAAAAAAGAATGGGTATATGCAACTTCCAGTGTAGTATTTATTTTGGAGGCCTTTATCTTACCAATATATCAGAGTCTAGCACTGGAAAGATAAGAATACCATGATCATCTTTGCTTCCTACCCTACCCAAATGAGATATGGGTTGCTTTGGAGTCTGTTAGGAAAAAAACAAGAGCAACAGCAACCCAAACACTGTAGTGTAGACAGGCCATGAGGATCAAAAGGTCGATGGAGGAAAAAAAGGAGCTAAAAATGATACAGTGAGCACCAACTGAAAAGACTATCTTTAACCCACTAGAAGTTTCTAACATTTTGAGTACCTTGAAAAATAAGTGGTGGTGAATCTTCACATTGAAAATGAATTTAAATCAAGACATTAGGCCTTTTGACTTTGGGCATGGAATGTTCTCAGGGTAATAACACAGGTCTGGTACTTGCACCTTAATTACCCACAGACAGTTTATGGCTGTGTTCTTGCTGTAGTAGAACTTATGGGAATCTCCTTGTCATATCCTGGACCCAGGTAAATAGTCCTTCCAGGTGTGGTAGAAAGTTGAGAGGTTTGGTTAAAACACTGCATGGGAAGCCAAGACTAGCATAGATGCCTTCCTAGGGCTCCTCTTCTTGTTAGCATTAGGCTTTGTGTATTCTTCATCTCTCTTGATTCTGTCACCTTCTCCTTCTCTCTCTCCATGGGCACTTCTCTGTGTTCAGCCTTTGCAATTTCTCTCTGGGGCTCCCTGTCCTCATGTTGTCACCTCGAATCCATTCCCCACTCTGCACCTAAAGTAATTTCTCTAGAGAGTATATCAGGTTCATGACATACCTATTTTTACAATCCCAGCAAATCTCCCCAATCCTTCCATAGGAAGAAGAAAGCCACGCTCGGGCTCTGTGTGATCTAGCACCACCTTCTTTCCTTCCCTTATCCTTCCATTCCTCCTCTTTCATATGCTGGATGACATGTCCAGCCACCCTGGATGACTTGAAAACTCCTGAAGCACCCCAGCTATCAAATCCTTAGAGCCTCTTTCCTGGCCCCTTCTTCTAAGACAATTCTTTCTTACCTTTTAAGACTCAGATCATGGCCAGGCGCGGTGGCTCAAGTCTGTAAACCCAGCACTTTGGGAGGCCGAGGTGGGCGGATCACCTGAGATCAGGAGTTCGAGACCAGCCTGGCCAACATGGTGAAACCCCATCTCTACTAAAAATACAAAAATTAGCCAGACGTGGTGGCAGGTGCCTGTAATCCCAGCTACTCAGGAGGCTGATGCAGGAGAAGCTGGGGAGGTGGAGGTTGCAGTGAGCCAAGATCGCGCCACTGCACTCCAGCTTGGGCAACGGAGCAAGACTCCGTCTCAAAAAAAAAAAAAAAAAAAGACTCAGCTCAGGTGTTCAGCCACCCCTTTGAGAAGGTCCCTCAGATTAGGGACCTTCTTTGTGTTTCAAGCATGCCTCTCATCATTACATTTGTCAGACTATTTTTCTGATGATCAGTCTCCCCTCAAGGCTGTCAAGCGCTTAATGTGAGTGCAGCACCCACTGCTAGTGCCCCAGAGCCTTCCAGCACTCACCATTTCTGCGCCCAGCAGCGTGGGGCAGGATGAAAGTGCCAGGGGCTTAATGCCTTCTGAGAGCAGCTTTCAACCAATGACTGATGGGAGTTGGCGCATAACTACCCCAGCTCCTTTGCCCTTGAGTGGGTAACACTGAGGCATGCGCTCTTGGCCATTACACACAGTTCACCTGTGGAAATGAGCTCCAGCTGCCCACAGTGGTAGCCAGTAAAGCCCACCATTTATTGCCTGATTTCCTTCCCTTGTCTCACTTCCCTACTTCTCTTCTGGTGTTTCTTATACCTCCCAAATAAACCACAAGCCAGCACTAATCCTCTTATCACAGGATCTGCTCTGGGGAAATCCAAACCATGGAGGTATCTGTCTTATTGTCTTTGCATCTTTCCACAGCACTGAGTTTAATCCCTGGCACAAAGTAAGTCTTTGATGATAGTTTGTTGTCTGGCTGACTGTGTCTGTCTTTTTGAGTGAATAACTGAATTAATTAATGGTTATAATGACAAATTTTCTGGTTTTATCCCTTATCTCTCTTGTGATAGACACAGAGATGTGTCACCAAATCTGCCTTCAATAAAGTTCTTGTTCACTTTGGGAGGCTGAGGCGGGCGGATCACTTGAGGTCAGGAGTTAGAGACCAGCCTGGCCAACATGGTGAAACCCTGTCTCTACTAAAAAAAAAAAAAAAAAAAATACAAAACTTAGCCAGGCGTGGTGGTGCATGCCTGTAATCCCAGTTACTCAGGAGGCTGAGGCAGGAGAATTGCTTGAACCCGGGAGGTGGAGGTTGCAGTGAGCTGAGATCGCACCACTGCACTCTAGCCTGGACAACAGAGCGAGATTCCAAGAAAGTTTTGTTGTCCATTCATGGAGTGTGCAGAGAGCACATAGCTCCCAGCTGTCAGCTCTTCCAGTCTGTCTCAGCTGCAGAGAGCCACCTCACTCCAGGCCACAGCCTCCTCAGGGCAGCCCACACCTGGTGAGTGCTTTAGCAGAAAGCATAAAAGGGTGTAAGAGTCTGGCCATTTCAGCCGATTGCAGGAAACCTCTGGTGGCCCATCCCTGCTCCAGAGCTCTCCACTGGGTTGGCCAAAGCTATGCAGGTTTGCATGACAGTTCAGCTTCTCAGTCAGCCCTATCTTGCCTTCTCCCATTTCTTTTTTTCCTCACAGAATTTGATCTCTAATAAACATCTTGCATCTCAAAAGCCATCCCATCATCTGCTTCTGGAGAGTCTAACTTGCAGCATCTTCCATGGTGTATTAATCAGGATTTTCCAAAAAAGCAGAACCAATAGGAGATACATTTATGGAGATTTATTTACTGTGGGAATTGGCCCACACAACTGTGGAGGCTGAGAAGATCCACGATCTGCTATCCGCAAGCTGGAGACCCAGAGAAGCTGATGCTATAAGTCCTGGTCTGAGTCGAATGGCCCAGGAGCCAGAAGTGCTGATGTTCAAGGGCAGGAGCAGAGGGATGTCCCAGCTCAAGGACAGAGAGAGTTAATTCGCTCTTCCTCTCTTCCTCCTCCTTTTTGTTCTATTCGGGCTCTCAATGGATTGGATGATACCCACTGTATTAGAGTGTTCTTGTATTGCTATAAAGAAATACCTGTGACTGGGTAATTGATAAAGAAAAGAGGTTTAATTGGCTCACGGTTCTGCAGGCTGTACAGGAAGCATGATGCTGCTATCTGCTTGGCTTCCAGGGAGGCCTCAGGAAAGTTCCAATCATGGTGGAAGGCAAAAGGGGAGCAGGCATGTCACATAGCTAGAGCAGGAGCAAGAGAGGGGAGAGGAGGTACTACTCACTTTTAAATGACCAGATCTTCTGTCAGGAGGACAGTACCAAGGAGGATGGTGCTAAACCATTCATGAGAAACCCTCCCTCATGATCCAGTTACCTCCCACCAGGTCCCACCTCCAACATTGTGGATTACATTTCAATATGAGATTTGAGCAGGTGCACTCATCCAAACTCTATCACCCACCCACATTGGCAAGGGTGATTTTTATTCAGCCTGCTGATTCAAATGGTAATCTCTTCCAGAGACTCTCACAGACACACCCATAAATAATATCTTATTAGCTATCTGAACATCCCCTAGTCCAGTCAAGCTGACACGTAAAATTAATCATCACGCATAGATTCCATGCTTTAGTCATCCTGATTCCCCTGATTCACTGTCACCTCAACAGACTTTGTGCCTTTCTGACTCCACTCCATTGTTTGTCCCGCTGTCCACTCCTCTCTGCCGTATAATAATATCTGGACAATGCTTCATAGTGTAAGTATTTCTCCGTATGACATCAGATTTACTCCTCAACAACAGCCCTGCAAGGTGGGTGTTCTTATTCCCATTTTTCAGCTATGGAGACTGAAATTTAGATAAATATAGGGATTTTCCCAAGGTCCCCAGTTTCTAAGTGGAAACTGGAACTCAGAATTGGCAAGTACAGGAATGTCCGCAGATAACTTTCCTCCCTCTGGGTGGGCCTTGGAGATATGGTCCCAACAACAGTACTGTCTGTTACAGGAACTATCTGCGGTATTTGCTTAGCAGGTGGGAGGTAAATCACCTATCTAATCCCTTTGGATTCACACACTGAAAGCTCCCTGTTGAATTTTCCTGGGAACTGTAATGGCCCCTAGTCCCTTAAGCTGAACTGATATGTGATTTGTTCTGGAGTCATCTCTGGGGGTGAAACAGTTGTAGGGGAAGGCAGAGAGGTCCAGGACTGAGGGCTTGGGGGAGTTGCTGGTGGAGGCCCCCCGTGCTTGTGGATGATCATGGGCACTGAATAGGAGGAGGGGAATCTGTCATGACCTTGAGCCGTGGGCACACCAGCAATCTCTCCTTCTGCTCTCGGAGCTGCCTGGGAGTTGGTGTATAAATCCACCAGCCAGAAGGAGTGGGGGGATTCGCATCTGGAATTTGACAGTTCCTCCCTCAGTTGACAGAGGAGGGTCCGTGTGGAAGTCAGCTTGTAACCCTCCACCCAGGTGCTCCAGACCTGAGACAGATGAATGGGTGGCCTAGGTTGGGGAAGCACCCGAGCAAGCATTCCATCTCAGATAGTCTCGCGGCGGGTAGCCTCAACCTGACCTGGGAGTGGGGGAGCTCTGGAGTGTGAGTTATAGGTCAGAGGGGTCCCATGCATAGGCAAGGGAGCTGGGCTTTCATACTCCTCCATCCACCAGCCATTGGCTAAGGACTGCTCTGTCCTGGGGAAGCATAAATTTCCAGACATTTTCAGCTCAATTTCCAGACATTTTCAGCTCTCCTCAATAAAGTTGCTCCAGTAGCCATGGGCAGGCCTCCAAATAAGTTACAGGTTTTGGAAACAAAGGCACACTGAAGCCAGGGGTGGTCAAAAACAGTACAGAAGTAGCCAGGGGAATGCAGGTGTAACACAGACAACAAGAAATTATGGGGACCTCTGGCTTTTTCAGTGTGTGATCAATGCACCTCTTCTCTCTTTATTTTTGCTGTGAGCTCCATGGGAGCAGAGACAGTGTAACTTTGTAGTCCCAGCAGTCAGCAGTAGGCCTGGTGTCCATGCCCAAATAACTGTTGCCAAAGGGGTGGAAGATGGAATGTTTTGTCCAAGAGTGTAAACGAACGCACAGAGCCAAGACTGAAACAGGGCTCTCTGGGAACAAGGCAGAGATGTAGAGCCTGGACTGGGGCCTTAGTTGGCTCTGGAGTCATGGTTTTGAACCTGGGGCTGTTCTGCAGTTTCTTCGTTACCTGCTAGCCTCTCCCTTGGAATGAGTGATGCCTTCTGGGGATGTTAAATATCTGTAGCTGTTAACTATCTGTGCATGGATAGAGTGGAGGGAAGAAACAAAGGTGCCTCACCTCCCCCAGGAAAGCCCAGGTGGTTTGAAGAGTGAGATGTCTGGGTCAGAGGGAAGTGGAAGTGGACTTTTAGGTTAGGCGAGAAGTCTCCAGGGCAGAGCTGATTTAACTCTGAAAATAGCTGGAGGAGGACTTTAGTGGGTGCGTTTACTCTTGCTGTGGCCGGGTTTGGGTACTTATTATTCCTTTCAACTTTTTATATCTTTTTTTTCTTTAGGCCTGATTGTGACTCTCTTTCAGAAACAAGAGGGCAGGGGTGGTAGCTCACACCTGTAATCCCAACACTTAGGGAGGCAGAGGCTGGAGGATGGCTTGAACCCAGCCTGGGCAACATAGCGGGACCACCTCCACAAAAAGGGGAAAAAACAAAGGAAACAAGAACGCTCTGGGGACTGACTCATGTTCATTAAAATCACGAGATTGGTATTAAAAACTCAGGAAGTCATTATGAATTTACAGCAAGAAAGTCAGTCGTTTACTCATTTATTTATCCCATAAATATTTATTGAGGGCTGACCTAAGCCAAATTGGTCATGCATAACCCTAAAGTTCTTTCTACAAGGTAATATAGCCTCCTGTATGAGGCAGGAAACAAAAACCACAGCGGTTGTTTTAACAGAGAGAATTTAATCTAGAGAATGGTTAGCTAAGTATAAGGAATTATTAACTAGTTATTGAAGAACTCAAAAAGTAAAAAAGAGAACGCTATGGTATCACGAAGGTAGCAATTTCTGGAAGCAACTACCACCTCTGGGGAACAAAGGGGGAAAAGTTGGAATTATTAAAACCTAGAAGCTTGGAGGAGTGATCACATGGGGCTGAAACTCAGCAGCCTGAGGAAGGGGCACCTGCTGGCTAGTGCTGGTGTCTCTGAGCTCAGAGGAGGGGCCCCACGGAGATGGAATCCAGACCTCTAAGGAGGATGAGCTGGCCAGCTGGCATCTCTGGGGTAGGAGATGATGAGGCTGGTTCTGTGGGCATTGCAAACCGGATTTAGCCGCTGTTACAGGAAGGGACTGCTGCTGCCACAGTGAAGAAGCATGGTGTGAGGGATGCCACTCACAGGATCAGGAAGCTAAGGGAAGAAGCCACTGGGAAGCCAGCAGAAGCCCAAAGGAAAAAAAAAAAAAAACTCCCTTCTTCCTCCTCTAGCCTTGAGTCTCTCTCTAGTGCCTCCTACAGGCAAAGCCCAAGAGGGAGCAGCTGGCAAAGCAGAAAGGTGGTTTAAGTCCCAGCCCCAGTACATAAAGAAGGGTGGGTTTGGAGCTGAGAGATGATCTCTTAATAACTGGCCGGGCGCGGTGGCTCACACCTGTAATCCCAGCACTTTGGGAGGCTAAGGCCGGCAGATCACTTGAGGTTAGGAGTTCTAGACCAGCCTGGCTAACATGGTGAAACCCTGTCTCTATTAATAATACAAAAATTAGCCAGGCGTGGTGGTGCGGGCCCGAAATCCCAGCTACTTGCGAGGCTGAGGCATGAGAATCACCTGAACCCAGGAGGCAGAGGTTGCAGTGAGCGAGATCACGCCACAGCACTCCAGCCTGAGAGACAGTGAAACTGTGTCTCAAAAAACAAAAAACAAACAAACAAAAAAAACTCTTAATAACTGATACATCTCCAAAGAGTCTTGAGGTGAGTGAGGATTAGCTAACCGCCCCCAGAAACCTTACCACCAGCTCACACAAAAGCAAATATCTGACCAAACTCTACCACATTTATTAAGCAAGCACTCGTTTAGCAATCCGGCACAAACACAATTGATGCAACCTTTTCTCTAGGCTTGAGGAAGTCCCAGCTCTCAGCCTACCCTTGCATGAAAGGTCACTGAAGGTGGATGCAACATTCCAGAAGCATCAGGGAACCAGAAATCCTCTAAAACTAAAGGTGGAATCAAGCCTCAGGTGCCATCTCTAAGGTACAGGGCACAGACCTTGCTAGATTCTGATAACCTCTTTATCAGAGTGGAGAGTGGTATCTCCAATATATTCCAGTAAACCCATAGATCCTGAATACCTCTAATTTCACCAACAAGAGTCTATTTCTAACATTCGTCATGCTAATTAACAAGTCACCAATTTCATCAATGAAAACCCATTTTTGACTTTCACTTTGCTAATTAGCAAAGCCTCAGGTATTGATGGAGCCTTTGTGATCTTGCATTTGGATGTGGTATTTCTCATACAAAGCCAACTGAGTAGCTGGAGAGGGGCTTTTGGTGAAGGCAAATGACTGACTGCCCCTGGAATTGGAGTTTTAACTGACACAGACATAATATCACGTTGTTTAGATGGAATTACTTCAAAAATCAAATGCAGAGGTTGGGCACGGTGGCTCATGCCTGTAATCCCAGCACTTTGGGAGGCCGAGGTGGGTGGATCACCTGAGGTCAGGAGTTCAAGACCAGCCTGGTTAACATGGCAAAACCCTGTTTCTACTAAAAATACAAAAATTAGCTGGGTGTGGTGGTGCATGCCAGTAATCCCAGCTACTTGGAAGGGTGAGGCAAGAGAATTGCTTGAACCTGAGAGGCAGAGGTTGCGGTGAGCCGAGATCATGACTGCCCTCCAGCCTGGGTGACAGAGCGAGATTCCTCCTCAAAAAAAACCCAACCAACCAAACAACAACAACAACAATACCAACAACAAAACAAACAAACAACAAACAAACAAAAACAAAAAACAAAAAACTGCAGAGATTGTAATAAGTACTGTTGATACCAGGCACCACTGTGATTCAGTGGTGAACAAGACACAGTCTTTGCTCTCAAGTGGCTCACAGCCTGGGAGATGAACAATAAACAGGTGACTGCAATATGTGCAGAGTGTACCTATAGGGGTCAGCCGGTTGGTACTGGGTACTTTTCTGAAAACATCAGGAGGACCAAATTCTGCCACTCAGTTGTCAGCAAACCTTCCCTGTGGGTTGAGTCGCCAGATAAAATACAGGCTGTCCAGTTCAATTTGCATTTCAGATAAACAATAAATACTTTTTTTTTTTTTTTTTTTTAGCATAAGTGCTGTATTTTATTTGCTAAATCTGGCAATTCTATTTCTAGGCAAAGCTAGAAGGAAAGCCAAACAGGGCAGAAGTCAGCTCAGTGAGTGTGAGATTAGTCAAGGCAGGAGAATGAGATAGCTTTAGGTTCAGTGCCTGAGTTATCTATTTCCATCTGCCTCCCCAGACAAGCCCAAGTGTTTTAGAGGTCAGGGGGGCGGCTTCCCTGAGCAGTGCTGGCCAAGACACGGGTGGTCTCTCTGATGTCCCCTTTTATAAATGCCATGCACATTCTTCTTAAACAGACCCCTCTGCCAGCACATTCTTTCTTATGCAGATGCTGTGATGGCTAATTTTATGTGTCGACTTGGAGGGTGTTTTGGGATAAAATTAACATTGAAATTGATGAACAGATTAACATTGAAACTGATGAACAGATCCATAATGTGGGTGGGCCTCGTTCAATCAGTTGAAGGCCAGAAAGGAGCAAAAGACCAGCCTCCCTGAGCAAGAGGAATTCTCCAGAATACACTGCCTTCAGACTTCATCTGCAGCTTCACCTCTCCTGGGTCTCCGCCTACCAGCACACACTGCAGATTTTGGACTTGCTGGCCTCCATAATCATGTAAACCAATCCCTTATAATCTCTCTCTCTCGCTCTATGTGTGTGTGTATATATATATGTGTGTGTATATATATGCGTGTATATATGTATATGTGTATATATATGTGTATGTGTATAGATATATCCATGTATTTATACATATATACATGTGCACGTGTGTGTGCATGTACATCTTTTTGGTTCTGTTTCTCTGGAGAACCCTAATACAGACCCCCAAATAGCTGATTAGGTTTAAGGTTCCATAATGACAATGCAGTTTTGCTTCTTTCTTCTAAACAGGTTCCCTGAATGGGATTCGTTTGCTCATAGTCATCATTTTTTTCTCCATTAATGGATGATCTCATTTTTCTCTTAACACTCAGAGAGATTAAGAAACTTGCCCAAGGCTAGCCGGCTGAGATTTCATCTCACCTCTAGCTTCAAGGCTTGTGCTTGAAGCTGTTCTGCTGTTCAGTGTCAGTCTGTATCCTGGAAATTGTCTTCCTCGATACAGGGAGGTATCTGTTGGGTAAAGTAAAGGATGCTGGGCTTGGAGTCAGAAGACTTTGGCTTTGTTCAGAAACGGAAACATCCCAGATGGGGTTAGCAGTCTGGAGAGGGCTTTGGTGCTTAGGAGCTATGCATGCACGTTCAGCAACTCCTGCAGGTTGACCTGACAGAACCTCTTGATAAACTTGAACTCGGCATGCAGGGTGAGCCAAGGCTAGGTCCCATTAGTGATGTCACAGCCCCAGGTGGCACAACAATTAAAGGAGCAGCTTTTTGGGTCAAAGGCAGGAGATCCTGCTGGTGGGAACTCAGGGAAGGTGTGGGTCCCACTCAACCTCTGCAAAACCAGTCCTATTATTCTACCCTTGTCTCCAGGCAATGCCTACACTCATGTGGAAGCTTCAAGGGGATGGTGGGCAGGTTTCTGATCCTCCTGAGGCATCACCATCCTCAAATCCACCAGGCTGGGGCCAGAAACTGATGGCAGGGTGGGGGAGTTGGGGAGGGCAGGAGTTAAATAAACACAGGCTTCATGGCTAGCCAGATGTGAAGTTAAAGTTTTTCTTTACTAGCTGTGTTCTGGAATATTATGTACTAAATGTTTCTGTCCCTTCAAAATTCACATATTGAAGCCCCAATCTCCACTGAGATGGTATTATGAGGTGGGACCTTTGGGAGGTGATTAGATGTAGATGACATCTTGAGGATGGAAGCTCCCCATGATGGGATTAATGTTCTTATGAGAAGAGGAAGACCAGAGCACACTCTCTCTGACATGTGAGTACACAGCAAGAAGATGGCTGTCTGCAAACCAGGAATAGAGCCCTCCCCAGGGAACTGAATTGGCTGGCACTTTGACCTTGGATTTCCCAGTCTCCAGAACTATGGGAAATAAACGTAAGTTCCTTAAGCCCCCAGCCTGTGGTATTTTATTATAGCAGCCCAAGCTGACTAATACATAGAGTGACTACACAATGTCTCTTATTAGTAGTCTTCCCATGTAAAATCTATTAGAAAATGTGTACTGTTTTGTGTACATTTTTTTTATTTTTAAAATCAACATTATTGATGTATAATTTACATACAATAACATGTACCCATTTTAAGTATACAGTTCGATGAGTTTGGAGAAATATACATAGCCGTTTAACCACACCCCAGTCAAGATATAGGTCATTTTCATCCATGATGGATCTTGGATCCATTACCAAGAATACAAGATTTCCCTTGTATTCTTTTGCAGTCAATCCCTTCTCTCCACCGTAGCTCTAAGCAACACTAATCTTCTTTTCCCACTGTAGATTAGTTTTACCTGTTCTGGAATTTTATAGACATAGAGTCATATAAAGCACACTTTATTGTGTTTGGCTTTTGTTTAATAGAATGCTTCTGAAATCATCCATGTTATTGCATGTGTCAATATTTGGGGATTTAAAAAAATTGCTGTGTAGTATTCTGTTGTATGAATATACCACAATTTGTTTATCCATTCTCATTGGTATATTTTAAGTTTATGTATATTCTGTTATATATCTCATTCTGGGCTTTAGATTTTTCACTAAGCATGGCTTTAAGATTCACTCATGTAGCTATTTGTATGTCTAACTCATTGCTACTAAATGCTTCAGATTACTCCATAGTCCCCAGGTTTTATCTAATCACCCCCTCAGTGATGGATGCCCAGTTTGCTACCCACCACAAAAAAATACTGCACTGAGCATCTTTTTACATGTACCTCATGGACCTCTGAATTTTCATGGGATATATACCCAGGAGGCAAATTGCTGGGTCATTCACTACGTGTTTACTTAATTAATGTCAGAGATGCCAGCTTCTTCTCCAGAATGGCTGCACTAGTCTACACTCTTACCTGCAATGCCAGAGGGCTCTTTATAGCCCCATAGGTCCCCAGCACTTGGCATTATACAGCTAACTTTTGCAGTCTAATATAAAAAAGTGATATCTCATTTTTGTTTTAATTTGCATCTCCCTGACTGCAAATAAGTTTGAGCAGCTTTGCAGGTGGGTGTCTCTCTCTAAACTGCCTGTTCATATTCTTTGCCCAGTTTTCTATTGGGGATGCTGTTTTGCTTCATGTTGATTTGCAGGTGTTTCTCACATATTTGACATGCTCATTTCTTGTTTTAGAGATTGAAAACATTTTCTTCCATTTTGTGCATACATCTATTCCCTTTGTCTGTGGTGTGCTTCAATAAACAGAAATCCTTAATTTTGAAGTAAATACATTTCCCTTTTCACCTAATTGTTTGTACCTTTGAAGTTTTATTTAAGTAGTCTTTTTCTGCCAATAGAGATCACAAAGATATTCTTCTACAGTTTCTTTTATTAACTTTATAGTTTTCACTTTCACTTTTAGTTCTTCAGTCTAGAGACTCTCTGATTTATTGGTGGTGTTAGCTTGGGATACAGTTTTAATTTTTTCCATTTGGTGCACCAGTTTTGTTTTAACTCCATGCAGGGTATCTTTAAAATCTTGGCTCTGGCCGGGCATGGTGGCTCATGCCTGTAATCCCAGCACTTTGGGAGGCTGAGGTGGGCAGATCACAAGATCAGGAGTTCGAGACTAGCCTGACCAACATGGTGAAATCCCATCTCTACTAAAAATACAAAAATTAGCCAGGTGTGGTGGCATGCACCTGTAATCCCAGCTACTCAGGAGGCTGAGGCAGGAGAATCGCTTGAACCCAGGAGGCGGAGGTTGCAGTGAGCCGAGATCATGACACTGCACTCCAGCCTGGGCAACAGAGCGAGACTCTGTCTCAAAAAAAAAAAAAAAAAAAAAAAAAAAAAATCTTGCCCACACCAATTCATGAAAATGTTTTCCTCTAAAAGCTTTATTATTTTATCTTTCCTATTTAGATCTACAGTTCTTCTGAAATTGATTTACATGTATGGTGTGAGATAGGGATCCAGATTTATTTCTCCCCATTTAGATACAAAATTAACCCAGTGCCATTTATTTAAAAGATTATCTTTTTTCCACTATACATCAGAGTCATACTGTAATAAACCAGGTAAACTGAATGTGTATCTGCTTTGGATTCTTGATTCTTTTCCGTTGGTCAGTTTATCTATCCTTGTGTTGTATGTCACTGTATTCCTCAGAGAGGACTTGTGTAGTCTTACACTAATTTTAGACACTTTATAATTTTGTGGCGATTGTAAATGATTTTCTTTTTATTACATTTTGTAGTTTCTAGTTATTTCTATAGTAAAAAGCAGCTACTGATTTCTGTAGGTTGATTTTCTAGTTAGAAACTTTATGTACATCCCCGTTTAGAGTTGAGTTTGTGGATTACATTTTTATTTCTAGATAGATGATCATACCACTTGCAAATAGCAATTTTATCTTTTTCCTTCCCAAAAGTATATCTCTGTGATGATTAATTTTATATGTCAATTTGGCTAGTCTCTTGTGCCCAGTTATTTTGTCACACAACAGTCTATAGTCTAGGTGTTGCCATGGAGGTATTTTTTAGATGAGATTAACATTTAACTCAATAGACTTTGAGTAAAGCAGATTACCCTCCATAATGTGGGTAGGCCTTGTCCAATCAGTTGAAGGCCTTAAGAAAAAAGATGAACAGGCCGGGTGCGGTGGCTCACGCCTGTAATCCTAGCACTTTGGGAGGCTGAGGCAGGCAGATCACTTGAGGTCAGGAGTTCGAGACCAGCCTGACCAACATGGAGAAACCCCATCTCTACCAAAAATGCAAAATTAGCTGGGCGTGGTGGTGCATGCCTGTAATCCCAGCTACTCGGGAAGCTGAGGCAGGAGAATCGCTTGAACCTGGGAGGTGGAGGTTGCAGTGAGCTGAGATTGTGCCATTGCACTCCAGCCTGGGCAAGAAGAGCAAAACTCTGTCTCAAAAAAAAAAAAAAAAGAAAAGAAAAGGAAAAAGAAAAAAGATGAACATTCTCGGAGGGAGAGAATTCTGCCTCTAGACTGCCTTTGGACTTAAGCTGCAACATCAGTTCTTCCCTGGGTCTCCAGCCTGCTGGTCTGCTCTGCAGATCTCTGACTTGTCAGTCCACACAATCACATGAGCTAATTCCTTAAAGTAAATCTCCCTCCCTCCATCTCTCTTCCTCTCTCTCCTCCCCTTACACTCTTTTTCACTGTCCACATACATCCTTTTGCTTCTCTTTCTCTGGAGAAGCCTGACTAATACAACCTCTTAATTATTTTCATTTTCTAACAATGGCCAGGACTTTCATGCCATGTTAAACAGTAGTGGTTGAGGATACATTTGTCTTACTTACAATCTTAAAGGGAATGTATCTAAAGTTTCTCCATTAAGTATATTTGCTGTGGGTTTTTTGTTGTTGTTTCTGAGGCAGAGCCTCACTCCATCACCCAGGCTGGAGTGCAGTGCCGTAATCTCAGCTCACTGCAACCACCACTGCCTCCTGGGTTCGGGTAATTCTTGTGCCTCAGCCTCCTGAGTAACTGGGATTATAGGTGCCCACCATCAAACCCAGCTAATTTTTGTATTTTTAGTAGAGACAGAGTTTTGCCATGTTGGCCAGGCTGGTCTCCAACTCCTGATCTCAAGTGATCTGCCTGCCTTGGACTCTCAATGTGTTGGGATTACAAGTGTGAGCCACAATGCCCAGCCTTCTGTAGGATTTGATACATAACCTTTATCAAGTAAAGAAAATTTCTTTATGTTCCTTGTTTGCTAAGTTTACTGATGTTGAACCATTGTTGAATTTCTGGGATAAAACCTTCATCATGATGGAGATATATATATATATATATATATATATATATATATATTTTTTTTTTTTTGAGACGGAGTCTCACTCTGTCGCCCAGGCTGGAGTGCAGTGGTGCGATCTTGGCTGACTGCAAGCTCCGCCTCCCAGGTTCACGCCATTCTCCTGTCTCAGCCTCCCGAGTAGCTGGGACTACAGGTGCCCACCACCATGCCCAGCTATTTTTTTGTATTGTTAGTAGAGATGGGGTTTCACCATGTTAGCCAGGATGGCCTCGATCTCCTGATCTTGTGATCCACCCGCCTTGACCTTCCAAAGTGCTGGGATTACAGGCGTGAGCCACTCACTGTGCCTGGCCATAAGTACTTTTTAAAAATTGTCACTAACTGGTTTTGGAATTAAGATTGCCTTGGCTTCAAAATGAGCTGGATGGTGTTCACTCTTTTTCTAAACTCTGAAACAATCTGTGTAAAATAGGAATTAAACATTTCTTTCTTTTTTAAAAAAATTATATATTTTTTAAGATAGAGTCTCACCCTGTTGCACCTGCTGGAGTGCAGTGGCATGATCTCGGCTCACTGCAACCTCTGCCTCCCAGGCTCAAGCTATCCTCCTGCCTCAGCCTCCTGGAATTACAGCCTCCTGGCTAATTTTCTAGTTTTGTAGAGACAGGATTTCACTATGTTGGCCAGGCTGGTCTCGAACTCCTGATCTCAAGTGATCCGCCTGCCTTGGCCTCCCAAAGTGCTGGGATTATAGGCATGAGCCACCACACCTGGTCGGAATTAAGCATTTCTTAAAAATTTCATAGAACTCGCCTATAAAACTAAAAGGGCCATCAATGATAGACTGGATAAAGAAAATGTGGCACATATGCACCATGGAATATATGCAGCCATAAAAAAGAATGAGATCATGTCCTTTGCAGGGACATGGATGAAGTTGGAAGTCATCATCCTCAGCACATTAACACAGGAACAGAAAACCGAACACTGCATGTTCTCACTCGTAAGTGGGAGTTGAACCATGAGAACACATGGACACAGGGAGGAGAACAACACACACTGGGGCCTGTCGAGGGGTGGAGGGTAAAGGGAGGGAGAGCATCAGGACAAATACCTAATGCGTGCGGGGCTTAACCCCTGGACGACGGGTTGATAGGTGCAGCAAACCACCATGGCACACGTATACCTATGTAACAAATCTGTACGCTCTGCACATGTATCCTGGAACTTAAAGTAAAATAATATTTTTTAAAAAACAAACTAAAAGGCCTAAAGTTTTTGGGGAGAGGATGTCTTTGACTACCATTTCAATCTTTTCGTGCTTGGCCTGGAATTAGTCATCTTCTTGATCAAACTGTTGCATTTTATATATTTCTAGAACTTTATTTCTTTTTTTTTTTTTTCAATTTTAGTAGTGCAGAGTTATTCATAATGCTTTTTTCTTTTTTAAATTATCACTTTTGTGCCTCTGGTTATTTCTTCCTTTTCTTTTTGTATTTTATTTATTCACATCCTCTCATTTTTTTTTGAGACCGAGTCTTGCTCTGTCGCCCAGGCTGGAGTGCAGTGGTGCCATCTCGACTCACTGCAAGCTCCGCCTCCCAGGTTCACGCCATTCTCCTGCCTCAGTCTCCCAAGTATCTGGGACTACAGGTGCCCGCCACCATGCCCGGTTAATTTTTTGGGTTTTTAGTAGAGACGGGCTTTCACCGTGTTAGCCAGGATGGTCTCGATCTCCTGACCTCGTCATCCACCTGCCTTGGCCTCCCAAAGTGCTGGGATTACAGGCGTGAGCCACCGCACCCGGCCCACATCTTCTCTTTTTTATTCTTGATCACTCTTGCCAGAGGTCTGTCTTTAAAAACATATTTTCATAGAACCAGTTTTTGACTTTTAAAATAATTCCCATAGTTTTTGTTGCTGTTCTCTGTTTCATAGAGTTGTGCCAGGGTTGAGCCAAGCATTTGCAGTTGTTTTCAATAACAGCTGAGCATGCAAGCTAGAGGTCAACTCTACTTTCAATGTATCAATAATTGGTAACTGTATCTGTCACAATGTAGTCTCACCAAAGCTGTAATTATTCCAGAGAAGTGGCCAGCTTGTTACCTTGGCCACAGTACATAGATAAGGGAACTGTTCACAGGAAATCATGAGAATAGATGCAAATATTGGAATGATAGCAATGTGGTTGACACGCCAGCACTCACAGTCTATTCAGCAAATGTATCTTCTTCTCTTTAGGAAGGGCTGTGAAATCCTGACTGGGAATTTTGCAGGACCAATCAGAGCATTGCTTTCGATGCTCATTGTTCCATCTCAGACCTCTGTTCTCATGTGCTTAGGTCTTCAATGGGTGATTTCTAGAGTGGGTAGGGCAACTCACTTATCTCTGCTAATGTGTCTGCCTGTGCCTCAGTTGAGTGTAGAGGATTTATTGACAGGAACCTTATCCCAATGTTGCCATCCTCCCCCATTGCCCCAGATAAATGGGCAGATGAAAAGGCTGGAACAGTGTGCCAAGGATGCTTTGAAGATTATTGGAAAGATGAGCCACAAGACATGCCAGGTTTCTGGCTGCTCAAAATGTCACACACTATTCAATTTTTACAGCCAGTCCTGCTGAATTACCGTGAGTCCATCCATCAAGAATGGTCTCAGCTGTCTCCACACAGATAAATAAGAATGACGTCTGAATGCCATTCTGTCTGTAACTATCTTTCACTTATTTTACCCTATGAGTTAGTCTTGTGGGGTTAAGCCAAGGGTGGGATCTGCTGCTAGAATAATGAATACTGGGACCCTCTGAGCACACTGGGTCCGTGTGACATTGTCTAATTGATCACTGGCAAAATATCCCTCCCAGGGTAACTAGAGGAAGACAGACCAATAGAAATGCCTCCTTCAGAGTCGCTGGTGTTGATTTTTCAGACTCATGAGGATTCCTCAAAGCTGCAAGGAAGGAAGCAATAACTCCTCAGGCACTGCAGCTACACCCAGTATTTCACCTGGGTAGTGCCCAAGAGTACCACTGTAAAACAGTTTGTCACAGGCCAGGTTTCCTGGGAAACAGACTCTGAGACAGAGATTTGCATGCAGGAAGCTTATTGAGGCGTGCTCTCAGGATCTACACCCGAGAGGGCATGAGGGAAGCAGGATGGGGCAGAGAAAGAACCTGAACTGTGATGAGGTTGCACCCAAGGCCCATTTGACCCCATGGGGAGTTCTGGAGCTGGGATGATCCTTTAGAATTGTCTGCAATTGAGAGGAGGGGCCAAAGCCTTTGTTCTCCCACATTGACCAGTCTCTGGATATGGGCTGCCCCTGGGAATGGGACGTGATCTCAGGTGAGGAAGGTATCTTCAGCTGAAGGCAATCCCCAGGGAGGGATTCAGCGGCCAGCTGCCAGCTGTCAACAGTCCCCGCAGCAGGGAGAAAGAGCGCCTCAGTGGGACATTTGCGCAGTGCACCACAGCACCCATCACAGTCTTCACCCCTTGTGCTGCTCACACCCACTTGCTTCACAGAGTAAACTCGGAGCGCAGCTCCTCCAGGTTTCAGGTGGTCTTCATTTCCCAGAATAACTTACAAGAGGAGGGTCAGTGAGATAAACTACAGACTCAGCTACTCCAACTGGTCTTGAGGCCTTGACTGATATTCAGTGTGTCCCTTCTCTACTACCCATTCTAGATTCTCTTCACTGTTCGAAAACAACTGTCAGCGTAGGTGGCTCACCTGCTGACACAACACAGATTCTCATCCTTGAAGGGTCTGAGCCCTGGTCACCATCCTCTTTTCAGACCAAGGTTGCCATATTTGTCCATTTCCTGTCAAAATCGAGCAAGGAAGTACCAAGAGGTACCCAAGAATATCAACTAAAGGTCAAATATAATCCGCTGTCTCCCTTGTGTAACACAGCCCTACCTCCTCATGAAGGTCAAGGTTAGACCTGCCAGGATAGTGACTCCTCTCATTGCCTGCTTGTCTGTTAGTGTGTGAAACCTAAAGTGACTGGGTAGAAGCAATAGTTTAAATTGTAGTAGGACTTTTTCTGAGCCCCTGGTGAAAGAGCTACCTCTCTAAGAACTAGAAGCTCCAAACCTGCAGAGCTGAGAGTTGCAGGACAAGAAGCATAAATTCAGTAAGCACAAATTTCAATAAAAACTGAGCAAGCAAGCTGGAGGTCAACTCCATTTTCTCTCTCTCTCTCTCTTTTTTTTTTTTTTTTGAGACGGAGTCTTGCTCGGTTGCCCAGGCTGGAGTGCAGTGGCACCATCTCGGCTCATTACAACCTCCGCCTCCTGGGTTCAAGCAATACTCCTGACTCAGCCTCCCAAGTAGCTGGGATTACAGGTGTGTGCTGCCATACCCGGCTAATTTTTTGTATTTTTAGTAGAGACGGGGTTTCACTATTTTGGCAAAGCTGATCTCAAACTCCTGACCTCAGGTGATCTGCCCGCCTCGGTCTCCCAAAGTGCTGGGATTACAGGTGTGAGCCACCGCGCCCAGCCTCATCTCCATTTTCAGTGCATCGACAATTGGTAACGATATTTGTCACAATACAGTCTCATTAAAGCTGTAATTATTCCAGAGAGGTAGCCAGATTTTTACCTTGGCCACAGTGCATAGATAAGGAAACTGTTCACAGGAAAAGATGAGAATAGATGTGAATATTGGAATCACAGCAATATGGTTGATGCATGCCAATTTTGATGAAGTCCAATTTATGTATTTTTTTCTTTAGTCGCTTATGCTTTTGGTGTCAAATATAAGAATCTACTGCCAAATCTGATGAAGATTTAACCTTAGGTTTTCTCCTAATAGTTTCATAGCATTACCTCTTAAATTTAGGTTGCTGATCCATCTTGAGTTAATTTTTGTTTATAGAGTGAGGTAGGATTCCAACTTCATTCTATGGTTACAGAGTTGTTCAAGCACCATTTGTTGAAGAAACTGGTTTTACCCATTGAATAGTTTTGACATCCATGTTAAAAAATCAATTGGCCATAGATGTTTGAGTTTATTTCTGGACTCCCAATTCTATTCATTTATTTCTACATCTAGCCTTATGCCAGTACCACACTGTTTTGATTACTGTAGCATTGTAGTCAGTTTAAAATCAAGAGGTATAAGTCCACAAACTTTGTTTTTCAGTTACAATGTTGTTGTGGCTATTCAGAGTCCATGCAGTTCCATATGAACATCAGAGCTAGCTTTTCCATTTCTGTCATTGCAGGTCCTTTTGATAGGGATTATGTTAAACCTGTACATCTTTTGGGGGAGTATTGCTATCTTAACAATATTAAAGTCTTCCAAACTATGAATATGGAATGTCTTTCTATTTATTTAGATGTTCTTTAATTCCTTTCAGCAGTATTTCATGGTTTTCAGTGTACAAGTCTTTCAACTCCTTGGTTAAATTTGTTCCTTGGCATTTTATTATTTTGGAGGTATTGTAAATGTAAATTTTTTTTTAGTTTCTGTTTTGGATTGTCCATTGCTGCCGTATAGGAGCAAAACTGATTTTTTTTAAGCTTTCCTGTGCTTGCTATTATAAGTAATACTTTAAACTTTTTTTTTTTTTTTTTTTTTTGAGACAAGGTCTGATTCTGTCACCCAGACTGAGACGAGTGCAGTGATGTGATCATAGTGATGGCGGGGGCTGCTGCCACCATGCCAGCTGCAGCAGGGAGGTGTGGCTGGAGCTGTACACTCCATGGAGCCTGTGGGAGCCCTGGCCCTCTTGAGTTGGCACTGGAGCTCCCTGTGCTGCTGCAGCCGCCCAAACCGCAGCTGCAGACCCAGGCCTCCTGCTCTATGGAGCAGGCAGAGCCCCGCCCTCCTGGGCACCACAGCCACCCAAACTGCAGCTGTGGATCCGAGCCTCCCTGTGCTCTTGAGGGAGCCGGGAACAGGCAGGATCTGCCCTCCCTGGTGCAGCCACAACTACCCGACCTGCTACTGCAGGGGCCTCCCGCTCCAGGAAGCAGGCGGGAGCTGGGGATAAGCAAGAGCCCTGCCTATTCAGGGTTGGCGGGGTGGGAGCTCCTGGGTGCAACTGAGGCTGCCCTCCCAGGCACAGGACCTGGGCATCTCTGTAGCCTGCACCCTCGGGCGCCCCAGGAAGAAACCCCCATCCGTGCAGGCTCAGGGGTGTCTGCTCCCACTGCCTGGCCTCTCTTCACTCCCAGAACCCGCTCCGATCTCAGAGCGGGGTTGGAGGCAAGCCCCAGGGCCATGAATGGCAGCGGGAGGCAGACAGAGTCCTGGGCAGGAGGGGGTGGGATCCGCAGTAAGGCCCCACTCTCAAACCAGGGAGGGCCTGAAGGCTGGGGGCTGGGCTGCCAGAGTGAGGACTCGTGGTGCCTCTTCCGGGCCCACCCATGGCTGCCCACGGACCAATCTACATGCACTTCTTCCCCTCTGAGGTCCATAAAAGCCTTCAGGGCAGAGGATGGCCAGAGGACAAAGAGGGCAGAGAGATGGTAGGAGGATCAGCTGCAGAGAGGAGTATCCTTTATGCTGAGAGCTGCAGAGATGACCTGCCGGCAGAGAGGAGCTACCCTCTCCCACTGAGAGCTTCAGAGACCTGCAGAAATGTCCAAACGACCTGCCTGTGGAGAGGAGCTATCCTCTCCAGAGCCTCCTCTCTGCTATGAGCTGAATACTCCACAGGACGACGTGCCTACACAGAGGAGCTACCCACTCCTCTGAGCTGTTCTAACACTAAATAAAACTCTTCTTCACCCTTCACTTGTCTGCATACCTCATTCTTCCTGGAGGCAGGACAAGAACGTGGGCAAAGGTGCCATGACCACAAAAGTTTCCAGCCTGGAAAATCAACACCCCAGATATCCTGTAACAATAGCTGTCTGCAGTCTTGACCTTTTGGGCTTAAAGGATCCTCCTGTGTCAGCCTCTTGAGTAGTTGGGACCATAGGCACAGGCCATCACGCCCAGCTAATTTTTAAATTTTTGTAGAGATGGAGTCTTGCTAGGTTGCCCAGGCTGGTCTTGAACTTTTGGGCTCAAGTGATTCTCCCACTTCAGCCTCCAAAAGTGCTGGGATTACAGGCATGAGCCACCCTGCCTGGTCCTACTTTCAGCTTTTTATCTGGTCCTTACTTTAGTATGTGTGTTTTAAACACCACAAATGTATTATCTCAGGGTTCTGAAGGTCAGCAGTCCAAAATGAGTTTTGTAGAGCTAAAGTTAAGTTGTGAGAAAAGCTACATTCCTCCTGGAGGCTCTAGGGGACAATCAATTTCCTTGCCTTTTCCAGCTCCCAGAGGGTGCCTGCATTCCTTGACTTGTGGCCCTTCATCCTCAAACTCGCCAGTGTAGCATCTTCAAATCTTGCTCTGTACTGGGCGCAGTGGCTCAGGCCTGTAGTCCCAGCACTTTGGGAGGCTGAGGTGGGAGGACTGCTTGAAGCCAGGAGTTCAAGACTAGCCTAGGCAACAAAGTGAGACCCCTGTCTCTATTTTTTTTTTTTAAATTAGATATGGTGGCATGCCCCTGTAGCCCCAGCTACTGGGAGACTGAGGCAGGAGGATTGCTTGAGCCCAGAAGTTCAAGGCTGTAGTGAGCCATGACTGTGCCACTGCACTTCAGCCTGAACAACAGAGTGAGACCCTGTCTCAAAAAAAAATCTTGTTCTGATCCTCATTCTGATTCCTCTGATTCTGTTTCTACCATCACATCTCCTTTATCTCTGACCCTCCTGTGTCTTTAAGAAAAATTGTGGTAAAATATATATAACTTAAAATTTACCATTTTAACCATTTTTAAAGTGAATAGCTCGGTGGCATTGAGTACATTCAGATTGTTGTGCAACCACAACTGATTTTTGTATGTAGATCTCGTACCCTACAAATTTGCTGAGTTTATTAGCACTAGTAGTTTTTTGTGTGTATTCTATAGGATTTTCTTTTTATTATATATATATATATATATATATATATATTTTTTTTTTTTTTTTTTTTTTGAGATGGAGTCTCACTCTGTCAACCAGGCTGGAGTGCAGTGGCACAATCTTGGCTCACTGCAACCTCCACCTCCTGGGTTCAAGTGATTCTCTTGCCTCAGCCTCCCAAGTAGTTGGGATTACAGGTGCGTGCCACCACGCCCAGCTAATTTTTTGTACTTTTAGTAGAGACAGGGTTTCACTGTGTTAGCCAAGATGGTCTTGATCTCCTGACCCTGTGATCCACCTGCCTTGGCCTCCCAAAGTGCTGAGATTACAGGCATGAGCCACCGTGTCCGGCCTTCTGTAGGATTTTCTATATGTAGGATGATGTCATCTGCAAACAGAAATAGTTTTACTTCTTTCTTTCCAAGTTGGATGCCTGTTATTTCTTTTTCTTGCCTAATTGCTGTAGCTAGGATTTCCAGTACAATGTTCAATAGCAGTGGTGAAAGCAGGCATCCTTGCTTTGTTCCTGATCTTAGAGGAAGAGCTTTCAGTCTTTTACTGTTGAGTATGAGGTTAGCTATAGGTTTTTCATAAGGAATTCCTTTTTGTTCTTAGTTTGCTGGGTGTTTTTTTCATGAAAGAGTGTTGAGTTTTGTCAAATGCTTTTTTTTTTTTTTTTTTTTTGCAACTACTGAGATGATCATGTGGGGTTTTTTTTCCCTTTGTTCTTTTAATATGGTGTGTTCTATTGATCTATTTTCTTATGTAGAACCACCCTTGCATTCGTGGGATATATCCCACTTGGTCATGGTATATAATCATTTTTATGTTCCATTGAATTCAGTTTGCTAGTATTTTGCTGAGGATTTTTCTGTCTGTTCATAAAGGATATTGGTCAGTAGTATTTTTTTGTTTGTGTCTTTGGTATCAGGGTCATGCAGGCCTTATAGAATATGCTGGGAAGTAGTCCCTTCTCTTCCATTTTTGGGAGAATTTGAGGTAGGATTGCTGTTAATTGTTCTTTAAATATTTGGTAGAATTCACTAGTGAAGTCATCTGGTCCTAGACTTTTCTTTGCTGGGAGGTTTTTGATTACTGATTCAATCTCTTTACTTGTTAAAGATTTGTTGAGATTTTATATTTTTTTCTTGAGTCAATTGTGGTTGTTTGTGTGTTCCTGGGAATTTGTCCACTTCATCTAGATTATGTGATTTGTTGGCATACAGTTGTTCTTAGTATCCATAATCCTTTTAATTTCTATAAAGTTGTTTTTAAAATTTCTGATTTTACAAAAAATAAAAAAAAATAGATGTTGGTGTGAATGCAATGAAAAGGGAACACTTCTACACTGTTGTTGGGAATGTAAACTAGTACAACCACTATGGAAAACAGTGTGGAGATTCCTTAAAGAACTAAAAGTAGAACTACCATTTGATCCAGCAATCCCATTACTGGGTATCTACCCAGAGGAAAATAAGTCATTATATGAAAAAGATACTTGCTCACACATGTTTATAGCAGCACAATTCACAATTGCAAAACTGTGGAGCCAACCCAAATGTCCATCAATAATCAACAAGTGGATAAAGAAACTGTGATATATATATGATATATGATACACACACACACACATGCACAAACACAATGGAATACTACTCGGCCATAAAAAGGAATGAATTAATGGCATTTGCAGCGACCTTGGTGGGACTAGAGAGTATTATTGTAAGTGAAGTAACTGAGGAATAGAAAACCAAACATTGTATGTTGTCACTCATAAGTGGGAGCTAAGCTATGAGGACCCAAAGGCATAAGAATGACACAATGGACTCTGGGGACTCAGGGGGAAAGGGTGGGAAGGGGGTGAGGGATAAAAGACTGCAAAAAAATTGGGTTCAGTGTATACTGCTGGGGAGATGGGTGCACCAAAATCTCAAAAATCACCACTAAAGAACTTACTCTTGTAACCAAACACCACCTGTTCCCCAGAAACCTATGGAAATAAAAAACTGAAAAAGAAAGGGATTATATACTCCGGCCAAATGGCATTCATCCCAGGAATGCAAAGGTGGTTTAGCATCCTAAAATCAATTAACATAACATACCATATTAATAGAATAAAGTATCAAAACCATGAAAAAATTACTGATTTTAGTTATCTTCTTATTCTCTCTTTTTCTTAGTCATCTTAGCTAAAGGTTTGTAAATTTTGCTGATATCTTTAAAGAACCAGCTTTTGGTTTGTTGTTTCTTACTGTTGTTTTTCTATTCTCTACTTCCTTTCTCTATGTTACCACCAATTTTTCATTTGTGTGAACATTCCAAGCTTTCCCATCCATGAACCAAGCTTGGCTTTTTCCCTCTTCCATCAGCTGGTCACAAAGAATACCCCATGAAGCCCTAAGTGTGAGCTGGAGCAGAGTCACAGATGGAACAGTGGTAGATATTGAGGGGTCTGCGTCACTTGCTTAGCCACTTGCTTGTGCTCTCTGGCTTTGTTTGTAACTGATCTATGTGTTCCACCTCCATCTTCTGAAGGACTGCTTTTTGGCCTTCCTAAACCTATGACTTGGTGGGTCTGACAGAACCCAGGTCATGATGGTTAGTTCTGGCTGTGTGATCACTTGATTCCCCTTGGTCAGGCACTTGTCTCTACCTGCCACCCACCTTCCTCTGAGAGTTGAGTGTCACCATGTGCCATCTGTCATTTTGGGATTCCATCATCCTCATTGCTATCAGTGAGCTCCGTTCTGTAACAGCATATCCTACCATCATTCCCAACCATCCTGATGGATGGCCATTGAGTTTCTCATTGATTCTGGTTCCCCTGTTACCCATGCATTGTTTATTGCTTTGATAAAGTGTGTCCTTGGGGTCCTCCTGTGAGGACTGTATATAATACAACCCCTATATTAGTTGCTTAGGCTGCTATACCAAAATACCACAGGCTGGGTGGCTTAAACAACAGACATTTGTTCTCTCACAGTTCTGGAGGCTGGAAGTACAAGATCAAGGTGTCATCAGGGTTGGTTTCTGGTGAGACCTCTCTTCCTGGCTTGCAGACAGCCACTTTCTTATTGTGTCTCATGTGGCCTCTTCTCTGTACTTGCATGGAGAGCAAGATCTCTCTGAAGTCTCTTCCTCTCCTTATAAGGATACCAGTCCTGCAGCATTAGAGTCCCACTCTTACGACTTTATTTAACTTAATTACCTCCCTACGTGCCATATCTCCAAATACAGTAGCATTGGAGAGTAGGGCTACAATATATGAATTTTAGGAGGACACAATTCAATCCATAACAACCCCCTAGCATGCGTATTTTTCTGTGCTTTTTGGTCTTCCTTCCACAGCCTACCATGGCAGTTCTCCCATTTCTACCTCACTCAGTGGTGCCCATTGGTTTCTCCAAGCTTCCAACAATGCGTGTAACACCATCTCCCAAGAGTCCTGCCAAGGTTTAAAATCTCATATCATAGATGAGTGGGCATCTATCAATAAACTCTCCCTTAGCCAACTTTATGGCTTACCTCCTGAATTAGTTTACTAGGGCTACCAGAACAAAATACCACAAACTGAGTGGCTTACAACAACAGAAATTTATTGTCTCATGATTCTAGAGGCAGGAAGTCTGAAGTCAAGATGTTGGCAGGGCCATGCTCCCTCTGAGACTCTGGGTAGAATCCTTCTTTGCCTCTATCTAGTTCCTTGCTGCCAATGCTTGGTGCTCCTTGTCTTACAGCTGCATTTAGCCTCTGCCCCGTCTTCACACGGCATTCCTCTGTACATCTTCACATCATCTTCCCTTTGTGTGTGTCAGTGTTCGAATTTTTTCTTTTTAAAGGACACTAGTTGTTTTGATATAGGGCCCTTCTAGATGACCTCATCTTAACTTGGTTAAGTCTGCAAGAATCCTTTATCCAAATAAGGTCACATTCTGGGGTACTGGAGGTTTGGACTTCAAAATAACTCTTTCAGGAGACACAGTTTCACTCATAACCCCTCCCTTGATACAGAATCCTCAGAGTCCCATCCATACTCTCTGGGCTTCTGCCATTACATGTTGGTTTGCTCTTACAGTCTTTTGAAATATAGCCACTCTCCTCTCTTAGCAGGCCCGGCACTTTAGTGGCTGGTGTATATTATGACTGAACCCTAGTTACTGACCTAGCAGCCAGGAGGAATGGTTGGGGTAGATCCCAGTAGGGGGTGGGGTACATGTTATCTTGCAGGGTAGAGGCCTCTGCACCGTCTTCAAACAAAAGGCTACCACTAGTCTTAAGTATAGTCACTCCAGCTCTCTTTTCGGTTACTGTTTGCAAGAAATATATTTTTTTCATTCGTTTACTTTCAGTCTATTTGCATTTTTGAATCTAAAGTAAATCTCTTGTAGATAGCATGTAGTTGGGTCATGTATTTTATCCATTCTGCTAATCTCTGACTTTTAATTGGGAAATCACATCTATTTACACTTAACGTGATTACTGGTAAGGAAGGACTCACTTCTGCTATTTTGTTATTCATTCCCTGTATGTCTTACTTTTTTTTGTTCCTCAATTCCTCCATTACTGCTTTCTTTCATATCAATTGGATATTTTCTAGTGTAACACTTAAGTTCTCTTGCCATTTCTTTTTACTATACATTTTTGGGTTATTTTCTTAGTGGTTGCCCTGGCGATTGCAATTAACATCTTACATTTACAACAACCCAGTTCAGATCAATGCCAACTTAATTTCTTTTCTTTTTCTTTTCTTCAGAGACAGGGTCTTACTCTTCACCCAGTGCAGTGAGGGTGCAGTGGCATAATCATAGCTCACTGCAGCCTCTAACTCCTGGGCTCAAGTGATCCTCCTGCTTCAGCCTCCCAAGTAGGTGGAACTACAGGCACATGCCACCATGTCTGGCTAATTTTAAAACTTTTTGTAGAAACTGAGTCTCACTATATTGCCTAGGTTAGTCCTGAACTCCTGGGCTCAAGTGATCCTCTTACCTCAGCCTCCCAAAGTGCTGAGACCATAGGCATGAGCCACTATGCCTGGCCTTAATTTCAATAGTATACAAAATTGCTCTTCTATATAGCTCTGTCCCCCTTCCCATGTTGTTATTGTCACAATTGTATGTTTATACATTATGTGCCCATTAACATAGATTTATAATTATTGTTTCTTATAGATGTCTTTTAAATAAGATAGGAAACAAGGAGCTACAAACCAAAAATACTTAAATACAAACTTTATTATTATTTACTTATTTTTTTAGACAGAGTCTCACTCTGTCACCCAGGCTGGAATGCAGTGGTGTAATCTTGGCTCACTGCAACCTCCGTCTTCTGGGTTCAAGCAATTCTCCTGCCTCAGCCTCCTGAATAACTGGGATTACAGGCACCTGCCACCATGCCCAGCTAATTTTTGTATTTTTAGTAGAGACGGGGTTTCACCATGTAGACAAGGCTGGTCTTGAACTCCTGACCTTAGGTGATCCACCCACCTCGGTCTCCCAAAATGCTGGGATTAGAGGTGTGAGCTACCATGCCTGGACAATACAGACTTCTATATTTGTCTATGTACTTACCTTTACTGGTGCTTTTTATTTCTTTATGTGGGTTTGAGTTACTGTCCAGTGTCCTTTCATTTCAGCCTGAAGGACTCCCTTTAGCATTTCTCATAGGGTAGCTGTGCTAGTGACAAACTCCCTCAGTTTTTGTTTCTCTGGGAATGTCTTAATTTCTCTTTCATTATAAAAATCAATTATTTAAATTAGTTCTTTTAAAGAAGAATTTCTTTTTCCTCTGTTCCATTTGCTTAGTGGCAGCTAAAAATTGTAGAGATTTCCTTGAATTTCTGTCTGTTTGTGTGTTGGGGCACACCTTCAACACTCAGCCAGGCAGTTTAAAACTCTGCCTTAGCCTTCACTTCCTGATGTATGGAGCCTGAAGGGCAACCAGAGGTGGGAACTTAGGGTCTTCTCAGGTCTTTTCTGAGCCTGCACATAGTCCTGGGCATGCATGCGGCCTTTTGGATTCCCAGGAACATGCCAGAACTTTTCAAAGCTCTTATTCCCAAATCACCTCATTATTCAGATTTTTCTCCCAAGATTTTTGGTCTATTGCCTGTCCCAACTATTATCCATTGCCTCAGATAGCAGTGACTAACACAATTAACTGTAAATGTTTTCAGAGTAAGTTAAAATGCCACAAAGCTCATCATTCCTACTGAGGTTCAGTACGTTTTTCTTAAGTAGTATCCTGGTTGCTGCAAGCTTTGGGTTAATTTCCAGAGTTCTGAAAAAGTTGATTCTGACCACTTTTGCCCGTTTTTTCATTGCATTTATGGAGGGATGAACTTTTGGCATTTCTTATTCCACCATTTTTGCTAGGCACTAGCCTTAAACACGGTGGAGTGGGCCACTTCTGCAGGCCCAGAGGGTTTGGGGTATATGGTGAGTTAAGATTTTTTTGATAGCATTGATCCAGATGTCCATGTTCCATATCTCAAGGCCCCACTCCTTCCCAATCAGGGCCCTGATCTTGGTACAGCGGACTCACTGGAGTTGAAAATTTCATTTTCTCTGGAGCACTGCTGCTCTTATAATTAACTCCTAGGCCTGACTCTCAGCTTTTTCTGTCCACTGTCTACAGTAGATAAGGGTCTCTTTTAATGCAACTGGCATGGGATACTGGTGGAAAGAAATTCACTGGCCTGGTGCAATGTCTCAGGCATTTAAGGGGTCCAGGGGAAATAGTAATTATAAAGACTATTGAATGTTTGAAATATATAATACTAAGACAGTACATTTCAAATGTCTAATCATAAAAGAGATAGCTAATTGAGGTGATGAATATGTTAATTTGCTTGATTTAATCAGGCCACATTGTATTCACATATCAACACATCACCTTGTACCCCATAAATGTAGATAATTATGATTTGTCAATCAAAAATAATATTGATAATAATTTTTTAAAAACACATTGAACAAAAGATTATGGAATTAGAGGGATGTTTCTGGAAGCAACCAATGCATTGGAAAAAATAACGAAAATTGAAGGTGATATCACTAATTAAGTGCTAAGAATAAAAGCCATACAGCCTCCTTAAAAATACTAATAAATGAAATAATATTGAAAACTACTAAATTGATCCAAATGATAGCATGACAAATAGCAAGCATTCATCAAGATGATTAGCTTAAAATTATTGTAATTATATTACATGTAAAGTAACTGGTTAGATATGTATACAAGGAATACACCAAAAGAAAGAAAGGAAGCTGATGTGGCTATATTTTCAGACAAAAATGAGCATTATGGACAAAAGCATTACTACAGATAAAGAAGATGTTATCATGATTTAAAAATGTTTGATTCACCAAGAAGATATACCAGTTCTAAATGTGTATGCCTCTAATAAGAAGGCCCCAAAATAAAGCAAAAATTTAATTACAAAAGGAAAACCCAATCCTTGATCATGGTAGAGATTTTACTTATTTATTTGTTGGTTTATTTATTTATTTATTTAACAGACAGGGTCTCACCCTGTCACTCAGGCTGGAGTGTAGTGGTGTGATAATAGCTCACTGTAACCTCGAATTCCTGGCATCAAACCATCCTCCCCCGTTAGCCTCCCAAAACGCTGGGATGATAGGTATGAACTGCCATACCCAGACCATAGGGGAGATTTTGACAAACCTTGCTCCGCAACTGATAGTACAAACAGACAAAGGTATCAGTAAGGATACGGAACATTTGTACAACTCAACTAACAAACATGACCTAATAGGCATAGAAAGAATAATGTAGCCAACAAGTATAGAAAATAGCTTCTTTATCAATTCCTATAAGATAGTTACAAAAGATTAACTGTAGATTGGGCCATAAAGCAAGTTTCAACAAATTTCAAAAAATGGTGCATGTTCTCTACCTCAATGCCAATAAGTCAGAAATCAATGCTAAAAAGATAATGTAAAAGTCTCTTTGTGTTTGGATTTAAAAATAACCAATAATAATAACAATTTCAACTTTTATTTTAGATTCAGGGGGCACATGTGCAGGTTTGTTATGTGGGTATATTGCATGGGGCTGAGGTTTGGGGTACAGGTTCCCTCACTCAGGTAGTAAGCATAGTACCAAATAGGTAGTTTTTCAACCCACACCCACATCCCCATCTTCCCCCTAGTAGTCCACAGTGTCTATTGTTCCCATCTTATAAGTCAAAACATGCAGTATTTGATATTCTGTTCCTGTTATTATGACCTCCAGCTGCATCCATGTTGCTGCAAAGGACATTGATTTTATTCTTTTTTTCGTGGCTGCATAGTATTCCATGGTGTATATGTACCATATTTTATTTATCCAATCCACCATTGATGGGCACCTAGGCCAATTCCATGTCTTCACTATTGTGAATAGTGAAAATAAGACAATATTTTGAACTGAATGACAATGAAAATGCTATATACCAAAACTTGTGGAACACAGATAAAGCAGCATTCATTAAAAAATTTATACCCTTAAATGTATGTATTAGAAAAAGGAGAAAGTCTGAAAATTAATGAGCATCCATATCAAGAAACTAGAAAAAGAACAGCATTTTTTTTTTTTTTTTTTTTTGAGACGGAGTCTCGCTTTGTCTCCCAAGCTGGGGTGCAGTGGCGTGATCTTGGCTCACTGCAAGCTCTGCCTCCCGGGTTCATGTCATTCTCCTGCCTCAGCCTCCCGAGTAGCTGGGACTACAGGCGACTGCCACCACCCCTGGCTGATCTTTTGTATTTTTAGTAGAGACGAGGTTTCACCGTGTCAGCCAGGATGGTCTCGATCTCCTGACCTCGTGATCCACCCACCTCAGCCTCCCAAAGTGCTGGGATTACAGGCATGAGCCACCGTGCCCGGCAAGAACAGCAAATTTAAACCAAAGGAAGTAGAAGGAATGAAAGAGTAGAAATCACGAAATAAAAAACAAAGATGTAATAGAGAAGTTCAACAAAACCAAAAGTTGGTTTTCTAAAAAGACTGATGAAATTGATAAATCCACGTCAACGCTGATAGAGAAAAAAATGAGAGAAGGCAGTTATTAGTGTCAGGAATTTTAAAAAAGGTATCACTATAGATCCTTCAGATATGACAAAGATACTAAAATAATATTTTGATCAGTTTTATTGCAATAAATTTTAAAAATTAGATGAGATGAGCAGATTTTTAGAAAAATAAAACATATCAAAAAGATGTGGCCAGGCATGGTGGCTCACATTTATAATCCCAGCACTTTGGGAGGCTGAGGTGGTCAGATTGCTTGAGCCCAGGAGTTCAAGACCAACCTAGGCAACATAGCGAGGCCCCATCTCCACAAAAATTTTTAAAAAGATGCAAGAAGAAATAGAAAATCTGAATAGTTCTAGAAATACTGAATAAACTGAATCTTTTAAAACTCCCCCGCATCTCTCCCACTGCGTCACCCATCACACCATAGAAACTCTAGTTCTAGATAATTTCCCCCAAGAATTCTACCAAACATTTAGAGGTTAAAATAACACCAATATTATAAAACTCTTCCAGACAGTAAAAATGAGGGACCACTCCTGCACTCTTCTGGTAAAGCCCACATTACCTAGATAAGGAAACACAACAAGAGCATTATGAATAAGAAAAATTATGGGCCTATCTTTCTCAAGAACATAGATACAAACTATACTAACAAATTATTAGCAGACAGAACCCAACAATAGAACACGGGGGAAAATAAAAAGATAATATACTTTTACCATATAAGATTTTTTTCAGAAATGCAGTTATTTTGATAGTAGAAAATCAACCAATAGAATTTGCCACATTAACAGGAAAGGCAAGAAATATCATACGATCCTCTTTATAAATGCAGAAAAAATGTGTGTTTTTTTGGTGTATGTTTATTTTATTTTATTTTATTTTTTGAGACGGAGTCTCGCTCTGTCGCCCAGGCTGGAGTGCAGTGGCGTGATCTCAGCTCACTGCAACCTCCGCCTCCCAGGTTCAAGCAAGTCTTCTGCCTCAGCCTCCCGAGTAGCTGGGACTACAGGCGTGCGCCATCATGCCCGGCTAATTTTTGTCTTTTTAGTGGAGGTGGGGTTTCACCATATTGGCCAGGCTGGTCTCGAACTCCTGACCTTGTGATCCGCCTGCCTCCACCTCTCAAAGTGCTGAGATTACAGGCGTAAGCTACTGCGCCCGGCCAGAAGAAATGTTTTATAAAAGTAACATTCATTTATAGATAAAACTCTTGGCAAACTTCTCTATTCTGATGGAAGTTATCTGCAAAAAACTTACAGCAAAAATTATACTTAGTGGTGAAATATAGAAATGGTGAAATATAGAAAGCTTTTCTTTGAGATCGGGAGAAAGAGAAAGATCCCTACAATGGTGCCAGCTATTCCAGCAAAACAAGAAAAAGAAACAGAAATGAAAAGTATAAGAAGTAGACAAGACAAAGTAAAATGACTTACTTGTAGATAATGTTACTGGGTACATAGAATAACAAACAGAAACTGAAATTCAGTGCTATTTACCATGGCACCAAAAAATATCAAGTACTCAGGAATGACTTTTTTGAAAAAGAGCACAAGCTGTCCTGCGGAAAACTATTAAACATTACTGAGAGAAATTTTTAAAAATAAACAAAAAAAGAGAGAAATATACCATGTTCCAGAATTGGAAGGCTCAATACTATAGAGATATAAATACTTCCCAAATTGATCTTCAGATTCAGTGCAATCATAATCAAAATCTGAAAAGGTGTTTTTATTTGTCTGTGTTTGTGGAACTTGACAAATTAAAAGTTTATAGAAATTCCATACTGAAAGTTTGTGGAATTCAAAGGCCCAAGAACTGTGACATGCTTGAAGATTGAGACTTGCTCTACTCTGTATTAAGACTTATAAGCTGACAGTATATACAACTGAAAATAATTGAAATAAAAATAAATCAGCATGACATTAATCAAAGACCAGAAACAAATCTTTGCATATATGGAAATTTGATTTACAACAAAGGTAACCTTGTAAGACAGTGGAGAAAGAATGATCTTTTCAATAAATGGTACAGGGATAAAGGGATACCTGTGTCTGCAAAAATGAAACTTGGGCCAGGCATGGTGGCTCACGCCTGTAATCCCAGCACTTTGGGAGGCTGAGGTGGGTGGATCAGTTGAGGTCAGGAGTTCGAGATCAGCCTGGCCAACATGGTGAAACCCTGTCTCTACTAAAAATACAAAATTTAGCCTGGTGTGGTGGTGCGCACCTGTAATCCCAGCTACTCGGGAGGCTAAGGCAAGGGAATCGCTTGAACCCAGGAGGCGGACGTTGCAGTGAGCCAGATCACACCACTTCACTCCAGCCTGGGTGACAGAATGAGACTCCATCTCAAAAAAAAAAAAAAAAGAAAAGAAAAAGAAACTTGATTCCTACCTCACATAATACACAACAGTCAATTTCAGGCAGATTAGATACCATACTGTAAAAGTCTAAACAATAAAGCTTTAGAAGATAACATATGAGGATGTCTTCATGACACTGGGTTGGGGAAGACTTTTTAAAACAGTATACAAAAAGCACTAATCACAAAAGAAAACAGTTGATAAATGTGATCACATTAAAACTAAGGTTTTCTCTTCATTAAAAGACGCCATGACAAGAGTGAAAAGGCAAGCTACAGGGTGTGGGGGTGATATTTGCAACTCATATATCTGACAAGGAGCTTTTATCGAGGATATATAAAGAACTGGCCAGGCGTGGTGGTTCACGCCGGTAATCCCACTACTTTGGAAGGCCGAGGCAGGGGGATCACCAGAGGTCAGGAGTTGGAGACCAGCCTGGCCAACAGGGTGAAAGCCCATCTCTGTTAAAAATACAAAAATTAGCAGGGCGTTGTGATGCGTGCCTGTAATCCCAGCTACTCAGGAGGCTGAGGTGGGTGAATCGCTTGAACCTAGGAGGCAGAGGTTACAGTGAGCCCGGATCGCGCCACTGCACTACAGCCTGGGCGACAAGAGTGAAACTCTGTCTCAAAACAAACAAGCAAACAAACAAAACTCCTACAAATCATTAAGCAAAAGACAGACACAGTAGAAAAGTGGGCAAGATATTTGAACAAGCATTTAGGAAAAGAGTGCAAATAAATGTACAAAAAGGGGCTCAATCTTATTAGTGAGAAAGGAAATGGAAGTGAAAACCACAAGGAGATACCCTTACACTCCCACTAGAATGGCTAAAGTTTAAGAGTGACAATACTAAGTCTTTGCAAGGAGATGGAACAACAGGAACTCTCACACTGTTAGTGGGAGTGTGAAATAGAACATTTTCAAAAATAATTGAGCATTATCCACCAAAGTGGAGGATATGCATAACGCTGAGAACCAAAAATTCCACTCCAAGATTTATACCCGTCAGAAATGCATGTACACGCATAAACTGCTCATAGCAGCAAATATTCATTAACAATAGAATGGATAAGTACATTTTAATATACAAATGCAGCGGGGCGTGGTGGCTCATACCTGTAATCCCAGCACTTTGGCAGGCCGAGGCTGGCGGATCCCCTGAGGTCAGGAGTTCGAGACTAGCCTGGCCAACATGGTGAAACCCTGTCTGCTGAAAATACAAAATTAGCCGGCAAGGTGGTGGGCACCTGTAATCCAACTACCTGGGAGGCTGAGGCACGAGAATCTCTTAAACCCGGGAGGCAGAGGTAGCAGTGAGCCGAGATTGCACTACTGCACTCCAGCCTGGGCAATAGAGTGAGACTCTGTCTCAAAAGAAAAAAAAAATGCAATGGAACACTAGTGTACAACAACGCAAATGAACCACCTGTAGCTTATATCCAACAACATGGTTGAATCTCAGAAACATGATGATGAGCAAATGAAACCAGACACAAAAGAACACTTTCTATGTTATTTCATTTATATAAAATTCAAAAACAGGCAAAACTGAACTAATATGTTTAGGGTTGCCTACCTAGGCTGTAAAAGCATAGAGGATGCTAGGAAATTATTACCAAGAAGTTAGGTTAGTGGGGAGAAAGAGTGGGAATGGGTGGGATACAGGGGGATGCTTTGGTGGTGCTGGCAATGTTAGGGTTTTTTTTTACTTTTTCAAACACGTTTTTAAAGAAAAAATAGAGATGGGGTCTCACTATGTTGGCCAGAGTAGTCTTAAAATTTTTCTGGTTCTTGATTAGAGTGGTCATTACATAAGCGTTTGCTTCATAACTCACTAAACTGTGTAATTATGTTTTACAATTTTATTTATTTTTAACAGCTTTATTAAGGTATAATTCACTCATTTAAACTGTACAAGTCTGTGGCATTTGGCATATTACATTATTTTTTTGAAATTGTAGTAAAACATATGTACCACAGAAAATTTGCCATTTTAACCATTTTCAGCATACAATTACATTAAGTACATTCACGATGTTGTGTAACTTTCACACTATCTTCTTCCAAAACATCATAAACCCAAACAGAAACTCGGTACCCATTAAGCATTAACTCCCCATTCTCCTCTCTCCCTAGCCTTTGGTAACCTCTATTTGGCTTTGTCTCTGGTAACTTCTATTCTGCTTTGTCTCTATCAATTTGCCTATTCTAGATTTTTTTTTTTTTTTTGAGGCGTTGAGACCTGCTTGATTTATTCCAATTATTTAATACCCACAATGTGGCAACTGTGATCCCAAAATGTGCAAAGTTAAAGTCTTAAACTGCAGCTGAGGAAAGGGCAGGAATGGCACACCTGGGAACGGTGGTGAGTCAGGAACGACGGGCAGGCGGCCATTACCAGGGCAGTGTACTCCTCAGGGCCAGGGACAGGGGAGCGGCCCTAGGAGCAGGACTCAACTGGAGCCCAGGGCCAGAGAACTGGGCAGAGACCTCCCGCTGGCCTAGGTCAGGAGCTCAGAAGTGCCACATGGCTGAGGGGGCAGCAGCCTGGCAAGGGCCAGAGGCAGGGCCAGGAGAGCGCCATTTCTTGGGGAGCTGGGGGGCAAGGAGGTGCCCTATAGGAGAAGCCAGGAGGGGCCGCCGGCCCCTGGGGTGGGGGCCAGGCTGGAGCAGGCTGCAGCAAGAAAGACCTGAGGCAGGAGCAGGGCCTGAGAGCCTGGCTGGCTGGGCTAGGCCTCCCAGGGCAGCCTGGCCCAGAGAGCAGTCCTGACTCTGTGGGGGATGCCCAGCGAGGGGCAGCAGTCCCCTCGGGGCCTCCCCTACTCTCTCCCTGGAAAGGAAATGGGGAACCCATAGAGCAAATCTGTGGACCACTCAGTTATGGCGGGAGGCTGCGCCCGAAGGGGGACACCGGGGCACGCCCCTTCCACCATCTTGGCCTCCACCGCTGTCCTCAGTACAGCCGCTTCTCGTAAGAGTGCAGGCCATGGACGCCACCCTCCATCTGGGCCGATACGGTGCGCTTCTCAAACTTGAGCTCTCCTGAGTACATCATGGACCGAAGGACAGACAGGCTGCGGGCCCCGATATCCTGGCAGCTGTGCTGGATGCCCGCTATGAGGTAGGGCACGAACTTCTGGATGAACCCTTTGTCTTGGATAGAGCCCGAGATACTCTGCGCGAACTTCACCTTATCCCTCTCGCTGAAGTATCGTTTCTGGCTACTGCTGCTCTTCTCCATAGCATCAAGAGAGCCCATGCCCTGGTACTTCTTGAGCGGCACCCCATCTGAGAAGAAGTATTCGGCAGAAGCCTCTGTGGTGGCGGCCAGCAGGGAGCCCATCATCACTGTGGAGGCTCCAAGGGCCAGGGCCTTGACCACGTGCCCCAGGGTCTGGATGCCGCCATCGGCTATGATGGGGACACCAAAACGCCGGGCATACTCGGCCACCTTGTACACAGCACTGCCGTGGATCCGACCACAGGCCATCACTTCCGGAGTGATGCAGGTGGAGCCGCAGCCCATGCCCACGTGCAGCCCGTCCACACCAGCGTCAATCAGGTTCTTGGCCTGGGCTGCTGTCACCACGTTCCCCCCAATCACCTGGAGGTGGGGGTACTTCTGTTTGGTGTAATGCACCATGGCGATCTGATACACCAAGTTCCCTTGGGACGAGTCCAAGACTATGACATCGACGCCCGCCTGGGTGAGCAGGTCCAGGCGGAATTTGTCATCTTCACGGGTGCCCACAACTGCCCCGCACAGCAGCTGCTTGTGGGAATCCTTGGAGGCCAGAGGGTAATCTCGGTTCTTTTTCAGGTCGGTGCGGGCGATGATGGCCACCAGCTCATCATGATCATTAACAACAGGCAGCTTCCCTTTCTTGCTACGCTTCAGGATCTCATTTGCCTCTTCGAACGTCACGCCTGCTGGAGCCACCACTAGCTTGATCCTTGGCGTCATCACCTCACTGAGGAGGGTGGTGTGGTCCTTTTCAGCAAGGAAGTCAATGTCTCGGGAGGTGACGATGCCCACTAGCTTGCTGCCCATGGTGCCCGTCTCAGTGATGGGGATGCCAGAGAAGCCATGCCGCACCTTGGCCTCCAGCACATCACGCACAGTGTGCGAGGGGCTCAGCACCACCGGGTCTGTGATGAAGCCCTGTTCAAACTTCTTGACTTTCTGCACCTTGTTGGCCTGGAACTCTGGGGTACAGTTGTGGTGAATGAAACCAATACCTCCCATCAGAGCCATGGCGATGGCCATGTCGGCCTCTGTCACAGTGTCCGTGGGAAAGGAGATCAGCGGCGTCTTCAGCGTGATCTTCCGGGTCAGGGCTGAGGTCAGGTCCACCTCACCAGTTAGGAAGTCTATGAATCCTGGGAGAATCAGGAAGTCGTCGTAGGTGAGGCCGTCGGCGCTGGCGAAGAGCTGCTGTGCGGTGAGTCCATCCTCGGGCACGTAGAGGGTGCCGCCGCTGATCAGGTAGTTCATGATGCAGCAGCCATGGAGATCATGCGATTTTGATTAAATTTACGCTATTGCCGCTTTTGACGAGCTGTTGTTGACGCGACAAGGTTGGTTATGTTATGGATGCTTATTGCTGATGCAGAAAGTGACGCGACAAGCATATTATGCAGCTGGTGAAAGTGACGCGATATGGTTGTTGATTTATTGCTGGTTAAGATGGCGCAGCTGGCGATTTTACGCTGCTGGCGATATGTTGCGACGCGATGGTTATGAAAGCAGCAGTGACGCGATGCCATGATAAGTGGTTATGAAAGGATGCGATATGAATATTGTTATGGCGATTGCTGCATGGCGGGTCTATTCGATATTTCAGATAAGCGGAATCGCATACATTTGTCCTTTGTGTCTGGTTAGTTTTCTTTCACCTCAGCATAGCATTTTAAGATTCATCCATGCTGTAGCATGTGTCAGAATTTCTCGCCCTTCTGCAATTGAATACTCATTCTGTGATAGGGATAGACAGTTGGCTCTGGTATTGTCGGGTTTGGCATTCTCAGATTCAACCAACCTCGGACTGAAAAATATCGAAGGACTGGACTACAGGTAGTGGCCCATGTCTGTAGTCCTCAGCTACTTTATATGATGCAGGAGGATCCCTGAGCTCAGGAGCTTGGAGACCAGTCTGGGGGCAAAGATAGTGAGATCTCCCATTTCAAAAAATAAAAAGAAAATATTACCCCCTAAAAACCATAAAAAATAATACAAATTTAAAGCAATGAAGAGTAACAACTGCTTACACAGCATTTACATTATTGTATTAGGTATGATATATAATCTAGAGATGATTTAAAGGCGCGTTACTTGCAAGTACTACACCATTTGCCGACTGAGTATCCTAAGATTTTGGTATCTGTTAGGTCCTGGAACCAATCCCCCTGGATACTGAGGACGACTGTATTATGTTTTGCCTATCCGTTCATCTGCTGATAGACACTTGGGTTTTTCCAATCTTTGGTGATTGCAGAATAGTGCTGCTGTGAATATTGGCATACAATGTTGGTGACATTGTCTTTTGAATCCTCGCTATTCTTTTAAGCATATACCCAGGAGGATTTCCACAGTCAAGGAGTATTAATAAGTTTGCATTTGCTATAAGTTTCTTTATGATTTGCTAAATGAAAAAAGAGAGAGGAGGTGAGAAGAGGAAAAGGAGGCAACAGATATAGACAATTCTTTTGATTTTTTTTTAAGAGACAGAGGGTCTCTATGCGCCTGCTGACCTGACCCTGGCCTGCCAATCCACCTGCCTCCCAAGTAGCTGGGACTACAGACGCCAAGGCCACCCTCCCGGGCCTCTTCTTGAATATTTTGTTTCGCGGGAAACAGAGAAGTGGGCAGTGGCTGCAGGAGAAGCGGGCTCAAGGAAAGTTTTTGTTTGTTTGTTTGTTTTTCATGAGCGAGTTTTGTTTTGAGTTCGCTCTTAATGCTTGTGGCTGAAGGCTGCTCAATTCCGCTCATCAAGTTCGCCCTGAAGCAATATTTTCTGCCTCAGCCTTCCGAGTATAGCCGCCATCTTCACGCTCGGTTATTTTAGAGTTTTGCATTTGCTCGTAGCTAGGCAGGATGTTCCTGAGCGCCGATCATTGCCTCCAGTTGGTTGCATGCGGAGCCAATCGCCGACCGGGCCGAAAAGTTTTAAGATAGAGAAATCGGCTGGATGGTGGCTCACGCCTGTAATCCCAGCACTTTGGGGAGACCGAGGCGGCCGACACGAGGTCAGGATATCGAGACCATCCTGGCAAACACGTGTCCTGCCTCTACTGAAAATACAAAAAATTAGCTGGGCGTGGTATGGCTCTGTAGTCCCAGCTTAGGAGGCTGAGGCAGGAGAATGGCGTGAACCCAGGAGGCAGCGGAGCTTGCAGTGAGCAGAGATCACACCACTGCACTCCAGCCTGGGCGACAGAGCGAGACTCCATCTCAAAAAAAAAAAAAAAAAAAAAAAGGGAGAAATCAGAAACATTCTTATGCTAATTGTGGGAGCCGTCCTAGCGTGGATGAGAGGGGATGGTGTTGGCTTGAGCTAAGAGCAGGGGACAGTTCATCCCAAGTGGCAAGTGGGAAAGCATATTGGTGGGTAGATGTGGTGGCAGAGGCTGCCAAAGTCCTTTTTCGATGGCTTCAGTTTGCTGGGCAAGCCAGGAAGCAAAGCCATTGGTTGCAAGGGAGGAGGAGCTCTTGTAAGTGGCAGCGCACGGAGGAGGTTGTCACCTAGGAGAGTGGAAGGGAGAATGAACTGGGGATATATAAGACGATGGCTGGGTGGCATTCAGGGTGCTAATGAAGGTCCTGGTCAGATTCATTTGCCCATGGATAGACCCGGCTCCCTCTTGGATTAATTCCTGCTTCCCTAGAAGCCCTTAACTGCATCAACAAAGGCCAATGGCAAGTCCTCAGTACTTTACCCTCTCCTAGCAGGAGTCAAGAGGGGGCTGCGAATCTGGGACAAAAATCACACCCCCTCCCCAAGCCTTCTACCTGACCCCTTTCATTAGGGATTGAGAGGGGCCACTAAGGGTTAAATATTTACTGGGCAACCACTAGAAGCCAGGTAATAGCACTGATACCTACTGTTTACTTACTATATGCATGGTGCTGAGTACTTTACATTTATTATCTAGTTTAACCCTTTTAATAACTCCATGAGCAAAATACTATTAATTGGCTCATTTTACAGATGAGAAAATGGAGGTTCAAAAGATTTAAACCTTGTTTATCAATTCCAAAATCTAAACCCTTAAGACCTGGTGGATGACCTGAAGATAAAATCCAGATCCAGTCCCAGACCTCGGGCATACAAACAAATGATTGAACTGCACTTTGCACATTTATTCTTTTGCTCTGGTCTCTCCAGTCCTCTTTCTACTTTTGATAAATGCAGACCTCACCCTCTCCCAGACCCCACCCTCTTCCTTTCCCTTTAGCTAAGCTGAGGTAACCACAAGGCCAAGTTTGCCCAGGACTGATGGGTTTCCTTGGACTAGAGACTTTCGATGCTAAAGTTGAGACGGTACCAGACAAAAGACCATTTTGTCTCCCAAGCTGCAGCTTACCCATGAGCTGCTCCTCTCTCTCTCCCTCTTTCCCTTCTTCTTCAGTTTGTTTTTTTGCGAGACAGGTGACAGACTGGCTCTGTCACCCAGACTGGAGTGCAGTGGCGCCATCTCGGTTTACTACAGCCTCCACCTCCTGGGTTCAAGCAATTCTCCTTGCCTCTGCCTCCTGAGTAGCTGGGACTACAGGCGCCGGCCACCACACCCTGGAAATGTTTGTATTTTTAGTAGAGATGGGTTTTTGCTATGTTGGCCAGGCTGGTCTCCAACTCCTGGCCTCAAGTGATCCACCCACCTTAGCCTCTCAAAGTCCTGGGATTACAGGCGTGAGCCACCGCGCCCAGCCTTTCAGTGTTTTTGCTTCTCATTTCAGGCATGGCATTTGTTTTACCTCCACTGCCTCCTTGGGGGCCACAAATACTTCCTAGGCACCTTCTGGGAACCCAGTACCCTGGTTGGAGGAGACTAGAAGTTGCAGCAAGAGTTTGGAAAGGGCATTTCTTTTTTAAAAAAATTTTGGGGCTGGCATGGTGGCTCACGCCTGTAATCTCAGCCTTTGGGAGGCAGAGGTGGGTGGATCGCCTGAGGTCAGCAGTTCGAGACCAGCCTGGCCAACATGGTGAAACCCCGTCTCTACTAAAAATGCAAAAATTAGCCAGGCGTGGTGGCAGGTGCTTGTAATCCCAGCTACTTGTGAGGCTGAGGTGGGAGAATTGCTTGGACCCGGGAGGCAGAGGCTGTAGTGAGCCGAGATTGTGCCACCGCATTCCAACCTGGGCGACAGAGCGAGACTCCATCTCAAAAAAAAAAAAAAAAAATTTGTTTTAGATTCAAGGGGTACGTGTGCAGGTTTGTTACATGAGTACATTGCAGGATGCTGAGGTTTGGGGCACGATTGATCCTATCACTCAGGGCGGTGAGCATAGTACCCAATGGGTAGTTTTTCAGTCCTTTTCTTTCTCCCTCCCTTCTGCCTCTATTAGGCCCTGATGTCTATCATTCTCTTCTTTATGTCCATGTGTACCGAATGCTTAGCTTCCGCTTATAAGCGAGAACATGTAGTATTTAGTTTTCTCTTTCTGCATTAATTTACTTAGGATAATGGACTCCAGATGCATTCAGGTTGCTGCAAAGGACATGATTTCATTCTTTTTTATGGCTGCATAATATTCCATGGTGTATATGTACCACATTTTCTTTATCTAGTCCACCGTTGATGGGCACCTAGGTTGATTCCATGTCTTTACTATTATAGATAGTGCTGTGATGAATATACGAGTGTATGTGTCTTTTTGGTAGAATGATTTATTTTCCTTTGAATATATACCCAGTAATAGGATTTCTGGGTTGAATGGTAATTCTATTTTTAGGTCTTTGAGAAATCTCCAAACTGCTTTCCACAGTGGTCGAACTAATTTACATTTCCACCAACAGTGTATAAACATTCCCTTTTCTCCACAGCCTCACCAATATCTGTTATTTTTTGACTTTTTGACTTTTTATAATAGCCATTCTGACTGGTGTGAGATGGTACTAATTGTGGTTTTGATTTGCATTTCTCTGCTGCTTAGTGATGTGGAGCGTTTTTTCGTATGGTTGTTGGCTACTTGTATGTCTTCTTTTGAGAAGTATCTGCTTATGTTCTTTGCCCATTTTTTAAAAATGGGGTTTTGTTTTTGCTTGTTGAATTATTTAAGTTCCTTATAAATTCTGGGTATTAGACCTGTCAGATGCATAGTTTGCAAATATTTTCTCCCATTTTGTAGCTTGTCTGTTTACTCTGTTGATAGTTTATTTTGCTGTGCAGAAGTTTTGTAGTTTAGGCCGGGCGCGGTGGCTCAAGCCTGTAATCCCGGCACTTTGGGAGGCCGAGACGGGCGGATCACGAGGTCAGGAAATCGAGACCATCCTGGCTAACACAGTGAAACCCCGTCTCTACTAAAAATACAAAAACTTAGCCGGGCGAGGTGGCAGGCGCCTGTAGTCCCAGCTACTCGGGAGGCTGAGGCAGGAGAATGACGTGAACCCGGGAGGTGGAGCTTGCAGTGAGCTGAGATCTGGCCACTGCACTCCAGCCTGGGTGACAGAGCGAGACTCCGTCTCAAAAAAAAAAAAAAAAAAAAAGAAGTTTTGTAGTTTAATTAGGTCTCACTTGTCAATTTTTGCTTTTGTTGAAATTGCTTTTGAGGACTTAGTTATACATTCTTTTCCAAGGCTGATGTCCAAAAGGGTATTGCCTAGATTTTCTTGTAGGATTTTTATAGCTTAAGGTTTTACATTTAAGTCTTTAATCCATCTTGAGTTAATTTTTGTATATGGTGATAGGTAGGGATTCAGTTTCAATCTTCTGCATATAGCTAGCCAGTAATCCTGGCACCATTTATTGAATAGGAATTCCTTTCTCCATTGCTTATTTTTGTTGACTTTGTCAAAGAAAGTGTGGTGTGTGGATTTATTTAGGTGTATGGCTTTATTTAGGTGTGTGGCTTTATTTCTGGGTTCTCTATTCTGTTTCATTGGCTTATGTGTCTGTTTGTGTACCAGTACCATACTGTTTTGGTTACTGTAGCCTTGTAGTGTAGTTTGAAGTCGGGTAATGTGATGGAATGGGGCATTTCTTGAACAGGGCTTAGTACTTTGGGTGCTCATAGTTGACCTGAACATCACTCCCAAGTGGACACATTATTCACATAAACAGTGAGGATATTCTGGACTTGACTGACATCTGGGGAGAAAGAAAAGGACACTCTCTCAAGCAGGTTCCCCTTCAATTTCTTCTTTCCTTCCTTCCTTCCTTCCTTCCTTCCTTCCTTCCTTCCTTCCTCCTTTCCTTCCTTCCTTCCTCCATCCCTCCCTCCCTCCCTTTCTTCCTGCCTCCCTACCTTCCCTCCCTCCCTCCCTCCCTCCCTCCCTCCCTTCCTTCCTTCCTTCCTTCCTTCCTTCCTTCCTTCCTTCCTTCCTTCCTTCCGTACTTATTGAGGACCAATGATGCTCTAGATTCTTTTCTAGGCAGCAGTGAGTGAGCCAGATAGAATCCTTGCCATCATGGGACTTATGTTCCCTGGTCCTTCTGTCTCTTGAGGAAACATCTTGAGATAGGTGATCATGTCTTCCCTGTATTTCAATTCCCAGCACATTGCATGGGATCTGTTACATAGATGTTCAATAAATGTTGACAGAATGGCTGTTTGAATGAAGGCATGAACAGATAAAAAAGTGACGTTAATACCTTAAGTTCCATCCTGAGAGGTCCACTAACTTTGATAAAGGCTTCCCATGTTGAAGGCAGGTATCACTGAGAGGAATAGTGGCCAACTGTGCTTAGTGCAAAATTGACAGCTGATGGAAGAGTTTGGGTCTTCGAGGGGCTGCAATGGAATGCCAAAGCAAAGGGGGTGTATTAGGCTGTTCTCACATTGCTATAAAGAAATACCTGAGACTGGGTAATTTATAAAGAAAAGAGGTGTAATTGTCTCATGGTTCTGCAGGTTGTACAGGAAGCATAGTGCCTTCTGCTTCTGGGGAGGCCTTAGAAAGCTTCCAATCATGGTGGAAGGCAAAGAGGGAGCGAGACGTCTCACAGAGCCAGAGCAGGAGAAAGTGGGTAGGGGAGATGCTCACATTTTTAAACAATCAGATCTCATGAGAACTCCCTCACTACCACAAGAACGGCACCAAAGGGGATGGTGCTAAACCATTCATGAGAAATCCACCCCCGTGATCCAACCATCTCCCACCAGACCCCACCTCCAACATTGGGGGTTACAACTGAATTTGAGATTTGGGTGGGGATACAGATTCAAATTATATCAGGAGACTTTAGGGGAGCCAGGCCTGCATGTGGTCCTGAATAATTAGGAGACAACAGAAGGCATTGAGCAGCCGGGGAGAGAAACCCTGGAGAAATGTCAGGCACAAACAAAGCCACCCACAGCCACCATTGTTGCACTGCTTTCCTGGCCCTGGAGGAGGCAGGGCTGGGAGGGCTGTCAGGGGAAAGAGTGCAAGATGTGCCTCAGAACAAATCCTGATCCCTACACTAAACAAACTGCACCTGGGAAAGAACAGGGGCTCTGGAGCTGACCTATTGGCTTCAAATCCAGCTCCATCATCAACTGTGCTACCTTGAGCAAGTCACTTAGCTCCTCTGTGTTCCACTTTCCCCATTCCTTAAATGAGGTAATGATGCTGATCTCAGAGGGTTGTTCTAACGATTATCTAGGCTAAGTGATATTAAAGGAAAAAAATACCTAATCTAAAAAGATTGATCATAGAAGTAGAGAGTATAATGGTGGTTATCAGAGGGTGGGGTGCTTAGCAGGGATGGGGAGAGGTTGGTCAGAGGATATATACTTAACAGTTAAGGGGAAGAAGTGTCAAAAGATCTATTGTACAGTGAAGTGACTATAGTTAATGGCGATGTACAGATGCTTCTTGTGCGCTTGTGACTTGTGATATTTTCATTGGGATGTAACGCCAGTATAAGTTGAATAGTAAGTTGAAGAGTGTAATGACTATGTATCACTTTCACTCCATTGTAAAGTCAAAAAGTTGTAAATTGAACCATTGTAAGTCAGGACTGTCTGTACTGTTCTTGAAAAAATGTAAAGAGAGTGGATATTATGGGCTGTTACCAGAAAGTGATAACTGCAAGGTAATGCATTTGTTAATTGACTTGATTTAGCCATTCTGCAACGTATATATTCTTCAAGACATCATGTTGTACATGATGAAAACATGTTATCTGCCAATTAAAAACATATATAAAACAAATTCAGTGACACCTTGTTAAAGCACGCTAAGCCAGACTTTATTCAGGATCATCAAGATAGGTATAGGGACCACTACAATGGGATTTTGCAGTAGAGGAAAGGGATTGGGCTCATCCCCAAGTACAGCATGGACAAGTGAGAATATACAGTCAAGGGGCAGGATGAAGTCAGTGGATGGGAAATTACTAAGAAGGGATATCGTGGTACCCATTCTGCCTAAACCAACCTGACAGGACTCTTGCTGAAGGCTGGCCAGGGTGATCAGACATCACTCTGGGATGGTGGAGGGTGAGGAACTGATCAGCTATTGAGAGTAGGGGGTTCTTATTAATATGAGTTTTTACAAGAATGGGCACAGATGGACCTAGAAGAAGGTTGGGGAGCCTAACTAACATTTGGTCCAGGAAAGAATCCTTGTCAGTGGTTCTCAGTGTGGTCTTCAGACAATCAGCAGCATCACCTGCGAACTCATTAGAAATGCACATTCTCAGGCCCCACTCCCGACCTGCTGAATCAGAGAGCCGGGGCTTTAACAAGCACTCTAGGGGATTCTGATGTTTGCTGAAGTTTGAGAAACATTGTGCTATGTCAGCACAGTAACAAACCCCTTGTAAGTGAGAAATTCTTTTTCTCTGCTCTGATGACAGAATTAGGGGACTGGGACCCAGGACTGCTCTCCAGGTGCACAGCAGAGTCATCTAGAGAGATTCAAAATCTCCGGAAGCCCAGGTCTCTTCCCAGACCAATTATTTCAGAATCCCGGGAGATGGGGAGGGATGCAGACATCAGTAGTTTTTCAAGGTTCCCAGGTGATTCCCCAGCCTCTTGCATTGGAGCTCCCTGGAGGGCTTGTTAAAGTAAAGAGTGCCAGGGCCCCACCTAGAGCAGCTGATTCCGCAGGTCTGGGGTGGGGCCCAAGAATGTGCATTTCTAACAAGCTCCCAGATGATGCTGAGCCTGGTCTGTGGACCACACTGTGAGAACCACTGCTGTAGGGGGATTTGATCAGAAAGGAGGTGTGTGGGAGTGAGGAGGTTGGGGAGAAACCACTGCTTCCTCCACCTACCCTTCTCTCTTCGTCTTGAATTAAGCATGGGATAACTGGGTGTGAACTTTGCTTGCACATTCATTGTTTTTATTACTCTCTGCCTGCACAGGAGGGATGAGATCATTTGACATTTGTGGAGAAGCTAAGCGGTGGCATGGACCTCCCTCAGAGAGAGCAGGGATTATCTTTCCCAGGAAAATAAATCAAGGGGAGCCACCTGGACTAGGATCCCTTGGGTGGCGTGTGGGACAACCTTGGGGCTCCCTCACCGCCACCCCGGCCCTGGCCCTGGCCACCTTGCCAGTGTTTTCCTAGAAGATGCTTTCTTTTATGATTTTATTTTGCTTCCCCTGGATCCCAATCTCCCCTAGTGTGGAGGGGGAGAGGGAACCAGGAGATAAGGGATATTTTCTGTGGGGTTTTCCTTTATTTTTAAGTTTTTTGTTTTGTTTTGTTTTGTTTTTATACAGGTAGGGTCTAACTGTGTTGCCCAGGCTGGTCTTGAACTCTTGGCCTCAAATGAGGCCTCCCACCTCAGCCTCCCAAAGTGCTAGGATTACAGGCATGAGCCACCACATGCAGCCTTCTGTGAGGTTTTCAGTCATTCATTCATTCAACATTCATTTCATTCAACAAACATTCATGCCAGCTCTAGGGGCACAGAGAGTTTTGTCTGTTTTGTTTGCTGCTATATGCCTGGTGCCTGGCACATAGTAGGTGTTCAATAAATATTTGCTTAGTGACAGAGGACCAGTATGGGCTACTCCTTCCATTGGGCAAAGAAGACTCAGCCCCTGCCATCAAGAGTCAGGGGAGAAAGACACTAAATCCTCAACTACAGCCCCTATGACAGGCCTGATCATGGCCAGAGGTCTAGGACCGTTTGTCAGCGGCCCCATCCCAGGCTTGTGGCAGGGGCGTGGGGAGGAGTGCCAGGAAAGAGCTCCCAGCGGGAGTGTGTTTCAGCCAAGGCTTGGAAGATGAGCACGAGGCAGTCGGGAAAGGACAGGAGAAAGATGCTCCAGGCTGAGCCTCAGACACTGCTGTGTGCAGTGCAATGGACTTGCTCGTGTTCTGGATGAAATCAAGCACTACCTAGGTAAATGAAGCTCCCGGTTGTCCTGCCTTCTTGATTGCATCCTCCTTCCCTACTTCAGAGGTAACCACTGGATGAAATCTGCTATTCCTAATTTCTATACATGTCTTCCCATTTTCATGACATAGCTGTGCATCACTGTGTAAAATGTGGTGGTGGCCAGGCGCGGTGGCTCATGCCTGTAATCCCAGCACTTTGGGAGGCCGAGGCGGGCGAATCACAAGGTCAGGAGATCGAGACCATCCTGACTAACATGGTGAAAACCCATCTCTACTAAAAATACAAAAAAAAATTAGCCTGGTGTGGTGGCGGGTGCCTGTAGTCCCAGCTGCTCGGGAGGCTGAGGCAGGAGAATGGCATGAACCTGGGAGGCGGAGCTTGCAGTGAACCGAGATCGCACCACTGCACTCCAGCCTGGGCGACAGAGCAAGACTCCATCTCAAAAAAATAAAAATAAAAATAAAAATAATTTAAAAAAAGTAAAACATGGTGGTGTGCGTGTTCAGGCATCTTGATCTCACCGGATTTCTTCTGCTGCTCTCTCAGCTCTGCAATGTGTCTGTTTATGAGACTCCTCTGTGGGCATATGGGTCTCTACCACGTGTTTTTGCTTCTGTTTGGTTTGCACTAGGAGATGGCACCACAATGAATGGACCTATTCTCTGCTAACCTCGTCCCATGGGCATCTCCCTGGATCCTCAGAATAACCCCACGAAGGAAGTGCTGGTATTAACCCACTTTATAGATGAGGAATCCAAAGCGTAGTTCAAGCAAAGTTGGTAACTGGAGATGGGGCTGACTCCCACCTGGCCCTGGAACGCCCTCCGCCATGTCTTTTCCACGTTACCTTGGTTCTCCACTCCCGCTTTGGGGAATTTGGGCTCTCCACATCCCCTTTCTCCCTCCTTGGTGGCTGTGGGGCCTTTCCCAGTCCCCTGCCCCAGAAGGCAGTGCTTAAAAGGCAGGAGCGAGGCGCTTTCTCATCCTGGGCAGCACCCTTGGAGGAGGCAGGCCTTCAGGGAGCTGCTTGTGACCCCAGGTTGCCCAAGGATGGAACCCTGGAGCCCTGGACCTCAGTTGCCAGATCTCCTGTGCTGCTCTCAGCGGGGCCTTCCAAGAAGGCCCTTCTGCCCAAAGGGTCGGGGGGCCCCCAGCTGGCAGGAGCAACCAGAAGCAGGAAGGTGGACCTGCAGGGGGACCTGGCCCTGCCTCCTGCTATGTGACCTTGGGCAAGTCACTTCCTCTCTGGACCTCAACCTTCTCATCTGGAAATGGGGGCTCTGCTTTCATGTCTAAGGTTCATGTTTATGGTCCCTTCCAGCTCTAAAAAGCTTCTTTGCATCCTGGGCCACTACCGAGATGGAAGAAGAGATTCTGGAGTGTGCTCACAGGGTTTGGAGGTGAGGGGCTCCCGCTGGGGTAGCTTTGCTTCCTTGTTGTTATAGTAACCGAATGAATCTTCCTAAGAGGAAGATAATTTCTTATCTTTTTTTTTTTTTTTTTTTTTTTTGAGACAGGGTCTCATTCTGTCACCCAGGCTGGAGTGCAGTGGCGTGATCTCAGCTCACTGCAACCTCTGCCTCCCGGGTTCAAGCAATTCTCCTGCATCAGCCTCCCGAGTAGCTGGGGCTACAGACGCATGCCACCACACCCAACTAATTTTTGTATTTTTAGTAGAGACAGAGTTTCACCAAGTTGGCCAGGCTGACCTCAGACACCTGACCTCAATTGATCCACTCGCCTCCACCTCCCAAAAGTGCTGCGATTACAGGCGTGAGCCACTGTGCCCGGCCAGAAGATAATTTCCGTGTCTTTTTGGATTGTCATCTTCCAGGGGAGATCCAGGGCAGGGATTCCATGAACCAGGGTGACCTGCCACGCTGCATAGCTGGGAACTGCTTGTACTCCCATCTTGAGTCAATGGAACTCGTTACTTTAATCACAATGAGAGGCGATAGCCCTGTGAACAAGGGACACCCAGGCGAACAAATGAAACCTGCAGCCAAAACAGATGAAACCCAGGCCTGTCCCAACCCCTGTGCCTCGGGTGAGCCTGGAGGGTGTGGCACGAAGGAGGGAGCTGGGCACTGCTGCTCAAGGCATGGGCAAAGCTGTTTGCCTTATGGGAAGGGGCTGGTGGGAAGCCCTCCCTCCCACCGCAGGGGCTGGCTTCCTGGCTATCGTGGGAGTGTCTGAGGTAGTGACTGAAGTTCCGAGACCCAGCACCTCCGCACTGACTCAGCTGTCTTGCCTCTTGGAGAAGTTCTTTCCTTATTCCAACTATCCCTAAAGTGGCCCTTCTACAACTGGGCTGTGTTCCTGTCACACAAAAAGTCCTTTGTCAACAGAAATGGTCAAAAGGCTTTGCCTTCTATTTAAGGCCTTGTCCGGGCCAGGCGTGGTGGCTCACACCTGTAATCCTAGCACCTTGGGAGGCTGTCGCTGGGGAATCACTTGAGCCCACGAGTTCCAGACCAGCCTGGGCAACGTGGTGAGATCCCATCTCTACAAAAAAAAATACAAAAATTAGCCTGGCATGGTGGTGCATGCCTGTGGTCCCAGTTACTTGTGAGGCAGGATGGCGGCTTGAGCCAGAGGGGTTGGGGCTGCAGTGAGCTGAGATCGCACCGCTGTACTCCAGCCTGGGCGACAGAGCAAGACACCGTAAAACGCCTTGTCCAATCCAGCCACCCCACATTTCCAGACTTACCTTTCCTGGCCCCACCGTCCCGTGTGTAGTGACATTTGCTGTAGCCACCCAGCTCCCTGACCCCCTGCACTCACTTCCCACGTTGGGACATGGCCTTGCCACAGTCTCCACCACACAGGAAAGGCTTTCCTGACCTCCCCTTGCCTGTGTTGTCTTGGATGCTTTTCCTGACTAGCTCAAAATCCCACTGTGTACCTGCAGCCCTCTTGTGCGACTTCCTAGCACATGGCTTCCAGGTGCGCTAACTGCTGGCCTCCTCTCCTTCACCATCATCTGATGGCAATAAGCCACCTAGACCCCATTCACTGCTGAGTCCCCGCACAGTGCCTGGCATGCAGCGGATGTCCAGTAAATATCTGATGAATGAGCAGATTTTTCCTGTACAAGAACTTTCGGGAGTGGGGATTACCATTACTCTTTTACTGAAGAAGAAACAGGAGTTTAGAGTTAATTGCTCAGGGTCAGACAGACAAAGGGGGCCCACCAGAGCCCTGTTAAATAACCTCACCTCTCCAGATACTCACTAGAAAGTGCTCTCAACAGTCCCCATGGTAGCCTTTGTCAATGGGTGGCAATAGCACTTGGATGGGTAGCATTTGCCAGTGTAGCTGGGTGACATTTGGGGGATTTTGAAACGCGTATGTATGTGTTTAGGTATGGATGTGTATGTGTGTACATTTGTGTAGGTGTATATATGTATGCCTGTGTATTTGTGTGTAGGTATGTATATGTGTGTATGTGTATATGCATGTGTATATGTGCATATGTATATTTGTGTGCATGTGCGTATTTGTGTATGTGTCGATGTGCATGTGTGTGTGTCGATGTATGTATGTATATCTGTGTATGTGTATTCATGTTTGTGTGTATATGTATGTTTGTGTGCATATGTGTATGTGTGTGTATGTGTGTATATGTGTGTATGTGCATGTGTGGTGTGTGTATGTGTGTGTACACATGTATATTTTTGCATGTGTATTGGTGTGTATGGGTATGTGCATGTGCATGTGTGCATGTGTGCATGTGTGTGTGTATGCATGTGTATTTGCACGTGTGTGTATGTGCATGTGTATAGGTGTGTATGGGTATGTGTGTATGTGCATGTGTGTGTATACATGTGTATTTGTGTGTGTGTGTGTGCATGTATGTGTGTGTGTGTGTGTGTGTGTGTATTTCCTTCTGAGAGTTTTCCCCTTTCCCCTTCCTTCCCTTCACTACTTCATGGACTTTGAGGATCATGGCTAAGAGTTTGTTACCCCAAACTTAAGGTGATTAAAGACATTCTCTCAGTTCCTGGAGAGAAGTTTCCAAAGAAACCAGTGTGGGAGTGAAACACCAAGGAGAGGCCCACGGGAGAGGGAGGCCCCCCCAAGTGCTCTGGGCTAGGAAAGCTGGGTCCTTGAAGGAGACGTGGGGGGAGCCTGTGTATCTAGGAGCTAGAGGGGCAAGGCCTCTGTGATGGTCAATTGCATGTGTCAACTTGGCTGGGCCATGAGGCACCAAGATATTTGGTCAAACATTATTGTTGGTGTTTCTGTGAGGGTGTTTTAGGATGGGATTAACATTTAAATTGATCCACTTTAAGTAAAGCAGATGACCCTCCCTGATGTGTGTGGGCCTCACCCAATCAGTTGAAGGCCTGAATTGAACAAAAATCCTGGCCTCTCCCAAGCAAGAGGGAATTCTCCACCAGGCTACCTTTGGACTTCATCTGAAACATCAGCTCTTCCTGGCCCTGCAGCAAATGTCTTGAGATTGGAACTGCAGCGTTGGCTCTTCCTGGCTCTTCACCTGCCAGCCCACCCTGCAGATTTTTGACTTGCCAGCTTTCATAATCCCGTGAGCCAATTCCTTATCATAAATATCTTTCTCTCTCTCTCTTTTTTTTTTGAGACAGTCTCATTCTGTCACCCAGGTTGGAGTGCAGCAGTGAAATCTTGGCTCACTGCAACCTCTGCCTCCGAGGCTCAAGCGATTCTCGTGCCTCAGCCTCCTGAGTTGCTGGGATTACAGGCGCCCAGCACAATGCCTGGATAATTTTTGTATTTTTAGTAGAGACAGGTTTCACCATGTTGGGCAGGCTGGTCTTGAACTCCTGACCTCAAGTGATCCACCCGCCTTGGTCTCCCAAAGTGCTGAGATTACAGGTGTGAGCCACCACACCCAGCCATAAATTTCTTTCTCTATCTAGACACATCCTATTGGCTCTGTCTCCATGAAGAAGAACCCTGACTAATACTGCTGGCTTCCTGCCAGAGTCTAGGATGGCTCCCGGATCCATGCCCTAGGGTGGGAGAGAAGCCTTGTACCTAGTGTAACAGGATGAGACCCAAGACCTTGCCTCAAGTCACAGTTTCTTAGGGCCTTAGAACTGGAGCTTCCCTGGTCAATCTGAGAAGCTGGTTATCCTGTTTGAGCCATCCCTCTTGCTATGTCACCTGCCAACTTGACCCTCAGACTCCAGAGCCTGTAGACAGTGGAAACCTTGTGTTCTGTGCTACCTGCTGGGCCCAGATCTCAGCAGGAGGCTCTGCTGTTCCCTGCACCCTGGTTGCCCCGTGACTTCCCTCCTGCCTTTAAAGGCATGGAAGGGCATTTTCTTTGGACACCCAGGGGGCCCAGATACCCTCTGTCTTAGTCTACTAGGACAACTATAACAAAATACCACAGGTCTGGATGGCTTAAACAACAGAAATTCATTTCTCACAGTTCTGGAAGCTGGAAGTTCAAGATCAAGGTGCCAGCAGGTCAGGTTTTGATGAAGGCTGTCTTCCTGGCTTGTAGATGAATGCCTTCTTGTTATATGGTCACATGATGGGGAGAGAGACAGTAAGCTCTCTGGTGTCTCTTCTTACCATGTCATGAATCCCTTTAAATAGGAGTCCACCTTTGCAACCCTTTCTAACCTTAATTACTTCCTTATAGGCCCTGTCTTCAAATACAGTGACACTGAGGGTTAGGGGTTCAACATATGACTTTTGGTGGGAGGCACAATTTATTCCCTAGCAGCCTTGCAAATGAATTCCACTCCTCAAAGGCTACTGTCTACTTACTAATAGGGGTGGGCTCCCAGGGCTCTTGCCTGGAGAAAGGGACACGTGTTGAATGGTGATCTGGGTACTTTATTCTAAAACCACTTGTAAATCACCAGCGAGCCCAATCTGTTGCACATCTCGCCCCACTAATTGTCCTACTCAGTGACACTCCCAGGACCCACTAGGATGGCAGGTAGATCAGTGGATGCACAGTGAACTCTGTGAGGGCCAGATGCAGGGTTGGGGTTGGGATTGGGCCTAAGGCAAGGGGGTTTCGTGACGAGACTCAAGGTTCACTCTAACCCAAGGGGGCAGCAGAACTCCGTGTATGTGTGTCTGTGTGTGTGTGTGCACACACAGGCACACACGCATGCATGAAGACTCAAGAGACTTCACCCATCATCTAACCCTGTCCCTTCACTTCACAGATGAGGACATCCAGGTGCGGCGAGTGGAGGGGGTGCCCACTAGGAGACATGTTGCTTCAGCACACAAGTCACAGAATAAACACACAGTAGGCAGTAATAGATAACTATAGCAGTGTGTGTGTGTGTGTGTGTGTATGTGTGTGCGCGCGCGCATGCATGCACATGTGCGTGGGACAGAGAGAGACAGAGACACAGAGTGTGTGTACTTGTGGTGGAAAAGTGTGTGCTACCTGTGTGCAGACTATTTAAAAGGATTTTACAGATGGATCTTTCATCCAAAGGGCATTTTTCTTCTCAAATTTTCTGCCTGCTGGCTAAAACTTCTGGATAGAGTTGCCAGATAAAATGCAGGATGCTCAGTTCAACTGGAATTTCAGAGAAACAACAAATAATATTTTCACATACTGATGTACTTAACATCAGGATAAGTATATCCCGTGCAGTATTTGGGGGTATACTTATACTAAAAAATTACTCATTGTTTATCTGAAATTCAAATTGAGCTGGCATCCTGTATATTTATATGCTAAATCTTGCAGCCTTACTTTTGAAGGGTGGCCAGGTGACACATGGGGATGCAAATCAGGGAGTATTAATAGATAACCAGGCCAGCACTGCAGGTTCAGCAAGTGGGCAAGCAAACCCCAGGTTGTAGGAGGAGCAGCTGCCGCCTCCAGAGACCCTCGGGAAGGAAGCAGGCATTGCTCAGCTCACACCTGCACTGGTGGCTACTGCCCCCAACACCTTGCTCATTTCAGGGGCTTCAATGCACAAATAACTTTTCCCATATGAGCCTTTAGGAAGAGCTAACCTTGCCTGGCCTCTCGCTGACCCATGGCTTAGGGCAGGCTGTTTGGGAACCTCTGTTCAGCACTGGGGTTTGTAGATACCCTATGTAGTTTCATGGAGGGGCAAAGGAAGTGTCAAAGCTGAGGGGTTTTTGGTGACCTCTGCTCATTCTACCCTTCAGGTAGACCTATAACAAGCGTAAGTCAAGGGCAAGTCCTCCTTGGACTAAAGGTCATAGGGGCGTGGCCTTTAAGGGGGAAGCAAGTAGTAGGAGAAAGAAGAAGTTCAGCCTTTTGTTAGTGAGTTGGGATAGTGACTTTGCTTCTCTGAATCTTAATCTGCCCTCCTTTGGAAGGGGTTACACAGATATTTTCCTAGTATAATAGTTGTAAGAGTTCAGTGGAAATGATATCTAAAAAGAACTTGGCCTAGTTTCTGGACAAGGGAACCAGGGGAAGGGGAGCCAGGCCCTCAGTGGTACCTATTACTCACAAGGTGCCCTTTCTGGCAATGTGTTTCCATTGGCTCTGAGTGTAGGACTAAGGTGGACAATACCTCAGTGGAATCTCCAGAAATAAACCATCCAAGACTGTTTCAGAAGCCTCTAGTTCACTGAGGCCGGACACAGTGGCTCACGCCTGTAATCCCAGCACTTTGCGAGGTCGAGGCAGGCAGATCGCCTGAGGTCAGGAGTTCGAGACCAGCCTGGCCAACATGGTGAAATCCCGTCTCTACTAAAAATATACAAATTATCCAGGCGTTGTGGTGGGCGCCTGTAGTCCCAGCTACCCGGGAGGCTGAGGCATGAGAATCGCTTGAACCCAGGAGGCAGAGGCTGCAGTGAGCCGAGATTGCACCATTGCACTCCAGCCTGGGCGACAAGAGCGAGACTCAATCTAAAAAAAAAAAAGAAGAAGAAGCCTCTTGTTCACTGAATACACAGAGAATTTATGAAAGAGAGAGAGAAAAAACCCTGCAGATAATCTAGGAACCGTGAGTCTTGCACTTTTGCACTTTTTTTGGGTAAAATGATTCAGTGGCAGCTGGCAAGGAGGCCAGTTTGGGTCATCTGCCCTCAAGCAGACAAGGTGGGGAAGTGAAGAAAATAATTTCAATAGTTTATGAGTTCTTCTGAAAACCTTGCAAATGTAGTTGTCATGGTAGGTGGAGTTCTAAGAAGGCCCCAAGGATTCCCATCCCTTGATGTACACAGCCTGAATCATCCCCTCTTCTTGATTGTGAGTGGGATTTGAGAACATCATGGGATATCACTCCCATGATTATGTTACATGGCAGAAGGGATTTTGCCAATGTAATTAATGTTCCTAATCAGTTGACTTTGAGTGAATCAAAAGGGAGATTATCCTGGGTGGGCCTGACCTAATCAGGTGAGTCCTTAAAGTCAAAAAAGTGGCCGGGCGCGGTGGCTCAAGCCTGTAATCCCAGCACTTTGGGAGGCCGAGACGGGCGGATCACAAGGTCAGAAGATCAAGACCATCCTGGCTAACCCGGTGAAACCCCGTCTCTACTAAAAAATACAAAAAACTAGCCGGGCGAGGTGGCGGGCGTCTGTAGTCCCAGCTACTTGGGAGGCTGAGGCGGGAGAATGGCATAAACCCAGGAGGCAGAACTTGCAGTGAGCCGAGATTGATTGTGCCACTGCACTCCAGCCTGGGAAACAAAGAGACCCTCTCTAAAAAAAAAAAAAAAAAAAAAAAGTCAAAAAAGTAGAGCATCAACAAGACTATCTTGCTGGCCTTGAGGAAGAAAGTAAACAGCCACATGTGAACTGCCTATGGAGGGGGCCACAGAGCAAGGACCTGAGGGTGGCCTCTAGAAGTTGAGAGAGGTCCCCAGCGAACAGCTAACAGTCCTACAACCCGAAGACACTGAATTCTGCCAGCAACCAGTGAGCTTGGGAGAAGACTCCAAGCTCCCAAAAGGAAGACAGTGGGCAGACACTGTGATCGCAGCTTTTTGAGACCCTAGGCAGAAAACCCAGTTCTGCCTGGCTTGGACTTTAACCTACAGAAGCATAAATGTGTGTTGTTTTAAGCTGCTAAATTGTGGTAATGTATTACACAGCAATAGAAAAGGAAGGCAGCTGTGGTGTATTTCGAGAGGCTCCAGGCTGTCTTTGTGTACCACCTACCAGCGTCCTACAGCACCTCCACTTTTTCTGTCCCATTTCTTCCATCAGAGTTTCACAATAGGCACTCAGCGAATTTTCTTTTTCTTTTTCTTTTCTTTTCTTTTTTTTTTTTGAGACAGAATCTCACTCTGTTACCCAGGCTGGAGTGCAGTGGCATAGTCTCGGCTCACTGCAACCTCTGCCTTCTCGGTTCAAGCAATTCTTGTGCTTCAGCCTCCCAAGAAGCTGGGATTACAGGTGAGCGCCACCATGCTCAGCTAATTTTTTTGTATTTTTAGTAGAGACAGGGTTTTGTTATGTTGGCCAGGCTGATCTTGAACTCCTGAGCTCAGGGGATCTGCCCACCTCAGCCTCCCAAAGTGCTGGGATTACAGGCATGAGCCACCGTGCCCAGCCTAGCGAATTTGCATTGCTCTCTCCTTCCTCAAATTATTATTTTCCAACAGATCATTCCTCCCATCCTGCAACTATATACAAGTTTCCCTGTTCTGAAACAGTGTTCCTTTAACTCTTCTTGCTCACCCCAGATAGTGTCATTTCTTTTTTCTTAGCAGTGTGAAATTTCTTGAGAGAGTAGCACTCACCTCCTCCTGCCCACTTACTGCATAACTCACTGCAGCCAGCATGGCCTCCTTCTGATGACCATGTCTAATAGTCCGCATGCACTCTTCACCCTCCCAGAATAGACTACTGTGGCCAGCACTCATTACTGGCTCACCTAGCTTCCATTCACCTTTCATCACAGCATCTAGAGTGTCCTTTGCGGATGTTTTTCCCCATTGTCCAGCAACCATGTGATTTGGGAGACTTTGAATCTTGCCTCCCACACTGCCCTCCATGACGGGTTCAATTGGCCAAAGGCAGTCAGCATGATCCTATCTCTTTTACTGCAAGTGTTTGGTTCAAGGATGGGTGGGGAAAGATGAAAAGAAACCAGGTCTTTGGTGATAGCATTAAACTTCTGGATCAAACTTGTCCTGAAGCCTGTTCTGATTCGGCACTTTCCAGTTACATGAGCCAGCCAATCTCTTCAAGGCTTATGCTAACATGAGTTGTCTTCTCTTTCCCACAAAGGGTCCTCACTGACACATTTTTATAGTGTTTGATACTATTGACTGCCTTCTGCGTGAGTAATGGAAAACCCAAGTAATTGTTAAATGTGTTAGAGGTTTTTTGTTTGTTTGTTTGTTTGTTTTTTCTCCTTGTAATAAGAATCCTGAGGGGAATTGTTTGCTAGTGTTGGAGTCATTTCAAGCAGCTCAAAGATGTCAGAGCAATTCTCTCAGCTTTTCCCTCATAATCCCAAGATGGCTTCTGCAGGTGGAGCCATCACTTCCGCAGTTAAGGCTGAGAGCCGAAGGAGAGGGCAGAAGAGGTGCCATTACAAGCTGGCTTCCACTAATGTCTCACTGGTCAGAGCTCTATCCCATGGCTGTTCCTGGCTGAAAGGAAGTCTGGGAAGGCAAAGTTTTAGCTTTCCAGATCCTGTAGCACGGTCAGGCTGGCTAGAAGGGAGTGAGAGTGGGGTGTGAGGGAGCCGACCTGGAGTAGCTTGCTTAAGCCCGCAGGGCTCCTTCAGTGAGCCTTCCTCCTCCCTCTTCCTCCTCCTGCAGCTTCTCTGCCTGGCTCCCAGGCACCTTCTCTGGGCCTCCGCTATCCCCTGCAAGCCCATCTGCTGCTGGAAACCTCCAGATGTGTACTTCCAGGCCCCACCTCCCTCCTGTGCTGCCCACCTGTTTGCTCAGCTGTCTGCCCATTATCTCCACCTGGTGTCCCTCAGGTGCCGGCCCTGTACACCACTTTCCTAGAGTCACTGAGGAGCCAAAGTCAACTCAGCTCCCCGTGCTCAGACCACTCACCCCAGTCGGCCGCAATACTCACTATCTGGGAAGCTCAGATCTTGCCCATTGCTGGCGATGATGGAGCGAAGCGAGGGAGAGCTGTGTCCACGAGCTTCCCAGCTGGAGGGGGAGGCAAGGCGGGCATGGGGAGGGCTGCTGCCGCATCTGGAGGGAGAGCCCAGAAGAGAGACAGCACTGCCGCTGTGGACGCCATAGCTGGTTTTCACGGAAATTCTTGTGAGTCCATAGTGTGGTTTTAAAAATTCACCCGCCCTCTGGGCTTTGATGTCCTCTAACAACTCAGGAGCAGGCCTTGCATTTTCTGCCTGGGCAGACCTTGTGGCTTCAGATTGTTCTTAACCTCCAGAGGGTTTGAGGACAGGCAGCGGGAGCTCCTGGCCTTGCCCAGAAAGTAGCACAAAGTACGCACCCACACAAGTTACCAGCCGGAAGGGAGACCAGCGGCAGGCAGAAAAGGAAGGGAGGGAGGGAGAAGGAGAAGAAAGGGAGGGTGAGGGAAAAGGAGGAAGAGAGGAAGGGAGGAGGGGAAGTAGGGAGGAAGGAAGGAAAAGAGGAAGGAAGGAAGGAAAAGAAGGAGGAAGGGAGGGAGAGAGGAAAGGAAGAAAGAAGGAAAGGGGCAGTAGCTGGCATGTGGGGGAACCCCAGGCCCTGCCTGGTTCTCTTTCTCTGTCTGCAGCCTCAGGTCACTTCCTTCTGTGGGCCTCAATTTCCTCTTCTGCAAAAAGAAGGCCTGGATTAGCTCACTCCCCAGGCCTCTTCTAGTCCTGACAGTGTGATTTTCTAATTTCCTTCAGACTTCAGGGGCCTGCAGACCCCATGCTAATGTGTATAAATAATACATGGACATCTGAAAGCTCTGAATATTGCAAGTATTTGCTTTGGATGTGTTCTCCCTTAACTGTGCGAAGCAGCGTCCAGCTGGGGCCCCGCAGCCTCCTGTTTGGATTGTTCGCGTGTGGCCTGACTCCCTGAGGTGGGGAGGGGTTGGGAGTGGGGGAGGGTCCAGCCTCCTTGGTGTGCCTCGGCCTGGGCCCTCCTCCCTCCACCGCTCCCACACCCTGGCCCTGAGGAGGGCTTTGTTCTTAGACCTCAACCCCAAATTCACTTCACCAGTTTCCCTTTGAGGCGGTGCTCCAGGCCTAATCCCCGCTGCACCGGGGACATTTCCCTTGGCCATCTGCCCTGGCACCTTCAAACTTCACGTGTCCGTCCGTCCACCCTGGGAGACAGCCTGTCATCCATTGCAGGGCAGCACCTTCCGGCAGCCGAACGTCTGTCCCCTGGGACTGTAGCCATATCCTACGTATGTTTTGTGGGAGCTCAACAAATGTAGGGTTTTTTCCCCTTAATTTTCAGGTTTTAAAAAAAATTATTTTTAAAGAAGTTTTCAGTTTACAGAAAAATTGTACAGAAAGTACAGGAAGTTCCTATGTCCCCTACCTCAGTTTCTCCTATTATTAATATATTGCATGAGTGACATTGTTGTTTACTAAAGGCCATGGTTTACATTACGATCTACTCTGGGTGCTGTGTGCTCTAGGGTTCTGCCAAACACACTACACTATCATGCAGAATAGTTTCACTACCCTAAATATCCCTCGTGATCCACCTATTCATCTCCCCACCTCCCTCCCCACTGAACCCCTGGCAACCACTGATCTGTTTGCTGTCTCCCTAGTTTTTTCGTTTGTTTGTTTATTTTGTTTTGAGATGGAGTTTCGCTCTCGTCGCCCAGGCTGGAGTGCAATGGCACAATCTCAGCTCACTGCAACCTTCGCCTCCCAGGTTCAAGTGATTCTCCGGCCTCAGGTTCCTGAATAGCTGGGATTACAGGCGTCTGCCACCATTTCCAGCTAATTTTTTGTATTTTTAGTAGAGACAGGGTTTCACCACGTTGGCCACGCTGGTCTCGAACTCCTGACCTTAGGTAATCCACCCACCTTGGCCTCGAAAAGTGCTGGGATTACAGGCATGAGCCACCGCGCCCGGCCCCTAATTTTGACTTGTCCAGAATGTCATGTAGTTGGAATCATGCAGCATGTAGCCTTTTCAGACTGACTTCTTTCACTCAGTGATATGCATTTAAGCTTCCTCCATGTCTTTTTGTGGCTTGATAGCTAATTTCTTTTTATTGTATAATAATATTCCACTGTCTGGATGGATCACTCAACAGAATTTTTGATTGATCGATTGGTTGAAAAGACCTAAATTACTAGATGAACAACAATCCTTTAAACACAAAGTCTGTAAGAAATCTAGATTTCAGGACAGTTGTAAGTAATGGATACAGTGTACCTAACACAAAGAAAATCCAATATTCTGATAGTTGAGTTTAGAGGTGATTACTTTTATTACAGAAAAGTTTTTTCCTACATAATTGCATTTAAAATATAATTCAGTTAACAATTTGCACAACATTTTAGGAATGCATTCACACTACAAATTATCTATAACCATACTAGATGTTGTGCAAAGAGGGAGGGTTTTGAGAGTAAAAGGGAGATACTATTAATAATTACGACAGACAGGCCGGGCGCAGTGGCTCACACCTGTAGTCCCAGCACTTTGGGTGGCCAATGAGGGCAGATCACTTGAGGTCAAGAGTTCAAGACCAGCCTGGCCAGGTCTCTACTAAAAATACAAAAATTAGCTGAGTGTGGTGGCACATGCCTATAATCCCAGCTACTGGGGGAGCTGAAGCATGAGAATCACTTGAACCTGGAAAGCAGAGGTTGCAGCGAGCTCAGTTTGTGCCACTGCACTCCAGCCTGGATCACAAAGTGAGACTCCATCTCAAATAATAATAATAATAATAATAATAATAGTGCTAGACAACAAGTATAAACCAGGACTATCCCAGATAGTCTCCCTATTTATAACTAGGATCCATCTTCTTAAAATAGTAGCTGGGGAACATAGAATATTTTTGTGTTTCTCCAAAAATATTAGATGGTGAATCAGTTAAGGTTACACTAGCTGCGGTACCACATATAGTAGCAAATCTCAGTTTATTTCTCAACCACATAAAGTTCAAAATAGGTGTATTGGTGATTGATGGGGGTGGGGGGTGGGCGGTAGTAAGTCGTGGGGGTGGGGGGTAGGCTGGGAAAGTGGGGAGTGCCCTGCTCCATGCATCCATTCAAGGACCTGGGCTAAGGGAGTCTCTGCCATCTGTCACAGTTGCTTTTCAAAGGTTTCCCAGAGGGCAGACTTTCAGTGTTAAAATCGGGACAGTTCCTGGCAAGTTGGGACAGTTGGTCACCTATTTCCAAGGTTGCCCTAAAGATTGACAGCCAGCTGGTGGGGAGGTGAAGAAAGAGTGCGGAGAATGGCATGATGGGGTGAGGAGAGGGTCTATAGGCCAGGCCACTCATCATATCTGCCTGCCTTCTGTTGGCCGGAATGCAGTCTCATGGCCACACTTGGCTGCAAGGGAGACTGGGAAATGTAGTCTAGCTCTGTGACAAAAAGGAATGGGAAATGGATTGGGTGACAAACCAGTGATCTCTCTAATGGAGGGGGATTAATAATGTCTTCTTTGACATGTGTCCTTAGATGAGATGGACGTCTTCGTCCACTGGAATATGTCTGGGATATTCGTCCACTGGAATATGATCTCTTTTGAGACCGAAGTCTCATCTGCCTAGCAGTCAATGGTGTTCAGCTCTGGGTGTCCACGTGTCCTGGGCCTCTGCCAACAGACAGCCTTGAACACTCTGGGCTTCTGGGAAGTTTGGGGATGTGGCATTGTGGAGGCGACACCTGGCAGCCACAGAGACCCACAAAAAGTGAACCAAGTCACATGCAAGGAGAGCAGAGAAGTGCCACATTGGAGGGTCTGCTTGTGCTGCAAATTGAAAACTCGTGGCCTGGGAAGCCACTATAGTGCATTCTGGCACCCACAATGAAAATGTAGCAATGTCATTAGTCTTCAGTATGACTGCTTTTTCCAGGCCCAGATCATTGGTGAGTCTTTTCACACAGCTGAGCGTTTCCGTGGCAGGGAGTGCACTTCACAATCGTTAACTCTCATAGCATCCCTGAGAAGTTGGTGAGGGCTGTTAACCTCAGGCATGGGGGATACCCCATGCTTACTTGCACAGGATCTGTCCTCCCCTAGGTACCCTTGATGCAGCCCGAGAGCAGCTCTGGGAGATCATTTTCAGGTACTGGACTCCAGGGCCTCAGACAATTGGTCCAGGCCGTCCCTGCCTTCCCAGGTAAGGGAGCGTTTGTGCCGGAAGTGAAGAAAGTGATACTAATTTTCCTTGTATCCTTGCCTGGACACCTCCTGTGAGGAGCAAAGTTCAAGGAGTTAGTGTGAGTGTGAGTTGACAAGACCACCCAGGGCAACCCCAGTTGGAAGGACGTGGAGTTTCTGCAGCCTCTGCCCAAGGGACCAAAGGGCTTTCTTTTCAGAGGGTGGCCTTAGAACACAGATCTTTCCTTTCTTAACTCTCTCGTTGGGGTCACAGACTCAGCCGCTGCATTTGTTTCTTGTGGCTGCTGCCACAAATTACCACAAACTTGATGGCTCACAGTTTTGGAAGCCGGAAGTCCCAAATCACTGTCACTGAGCTGAAATCAAAGTGGCCATAGGGCCAAGCTCCTTCAGGAGGCTCCAGCGGGAGAATCCGTTCCTTGCCTCCTCCAGCTCCTGGTGACTGCCAGCCTTCCTTGGTTTATGGCTGCAGCACTCCCCTCTCTACCTCTGTGGTCACATGGCCTTCTTTTCTCCTTTCTATACTCTCCCTCTTTCTTTCTGTTATGAGGGCACTTGTGATGGCATTTAGGGTCTACCCAAATAATCCAGGATAATGCCCTCATCTCAAGACCTTTAACTTAATCACATCTGCAAAGTCTTTTTTATTTTGCCATATACGGTATCACACGTTCCAGGCTTCAGGACATGGATATCATTGATTTTTCTGGGTTGGGGGTAGGATTGGGGTTCTGTTTCATTTTTGCTGGCACAATAGGGATAAGGGCACTACTCAGCCTCCCGCAGCCACTGTGTCACAACATATTTCAAACAGTGGGAGACCCTTTCTGGGTATGCATGGTGGTAAGAGGGAGTTGGGGAGGCAACTGGCTGCTCTGTGCCAGATGCTTGTGATCTCATTTAATTATTCCAGAACTCTGTGAGCAGGTATTGTTATTTCCACTCACCAGTGTGAGACCCAGAGAGGTGAAGTGATCTGCTTAAGGAAACACGATGGGTAAGAGAAGAAGCTGGACTTAAACAGGGCTGCCTGACTCTAGAGCCCATATTCTTTCTATGGAAACACAGGAAGTTGCATAAGGAATCACTTGGTATGCAGATGAACAAGCACATTTCCACGTCTTGGCCAGATCAACCATATTCCCCGTGCAGGGGTATCTGGCCTTTTGCCTGTCTCTGGGAGAATCCCTTAGCCGCGTGCTAACGCAACCTGACTGCAGGCCCTGAGTGTAGATGCGGCTGACCCAGTTGCCAGAGAGGTCCCGGCAGCTCTGTCGTGAGCCCCTTTTCATTGGCATTATCTCTTTCTTTTCACAAACCCATTTCTGGTTCCTTTCTTCATCTTCTCCAGCCTATATCAAACCATTGCTTCTTTTCATCTCCAGTGTTCTGGAATGCGCCTTCCCTTGTTACCACTATGTGTTTGGTAATTTCCTCATTGACAGGAAAATAGGCAAAAGGCTGTAATACCTAATATAAGTGAGTCAATGTGTGTATAGGGCATACTTCATCACATGAGTAGACACATTTGTGAAATGTATTTATTAGACTGGTGCTTCAGATGTGATGATGCTGATTGGAGTGAATGATGAAGAGTTTAACTCTGGGTTCCTCTCTGGACTTCCTTTAGAGCAAATCAACTCTTTCTGGTTTATTAGGCATACCCAGCTAACTTTTTGTATTTTTTTTTAAAGAAGGATTTTCACCATGTTGCCCAGGCTGTTCTCCAACTCTTGGACTCAGCGATCTGCCCGCCTCAACCTCCCAAAGTGCTGGGATTACAGGTGTGAGCCACCTCATCTGGACTATTTTCTTTTAAACCAATGAATAAATAGATCTAAGCCCTCTACTACTTCTCTCTCTCTCTCTTTTTTTTTTTTTGGAGAGATGGGAGTGGAAAGGAAAGCTAACTTTTGCATGTTAGAACTTGTGGCCCTATTGTCAAATAGATTACCATTTGCTAGATAGAGCATGTTGGTAGTTAAGAGCTACATGTGCACACAGGCCTGCACATATGCATACACTTTAGCTGACTAGAAGATCCTATACAGCAGACTTTTGGGCTTCTCAAACCCTATTTTAGACAGGTTTTGAGGTTGGTTGCAGGCTAGGTTGCAACAACAAATAACCCTTAACATCTTACTGGCTGAACACAACAATAACTGATTTCTTGCTCATAAAGTATGATGCAGGTTGCTAGGGCTCTTCTCTTTCCAGTAACTCAAGGATCCAGGCTCCCTTCAGTTGAGGATGCCACCATTTTAATGCAAGCCCTTCATGTTTGCCACTTTAGGGATAGCAAAAGATTGAAGACAGTACACTGGTTTTTTTTGTTTGTTTGTTTGTTTGTTTGTTTTTTAGACATAGTCTCACTCTGTTGCCGGGCTGGAGTGCTGTGGTGTGATCTCTGCTCAGTACACTGGTTCTTAAATGCTTTGGCCTGCTGCTCACATTTCACTGGATAGAGCCAGTCATACTGTCTCGCCTACCTGCAAGGGTCCTGCAAAGTGTGGTGTTCTCATGTACTCAGAAAAAAAGAGAGCTGAATATAGGCACAGTCAATTCACATTATTCACAGTAGTTATGGTCCATAAAGTCTCAGTGAATGCTGAATTAGCTAATATAGAACCATTGCTCCTAAGGGCTCTACAGGGTTAAGTTCCTACAAGCCTCTGATCACATTATAATCAGCCAATCAATACATAATCTTGTTTTATGTGTGCTTCTGTTTAAAGACATCTTAATTAATATATATTGATGGTTCATTAACATTGAACATAACAGCACTATAACTCATGCCTTAATGAGTTACATGTATATATCATGTATTTTCTCTGTAAGGCGTATCATAGTCCTCTTGCACTCAGGAACACTAGACAGTCCTTCAACACTACACTTGGGGGCCATTTTAAACAGTGAAATCACCAGGAAGTAGCACAAAAATGTGAAAAAGGGGGCATTAGGTAGGTCGCAAAAAGGCCATGTTTATGGTATGGGAGTTGTAGTGAATTTTTATAATATTATGTTGTCTCAGCATCATTTTGAATATATTGGACTTTCTCATACCAGAAGCAGGGCTTAGTCACTCTTGACTCAGTTTCCAGTTCTTCACCTCTTCCCTGTTCTTCAATGTGGTCGATCCAGATATCTACCTTACACAGTCACCTGCTGGTGACCACCTCCCTACGGGACAGCTAGATACAACCTACTCGACTGGCCCCATTGACCCTCCACACTCTGCATGGGCCGTACAGATCTGCCACAGTGACCCCTTCTCAGCCACAGCGTGCCTCCGTGGAACTCCTGCCTGCTGGCGTTCAACCCACCGAGGAGAACTCCCCACGGGAAAGCGGCCTGGGACCCCGATTAAGGCCTAGGCCCACAGGGCCCTCACTCTCTCTGTTGCTCCCCACCTGCTGGCTAAGCATGGATGGCCCAGAGGATTTCTTCCTTTCTGCTGGCCCTGAGAGGAATCTGTAAAGAAGAGGCTGCCTCTGGTATTTCCCGTGTTCTGTGGAGCTGCCTCTCTGTGTCTCACCCCACCCACACACTCGGACCTAACTTCTTTCCCGGTCAGCGTTCTCCTAGAGAGTGGCTCTCTTGGCAGGAATAGACTCGACATAGGTCAGACAAGAGCCACGACGGCGTCTGCAACTGTAAACAACTTTCCTGTGAGAGGGACACCTGGTCATGGTTTGGACACTTAAGAATTAGGCTGTCTGCCAGGATAAAGAAGTGTCCTGTGAAAAGCACTCTGTAAACATCTACGACCAAATTCCCTGGAACCCTGTTAGGGCAGACTGAGAGTTTATAGCCACTCTCATGAGACAGATCTTAAGACCAAATTAGAAAAAAATACAAGAGCGGAAACAAGAAAGCAGAGTGTCACCTTGTTTGACCATGTTCCGCGGTGAGCAGGTATATGCAAATCTATTCCCAAAGGCCAAGGGAGTTGAGAGACCAAAAAAAGGCTGACAAATCCGGTTTCTCAGAAAGAAACATTTAATAGGGACTTACAAACAGAAGTGATGTCTCAGGTGGTCATGAGATGGTAGATCGCCGCACCCACCCTCCAGAAAATATCCTGTATTTAGCAAGCTTTGATGGCAAAAAATGTGTAGCTGGTCATGCCTCTTTCTTATGAGACTTGTGACTACTGGGGAGGTTAGACATGCATCTTTATGGGATGTTATCTATGCTAGGGAAACACCTTGTTATGCAGGAGTCGACATCTGTCAACATGACGGTTTTGCTTCAAGATGGCACCACACCTGCATGCCACAGGCTGTTTTCCTATAGACCTCAGCAGGGAATATGCACATTGGGTGACTTAAACTTGTTGCCACTCTGCGTGTGTCCACAAATGACCACAAAAGCGTCTTAAGTAATGAGTTTGGGGTTACATATAAATTTTAGTAAGTAGAATTTGCAAATATGAAAAACATGACTATGAGGACTTACTATACATTAGTTATCTATTGCTGTAGTATAAGCCATCCCAATACTTAGTGGCTTAAAACGCCAACATATATTGTTTTTCAGGGCTCTACAATTGCACAGGGCTTAGCAGGGTCAGCTCATCTCTTCTCTACTTGGCGTCAACTGGGGCATCTCAAAGGCTGGAGGTTGAAATCATCCAAGGCTTGCTCACTCACATATCTACCTCCTGGCCTGGGAAGAGCCAAATGGCTGGAGACTGGAGGCTGGTACAGCTGGAGCCCTTCAGGCATTTACCTCTATGTAGTCACTCTGTGTGGTCTCTCCAGCTTGGAGCTTTCAGGGAAGCTAGGCTCAGGGCTCCCAAAAAAGCCTGTGTCCCGAGAGAGAGCCAGATTGAAGCTGTGTCTCCTTTTATGACCTGACCTTGGGAATCACACAGAGTCACTTCTGCCATACTTCATTAATTGAGGCAGTCACAAAGTTGCATCCAGGTTCCTGGAGTGGTAACATAAACTCTATATGTTGATTCGGGAGTGTCAAGGTCATATTGTATGAAGAATACATGAGCTGGGAGATAGTGTTGAAGCATTTAGGAAAATAAAATCTGCCACAATGGATGGGTATTATTATAATAAACTACCACCATCAGTCCTCTGGTTTATAAATATTTGGTTCACTTTTTTTATTCTTCTTGCCCCTAAAATAACATGCTCATCTCATTCCCAAGAAATTTAACCCAAGGTCTTATCCAGCAACTACATCCCAGCTCAAAGGTCAGGATCTCTGGGCATTGTAGTATCCATATAGGGCCTTCAACAATTTCTTTTACCTTTGTGCGTGTGTGCCACTCCACCCGGCCAGAGGTGAAGTCTATTTCCTCTCCCCTTGAATCCAGGCTGGCCTTCTGACTCACTTTGGCCAATGGTATATGGCAGAAGTGATGCCATGTCAGTTCTGGGCCTGGACCTTAAGGGCTGGAGTTTTTGCCTTTGTACTCTGAGAAGCCAGGGCATGCCATAAGGAAACTAAGCTTAGGCTACTGAAGGATGACATGCCATGTGGAGACAGAAGCCGTGTGGAAGAGGATCAGACATGCGAGTGAAGTTTTCCTGGTCTAGTCACTAGCTAAATGCGGCTGTGCAAATGATTCCAGCCAATGGCAGGTAGAGCAGAAGATCCACCCAGATAAGCCCTGCCTGAATTCCTGACCCAGGGGATTGTGAGAAATTATAAATCATTGTTGTTTAAGCCACTAAGTTTTGGGGCATTTTCTTACCCCCTATAGACCCTTAAACATTGGATGATGCCTTCAGGTCTAGATGCTGCTTCTTCTAGTCTGGCAACCTATGAACCAAACAAAACAAAACAAGTTATCAGCACCCTACACCTTCAGCCCCAATCCAATGGTGGAGCAGGGGCAGGATACCACAGCAAACACTAGTGTTCTGAAAGGGGAAGGATGGGAGACATACAGCAGTCACTAGTCCATAGTCATTCTCAGATCCTACTGTGAAGGCCTCATGCCCTGAGGGTGAAGACTATTTCTTTTTTCTTTTTATTTTTTTTGAGACAGGGTCTAGCTCTGTTGCCCAGGCTGGAGTGCAGTGGCACGATCATAGCTCACTGCAGCCTTCATCTCCTGGGCTCAAGTGATCCTCTTACCTTAGCTTCCCAAGTAGCTGGAACCACAGGCACGTGCCACCAAACCAGGCTAATTTTTTTTTTTTTTTTAAGTATAGAGAAGGTCTTGCTATGTTGCCCAGGCTGGTCTTGAACTCCTAGGCTCAAGCAATCCACTCACCTCGGCATCCCAAAATGCTGAGATTACAGGTGTGAGCCACCACACCCAGCCAAGATTTCTTTAATATTCCCTAAGTTTTCTCCTGGAGGAGTTTCTTTGTCCATTTTATCCCCAAGTCATGGCTCTGCCCTCTAGTTCTTTTCTCCTATAATCTTCTTTGGTTATATCTAAATAGGTACTGAGGAAATCCCTTCTTGAGGGTCACAGAACTTTCTTAGTCTACTTTTTGCACATGGTGTGAGCCCAAGGATTATTTCATCTTCATAGCTGACTCAAGAAAGATTTTTTTTTGAGGTCTAGGCTCAAGGTTTCTTTGGCTATACAATTCCCCTAAAAATGTAATAAGTCACTGATGTATTTGCTTGTAGTCACTTCCACCTGCCAATGACCACATCCAAAGTTCTTTTCAAGATATAGTTTTCATATCTGCTATATGTCTTTGCTTTCTCATCCATATACCTTGCCCCTGCATTTAATCAAAGTTACCTTTAGGCTTCTGGAAATTTGGGGGAAGGCCACACCCTTAGTCTAATCTTTTCCTTGAGTCATTTTTGCCACTCAAAGTTTTTCCCATCACTTACTATTTACAAGTGGAAGCTTGACTGAATATTTGTCTCTGTGTAACATGGATCACTATCTTACCAACCTTTTTTATTTCTTTTTTTGAAATGGAGTCTCCCTCTGTCGCCCAGGTTGGGGTACAGTGGCGTGATCTTCACTCACTGCAACCTCTGCCTCCCGAGTTCAAGCGATTCTCCTGCCTCAGCCTCCCGAGTAGCTGGGACTAGAGGCGACCGCCACCACATCCTGCTAATTTTTTTTTTTTTTGTATTTTTAGTAGAGACGGGCTTTCACCATGTTGGTCAGGCTGGTCTCAAACTCCTGGCCTCAAATGAACTGCCCACTTCGGCCTCCCAAAGTGCTGGGATTACAGGTGTGAGCTACTGTGCCTGACCATCTGGCAGCAATTTTTGTATTAGCCTGGGCAGGATAGACTATGCTGCAGAAACAAACTAGCCCCCACTGATGAGTTGGGCCACTCCTCAGGGCAGCTCTGAGCCACTTGGTGAATCTGGGATCCCAGGTGCATCTATCTTACCATCTGAATACGTGGCCTCTATGGTTGCTGCTGAAGGTGACAGTAAAGTGGGAAGGTTGCACAAGATGTTTTTAATGGTAAGGCCTGGAAGGAGTGCTTTATATTATTTCAACTTACTTCCCATTGGTCAGGATCCAATCACATGACCTCAGTCTAACTCCAAGGGAGGCTGGGAAATGTAGTCTTTCTGTGACCCCCAGAAAGAAGAAAATGAAACAGGATTTGGTGAACATACAGGTTACTTCTTTCACACACCCTTTTCAGAGCTCTCCATTCTTGTTCATCTGTCCCTGTCAAATGCCTAATGCGCCCTCACTTATCCCCTACATCAATAGACCTCTTCAGACTTCATTTGCACTGATGAATATAAATGACTGATAATAATCTAAAACGTGACCCTTCTTAGGGATAGTTGCGTTTGAAAGCAAATGCAAGGTTTTAGCTAGCAGGTTAACGCAGTGACAGAATTTTAGGCAGGAGCAGACAAATAGGGAAAGTATTTGGGTATTCCTGAAATGACTGACTGGGCAGGTCCTGTGTGTCATTGTTTGTGCCATTTTGCCACTGCCTGGGGACCATTCATGTGAGACACTTTGAAGTCAAGAGATATCAAACTAACAGTATGAGTGGCCATGCTATTAGGTATGACCAGAGCATTATAGCATGATTTTCATCTGGCTGTCTAGAGGTATTGATGTGAAGTGGGGATAAATTATTGTCTACTCCAGGATATCAGTTTTCAAATCGTCCATCTCCCAGCCTTTACTCCCTCCCTCCCCACTACAGATGAAAGAAGCTTAATCCAGAGTGGGTTTGTCATGGGCCTGGAGAGGGAATTGGAGTTTTCCCTGAGGTTCTGAGAAGACTGGAGTCTCTTGAGTTTCTCACTGCCAGACTCTGGCTCATCCATGGCTGTCTTTGCTCCTCCTGTCCCTAGTCCAAGGAGAAAGAACAGAGAGCTTATTATGACCACCTCTTTTGTTTGCTGCACTCATCCCCTAACACACACTCCAGCCCTGTGGTGCCTGTGTGCTGTGGCCACTAGTTAAGCTAGAACCACATTTCCCAGAATTCAATTTTGTGCATGTTTCCAAGTTAGAGTTGGCCGCAGGAGACATTTGCGTGAGATTTGGAAGGCAGAGGTGGAGCAGCGGCCACTTTCACACTCTGCAGCTCTGTGTGAGCCAGGCGCTGTTGCAGCTCAGATGTGTTGTTGCTGATCTCCTGGCTCTCCTTTTTGGCCTGGAGAATCAGCTAGGCCTGTAGCATCAGCCAGGCCTGTAGCTGCAACAGCTCTTTTTGGATCTTCTTCAGCATCTCCAGATCCTGGGTGCATGTGCAGTAATTGCAAAGGATGCCAGCTTATCTTGCAGGTTACCTATACCATCAAGGTTGGAGGTGGTCAAATGTGGATGCCAGCTGTCACATGGGTTCCAGTTTGTCTTTGCACCTGTCCACATATGTTCATGGTAGGCAGCGCAGGTGGCTGAGTCTGCAGTGAGCCATGATCATACCACTGCACTCCAGCCTGGGTGACAGAGTAAGACCCTGTCTGGTCTTAAAAAAAAAAAAAAAAATACACACTGGCTTCTGTCTTGGTCTCATTCTCTCCCTCTCTCTTTTCTCTGAGATCACTTGACGTAGGGGAAACCAGCTGCTATGTCAGGAGGAGCCCAGTGGAAAGGCCCATGTGGTGAGAAACTGAGGCCTTTGGCCAGTTTCTCCTGTCAATAGCCATGTGAGGAAGCCATCTTGGAAGCAGACCCTCCAGCCCCAGTCAAACCTGCAGATTACCACAGGCCCCAGCTGGCACTTTGACTGGAATCTCATGAGAAAGCCTGAGCCAGAACCATCCAGCCAGGTTGCTCCTGGATTCCTGACCCACAGATGCTGTGTGAGATAATAAATGTTCATTGTGTCAAGTTGCACACTTTGGGGGTAATTTGTTACACAGCAGTAGGTAGCTAGTACTGTGTCCATCCTTTCATCTCAACTGCTGTTCCTGCTTCAAGTCCACTACCAGACACAGGTTAGCATTCTTGCATAGCTGGCTTCACCAGCTCCCACAACTGTGTCAGGCCCAATTCCACAATAAATCCCTTATTCTTCATCCCTCACAGTGGTCCTTCCTCCCTGATCAAACCCTGTCTAATACCACAAGGAACAAAGGGGAGAGAGACCCCAGTCGTTTCATCACTGGTTTCTCCTGAAGCAGAGGTCCTCAACCTTTCATCAGAACCACCCAGGGAGCTTTAAAGAAAATACTATGCCTGGAGGCTGGGCGCGGAGGCTCACGCCTGTAATCCCAGCACTTTGGGAGGCTGAGGTGGGCGGATCACGAGGTCAGGAGATCGAGACCATCCTGGCTAACATGGGGAAACCCCATCTCTACTAAAAATACAAAAAATTAGCTGGGCATGGTGGCGGGCACCTGTAGTCCCAGCTTTTTGGGAGGTTGAGGCAGGAGAATGGCATGAACCTGGGAGGCAGAAGTTGCAGTGAGCCAAGATTGCACCACTGCACTCCAGCCTGGGCAACACAGCGAGACTCCATCTCATAAAAAAAAAAAAAAAAGAAAAAGAAAATATTATGCCTGAGTCCCACCTTCAGAAGTTCTGATTTAATTGGTCTGCGGTGTGGCCTGGAGAATGCGACCTCTTATAGCTCCCAGGTGCTTTTAATGCACAGGCAGAGTTGAGAGCCACTGATCTACAGTCTGGCTGACTCAATTGGTCCTTCCAGGTTCCTACCTTCCCTGGCTTTCCTTGGGTTGGGATATGGGCACCAATCCAGGCGCCCATGGCAACTTTGAATCAGGAGCTCTTGACACCCAGAAGTAGGGGCCACATGGGATCTTCTCATTGGTGGTGGTAACATCAGTAAGACAGAGTTCCCAGGGCAGCACAGTGTGGCAATGGCAGCTAGGGTCCATTTCTGGTTATTTAACTCCATTACTTCTGCCATCAATGCTATGAAATTTACCCAGTATCCTCTTAAGTATATATTTTTTTCCTGCTTAGATCAGGGGACCCTGAAGATCTATTCCAATGCTGAGAGTCTGGATCTGAGAACCAAATCTCGCATCAACTCCCAGAGTGACCTCAAGGGTCTCTAGCCCCTCATGGACCTCAGTTTCCTCATCTATCAAGGAAAGGGCTGTGTTAGATGAGCTTCAGACCCTTTGTCTTGGGTTAGATGGTCTGAAAACAGGCTCTGAGATGGAGATTTCTGTGAGGGTGGTTTCTGGGGGTGTGCCTTTAGGTCAATACCTGTAAGAGAATGAGGGAAGCAAGGTTGGGCAGAAAAGGAGTTGAGCTGTGATGCAGTCACAACAGAAGGTCTCCCATGATCCCCTGGGAACCGTTGAACCAAAGATGTCCCCAGTTGAGCCAAGGGGGCTGGTTCTTTGTATCCCCAATAGGCCAATCATTGAATGTGGTCTGCCCCCAGGGAGGGGCTGTGACCTTGTGTGAGGTGGCTTTCCTGGACTGCAGGCAATTCCTGGAGAGAGACACAGCTGAGAGCTGTCAGCAGCCAACACCCAGGCAGCTGAAGGAAGGAGTTCCTCAGTCTTGAAGAGGGGTATTTTCTGGTATTTTGTCTTGTGGCAAAATACCATAAACTGGGCAGCTTATAGACAACAGAAATTTATTTTTCAAAGTTCCGGGGGCTGGAAAGCCCAAGATCAAGGCACTGTCCGGTTCAGTATCTGGTGAGGGCCCACTTCCTGGTGATAGAGAGCCATTTTCTCACTGTGACCTCAAATGGCAGAGGTATGACAGTGCGCTCAGGGGCCTCTTAGGTGAAGGCCAGTAATGCCATTCACCTAATCACCTCCCAAAGGCCCCACCTCCTAATACCATCACATTGGAGGTTAGAATTTCAACATATAAATTTTGGGAGACACAAATATTCAGTTCATAGCAAAGGGGATCTGAGCCATGAACTTCAGCGAGACTGCACCCTTTTGGTTCAAAGATTCTGTGATTATAGCTTCAGCTCTAGGGCTATATGTAGAGAAAGGGGTGGATTTCTTACTCACTTTAGCTAGACATGGCATCAGACACCCCGAGATAGCAGCTGGAAGGTTCTGGGAGACCAAGAGCTTGATTAAAGCATAACAACTCTCCTTAAAACCACCCTCATCATTAGCAGAGGGAGAGCCATAGGGAGGAGTCTTTACCTCTCCAAAGAGCTGGGGGGAAAATTAAAAGCCACTCCTGGAGGAAGGTGTGGCTTCCAGAAGGAAAGTCTCCCAGGTATAACACTCAACTCCCCAGAGCATGGAAGATGACGGAGCTGCAAGGGACTGTGGTCGCCATGGTAATGGTATCTCAGATTCCAACTGAATGTGAGCTCCTGGCTGGGCTGTCAATCACACAGCATCTGCATTTACAGTGGGAACCAGACCCAGCACTGGTCAGGGGCGGAGAGAAGAGACCACTCTGCTGCATGCACACAACAGGCTCATGAAAGCATTTGTGCTCAGGTGGGTGTCTTTGCATATATGATTCTTTATAAAGGCATCTATGCACATGCTTGTGGTCCTAAGCGTGCACAGGCTTGGTTTTCCTAAGCGTAGAAAACTAAGTCCAATGCATGTGTGTGTTTGTGCTGAGGATGGGGATCTGAATGCTGGACCCACTGCCCGTGGATGTCAGGCAGAGCAGATTACTCCATTTAAGAGGCATGATTTTAGGGTCTCTTCACCCTTCTTCAAAATATCAATAACTGCCATTGACCAGTCATCATTAGAAAGTCATTTCTTTGGATAAATTTTCTACCTTCAATCGACTATTTTAAAATGCAAATAGTTGGCTGGGCACAGTGGTTCACACTTGTAATCCCAGCACTTTGGGAGGCTGAGGTGGGCTGATCACCTGAGGTCAAGGGTTCAACACCAGCCTGGCCAACAGGGTGAAACCCTGTCTCTACTAAAAATACAAAAAATTATCTGGGCATGGTGGCATGCACCTGTAATCCCAGCTACTTGGGAGGCTGAGGCATGACAATTGCTTGAACCTGGGAGGTGGAGGTTGCAGTGAGCCAAGATCGCACCACTGCACTCCAGCCTGGGTGACAGAGCGAGACTCCGTCTCAAAAAGAAAAAAATAAATGCAAATAAGTGTCAATTACCAATCGACCAAGAATGGATGGGCATCCCCAAAAGATAGGTGAGCTGGACCTGCCATGAGAGGGGAGGGCCCTACCTTAGTGACTTTCATATAGTAGCTGCTCAGCATATTTGTATGGACTTATGAATGCATATGTATGTGAATAGAGAGCTATGGTAGGGGAAGCGCAACCATGAGAGAGAATATTCTGATGGGCAAGTGGAAGGGTTTCTGGGATCAGCTTCAAATCAATTCAATTCAATGTGTTGCATAGCTTCCCTGTACCAAGTATTGGGTTGGGGTGTAGTGGTGAATAGGGCAGATTGGGTCCTGGTCTCTGGAAGCTCAAAGTCCTTTGGGAATGTGGGCTTATCTTATTCTGTTTAGGCTGCTGTAACAGTATACAATGAATTTGGAAGCTAAAAACAAAATAAATTTATTTCTTATGGTTCTGGAGGCTGGGAAGTCCAAGATCAAGGTGTTAGCAGGTTTGGTGTTTGGTGAGGGCCTGCTTCCTAGTTCATAGATGACTGCCTTCTCTCTGTGTCTTTACATGGCAGAAGGGGTGAGGAGCTCTCTAGGATCTCTTTTATGAGGGCACTAATCCCACTCATGAGGGCTCCACTCTTGTGACCTGATCAGCTCCCAAAGACCCCACCTGCTAATACCACCACATTGAGGGTCAGGATTTCAACAGATGAATTTTGGGGGGACATAAACATCCAGTCTAGCAGGGCTCCTTCATGGGTTTCCTTGGTGCTGAGCTGAGGCTGCAATTCTTTAGAGATGCTAGGACCCAGCCCAGTCAGGGCTTCTGAAATGTTTGCTGACTTTAGCTAACTAGGCCACCCCAGCCAACCATGAGCCACAGAACCAGGCAAGCTCACTCCAGGGAGAGCAGAGCCCATCTCACTCTTCCTTGATATAAGCTCAGACTGTGGCCTATTGGTCCAGGGCTTTAGTCCTCAAGAGGCATTTGCAAGGGTCTCTGCTCCCATTCCCTACTCACCCTCTTCTGTTTGCTTCTGATTGCTCAGTCAGGATCTGACATCCTCCCTGGACATTGGCAGGCACTTCTGGCATCTTCTGTTCACTCAGGGCTCCAATCCCCTTCTCTTCTGGGGCCTACTTTTTTATTCAACCCCATCGTCTGTTGGGGAAAGGACCTCTGGATTCTGTGCCTGAGCCTTCTTGCTCTGAATTTAGAGGAGACCTCCCCTTCCTAGATTATAATCAGCTCTATTCACTCTAAATCTTCTGCCAAATGGATTAAGGATAGAGAAGGGTGAATTGGCAGGATGGAGATTGGGGCAACCTCCCTTGGCTTAATCTCAAATTGTTAACTTTTCTACTCCATTCTTCTCAGATTTCCACCCATTTCCAGACTCCCTGGAAGTTAAATTCAAGTCAACAACTGCCAAAGAACTTTCCGTGAGTCAAGGACACTACTAAGCATGGAAGGATTAGAGAGAAGTCCAACCAAGCCCATGACACTTGCCTGGGGGCCACTTCTGTATCAACCATCTCTGTTAGTGACACATCTTCTTTCTTTGGTTTTTGACCTGTCAAGGCCAATCCTCAGAGAATCCTAATGGCCTGAGAATGTACTGAGTTTCTGAAAGACAAGAGAAAGGCTCCAACCCCAGATGAATTGGCTCAACCTGTGGGAACTAGCTTGACGTGAAGCTTCGGATCAGTGAGGATTGTCTACAGGAGGCCTTTGCGACAGGTACACTATTTACCAAGGTAGTGAGGGGAGTGTAGAGTCTCCCTCAGGGTTGCCGGGAATTTTATGTTGTTTCCCAATCTGCAGGCACTGGTGTGTTGTCCTCTAGCTCTGGTCAGCATGTGGCTTCTGCCCAGCAGCTTTAATGTTGTTACATACTGCATATCCCCCGTGCCTTTTGCAAAATGACTAGAAAGAACACATCCCTGTCTTTCCTCTGTCTGTGGTGAAGCAGAAGTGGGCTGCCATCTACCTCTACCATGTGGACTCATGCAGGCCCTACCATTGATGCTAAGAGAAGTACTTTGCCCACAAGTAAACAATTCAGAAAGGAGCCAGCCTTTGTTGGTTGTAAAATAAAAAATCCTGAATTGCCTTGCCACAAATATCTGACCAGTATAGAATTAATAAAGTCAGATGATCACGGACTATGAAAGTTCTCAGAGACTTAGAAATCCTCTAATGCAGTCTCCTTACTCTACCGCCAAGGATCAGACCAGGGAGATCAAGACCTATGGATATTGGAAAGGCAGAATTTTGGAGCTCCAGTGGCACAATTGGTTATAAAGGAAAGGCAGAATTTTTAGGAAGCACTGTGGAAGGGGGAAAATATTTCTGATCCTTTTGTACAACCCTCCTTCCCCAACCCTTCCCCCATCCATCATGCCTTTCCTGGTGCCCAGCAACAAAGGTGTAACAATATCACAGTGCGGAACAGTTTTTGTAGTGCTTTCACAAACATCATCTCATTCCCCTCCCCAAGCACACTGTGAGGTCTGTGCAGTGGGCATCATGAGTCCCATTATACAGATGAGGTTACCCACCAAGGCTCAGAGAGCTTTGCTCCAGAGTCGATGCACATTTCAGTTAGGATTATGCACAGACACTCAAAATAGCTGTGGTTAAAACAAAATAAGAGTTTATTTTTCTTTCCCTTTGGAGACTGGGGGTAAGCTCTGCTCCACAAAGTCATAGGGACCAACGATCCACCCATTGCTGTGCCATTACTAGGATGTGGTCCTTGCCTTCATGATCCAAGATAGCAGCTAGAACTCCAGCCATCACATTTTCATTCCAGGCAGCATAATGAAACAATGGGTGGATAATAAAAAGAGGGAAAAAAAGCCTGCCCTTTCCCTTTAAGGATGCTTGCTGAAAGTTGCACTCACCATTTCTGCTCTGCCTCCAGAATTTAGTCACATGGCCACATCTAAATGCAAGGTAGGCTAGGAAATATGGTCTTTATTCCAGATGATCATGTGCCCAAGTAAAAATTTGAGGCTCTATTTCTGTGAAAAGAGGGAGACCATATATTGGGAAGAACTAGTCGTTTCTGCTACAGTGATTTTGCCATCAAGGGAGGAATCAGTTTTTAAATATAGTTTATCTTTTCTTTTTCTTTTTTTTATAGAGACAGTGTCTCACTATGTTGCCCAGGCTGGTCTTGAACTGGCCCCAAGCAATCCTCCTGCCTCGGCCTCCCAAAGTGCTGAGATTATAGGCATGAGCCACCGCACCCAGCCTAAATCTAGTTTTTCTGACTCCAAATCCTCCCTTCTTTACCCTCCATGTCATGTGGCATTTCTTATGTGTAGTTTGATTCACAGAACTATAGAATTTTGTCACTGGGAAGAACTTTGGGAGTTCTCCTGTCATCCGCTGGTTGGATGCCTGAATTAGCTCTAAAACCTCCTAGACTAATGCCCATTGCCTTTCTCAAATATCTTGTAGGCCAGCCCATTTGGAAGCAGCTCCAATTGTTAACAAAGATCTTTCTGTGACTGGTCCCAAACCAGCTTCCCTGGCCACTCTGACCATTGGTCCTCACCGTGTCCTTTAGTACCTCTCAGGGCAGAAAGCATCTGCTCTTCTCTTCACTCCTCTCAAAGCAGCCCTTCGGATGTTTGAAGATGACCTTTCTGTTCCCTGAGCCATTTCTTCTCCAGGCTAAATGTTCCATATTCCACCAACTAGTCCTGGACATCTCCTTCTGGACATCGTCCCAGTGATTTGTAGCTTCCACACTAGGACACACTAGCTAAGAAGAGAGGAGTCTTCCTGAAGACTAAGCTGCAGGGTACTCAACCCTCACCCCTTTCAGCAAGAGGGATTTATGTGCAGTGAATGCCGGGACTATTCGTGTGAGCAAGGTCTCCGCTCCCACTGTAAATCCTCTGCAAAATGCATAGTGGGGGACAGGACCAGAAGAGACAACCCTGGGATGATGTCTTTGACATCTAGGATACTCATTCAAGGCTTCTTTAGTCTTTGGGATTCTAAGCCTTGCAGAAAAAATACAGGCCCAGGGAAAGCTATCTGGATGCTCGTATAAGTCAGGATCAAATTTGGCTGCAGGTAACAGAAAACCTAACCAACAAGAAATTCAGGTTGGTGGTGAGTTCAACGTTGTCATTAAAGACCCAGACTCCTTCTATTTCCTTGATCTTCCATCCTCAACATGGGGCTTTTATCCTCATGGCTGCAAGACAGTTGCTGCACTTCTAGGCATTGCAACTGCATTTCAGGAAGGAAGATAGAGGAGTGCAGAAGACAAAGGGTAGTGTTTATTTGTTTGTTTGTTTTTTGAGACAGAGCCTCACTCTGTCGCCCAGGCTGCAGTGCAGTGGCATGATCTCAACTCACTGCAACCTCCGCCTCCCAGGTTCAAGCAGTTCTCCTGTCTCAGCCTCCTGAGTAGCTGGGCCTACAGGCACATGCCACCACACCCGGCTAATTTTTGTATTTTTATATTTTTAGTAGAGATGGGGTTTCGCCATGTTGGCCAGACTGGTCTGGAACTCCTGACCTCAGGTGATCCACCCTCCTCGGCCTCTCAGTGCTGGGATTACAGGTGTGAGCCACAGTACCCTGCAGACAAAGGGTATTTTAAAAGAGAAATGTTCTCTTTTACCTGGAAGTCCCAAACTTGTGAGTTTTGTTTATAGATCATTGGCCAGAACTGAGACACATATGTCCTCTGCCCAGTTGCACGGGAGTCTAGGAAGAGGAGCATTTTAATTTTCCAATTTCTATGGTAGAAGACAAAGGAAAAGAGGACTATGAATGGTTTAGGGGTGGCCATTCCAGTGTGTGCCATAATGTTCTTCTGCAAAATAAAGGAATTAGACTCAACAGTTTTCAACTCCTTTCCAGATGACATTGTGTGGGAATGGACTGGTGAGAAGCTGCATGAGCTAATGGAAAAAAACACTTGAGGCTGGGCATGGTGGCTCATGCCTGTAATCCTAGCACTTTGGGAGGCCAAGGTGGGCAGATCACCTGAGGTCAGGAGTTTGAAACCAGCCTGGCTAACATGGCGAAACCCCGTCTCTACTAAAAATACAAAATTAGCCGGGCGTGGCGGCAGGTGTCTGTAGTCCCACCTACTCGGGAGGCTGAGGCAGGAGAATCGCCTGCACCTGGAAGGTGGAGGTTGCAGTGAGCCGAGATCACGCCATTGCACTCCAGCCTGGGCGACAAGAGTAAAACTCCGTCTCAAAAAACAAACAAACAAACAAACACACTTGAAGTCGGCTTTGTCATTGTAAAGCCTGGAGTTTGAATCCCAGCTCTGCCATAACAAGCCCTGTGACCTTGGATGAGTCACTTAACATCCCTGAGCTCCATTTGCTTTATGTACAAAGTGAGGATAATAATATTCACCTCTCAACAGTGCTGTGAAGATTGGGGTCATATGTCAAGTTCCTAGCACAGAGATGGGCGCACATACTACCGACTCCTCAAAATGGCAGCTGAGTCACAATGCTGGCTGATACGTCTCAGCTTTCTATGGGAGACCAGGGTGCTGCTCAAGCTTTACCCAGGGCCAAGAGCTCCCTCCTCTCTCCCTCTCCCACTACTTTCCCCGCTTGCAACCACCAATGGTGACCAGTAATGATCCAGATCATACCCGGACCTCTAAGGTAGCAAACTAATTGGTCCTGGTGGAGATAACTTGGACCACCCAGGCAGGCAACTCAGCATGGATAGAGGCCACCTCAGTGGATGTTAAACATTCACAAAATCGTAGAGTGGAAATGTTGGCAACGCTTTAATCAGAGCAGGGCTGGCGGGTGTTGAGACCATGCAGATGAAGTGCAGCTCAGAGCCTGAGGGGCTACAGCTTAGGTGGCACTGAAGGTGGTACCCTGAGCCTGCCCTGAGCCAAGAAATGCCTCCCATGCAAGGCCAGGGTGTCCTCTCTGGGGAGGAAGCCCCACGTGCTTGAAGGTTTCTTAAAATAGAGCCAAAAGGGCTTCTGCTGCCAGTGCTAAGGAGCTGAGGGCTTTTCCCTCTCCTGCTGAAGTCTGTAATTCTCCTGCCATGATTTGGGTTTCCCTTGCCAGGACTGCTTAGCATTACTGGCTGATCCGAAGGAGGCTCGGGGCCTTTGATGACACTGCCTGATGACTCAGAACTGAATGCAGCTTGGAAGCGCTAACTGAGCAGATTGGTTAGGGCAAGCTGGGGCTGTCTTTTGCCTTCTGAAGATCTACGGTTTGGGCCCTGTTATTGGCTAAATCATGTCCCCCACCACAATTCAGATGTTCAAGTCCTAAGCCCTGGGACCTCAGAATGTGACTGTATTTGGAGACAGGACCTTTAAAGATGTGATTAAATTAAAATGAGGTCTTTATGCTGGACCCTGATCCACTATGTCTGGTGTCCTTATAAGAAGAGGAGGCCAGGCACAGTGGCTCACGCCTGTAATCCCACCACCTTGGGAGGCTGAGGCTGCAGGATTGCTTGAGGCCAGGAGTTCAAGACCAGCCTGGGCAACATAGCAAGATCTTGTCTCTAGAAAAAATTTAAAAATTAGCTGGGCATGATCATGTGCATCTAGAGTCCCAGCTACTCGGAAGGCTGAGGCAGGGAGTTCGAGACTGCAGTGAGCTGTGGTTATACCACTGTACTCCAGCCTGGATGACAGAATGAGAGCCTGTCTCTTAAAACAAAACAAAACAAAACAAAATCAAAAAAAGAGAGAGAGGAGATGAGGACACAGACATGCGCAAAGGAAAGACCATGTGAAGACACAATGATAAGAAGGCCGCATGCAGGCCAAGGTCAGAGGCCTCAGAAAGAACCAACCCTGTGACACCTCAATCTAGGATTTCCAGTCATAAGAACTGTGAGAAGATAACTTTCTGTTGTTTAAGCCTCCCAGTGTGTGGTACCTCATTGCAGCAGCCCTAATAGTCTAATATAGGCTTTTACAACTCCGTTCTGTGCTTTGACCCTGAAAAAAGAATTAAGAAGGCGAAGGAGAGGATACTAGTTTGAAGTGATTGGCACTGGTCTGTCTTCTCACACCTATAAACTGCTATATGCCTGGTATCTATTATGATCAGGATATATTTGTAAGAGACCACAGGAGCCGATTGTGGTTAATAGTGGTGAAACTGTCCTCACAAGGTTGACAAGAATTGCATGCCGGGTTCTAGACAGAAATATAGTTATCATTAAGCATCAATTAGACTGCACTCTGACCCACTTCCCTGTTGCTAAAAGTCCTGCAGCACTAGATACTGACCATTCGTCCTGTAGATAGGATTTCTGACTGTTAAAGAGTTGATTTGCATTCCCATCATTCCTACAGACAGGGTCTCTGACATTAGAATCATAAGGTTTTTGTTTAAGGATTACTTAAGATGGTTTTCAGACCTGGAATTTCCGCAATCAGTTTGAAGACCCCCACAGAGGATCAAGATCAGCACGAGAACACAGCTTCTTCACCTTCTGGTCCCATGACTTCACTCTGCACTCTTCCACCAATCAACCATCTCCACACTTTGGCCCACTCCAAAACCCTTAAGAATTCTAACCCCCAATTCCACAGGGAGATGGTTTTGAGCTTCCCTCCCGTCTCCTCATTCAGCAACCCTACAATTAAGCCCCTTTCTCTGTTGCAACCCGGTGTTTCAGCGCACTGACTTGCTGTGTGCATTGCGCAATGAACCTATTATGGTTACAACAGTGTCTGAAGACTAAACATTTTGGAAGACTCTCTTTTTAAAAATGAATACAAAATTGCAAATACAAAACCTACTATGAACGTTTAAATGAGAAAAGAAATTACAATTATGAAATTTAAAAGCTCACAAAGACTTCAGACTTTGCAAAATCCAGAAAAATATCTAGTGTTTTTATTAATTAATCTTCTGAAACACTCTTGTGATTCCTTTTTCTACTCTGGTGGGCTGTGCTGCTTTGATCGCCTTTTCATGTGATAACAATTTTTAAACATTGTTTTCTATAGAGACAATAGAAAGATCAGTCTTTCCTCCAGTGTGCTTGATCTCCTTTTTATAAAATTATTGATAGTGTTGTAAAGTTTCTTTCAGATTCACTAGTTGTCATTGGTAATTAGCTTTAATTGTGATGTATTAAGAGAGTGACATTTTGAAGTATCTGTGGATCTCCTACTTTACGTTTTTGACTACTACCGAGATACTTCTACCTTCCTATCCTATTTGAATTTTGGTATGATCAGTAATTCGTGTGTGTGTGTGTGTGTGTGTGTGTGTGTGTGTCTGTGAAATTAACATGAAATTAAGGTGCATATGTTATGCTGCAGTGCTGCATAACTGAATAATAAAATAAAATTACTCTTATGCTACATGCATTGATGTGTTGATAAGCTTGTGTAGTTTTGACACTAGAGCACTTGTTTCTTCAGGCTGTTTTGCTGCATCAGTAGCAATTTTGCATGCCCTTTTTCTTTCTGGATGCACCGGACTCCATCAGGACAAGATGCATCAGATATGCTAAAATGCAATCTGAAACACTGGATGGATAAAACTTGCTACTTTTCAAACAGATGCCTCTTGTGTTTGTAGGACTGTTACAGTTTCGTGCCCTATGAAACATATGCGTTTTGATAAATCCTTTTTTGTGCAAGTCCCATCAGAAAAGAAATAAAAATATATGGTGCGTTATTAATTGCATACACTGCATTATTGAGTCTATTCCTGACAGAAGCAAATTTCCATTTTGACTAGGAAGATTTTCCACAGATTAGCTCCTGGCTCCGTACATTTCAGGCTTTGTTTCTTCTGCTACCTACATATTTTCAGGGGCTGGGTGCCATAGGACAGCATGGAAGATTGTATTTTCCAAAATGGTCACAATCAGATCTTCCATCTCACATGCTCTTCTTATAATGGGATATTGGTATTCCTCCCATTGAGTGGTGGGGCCTGTCTTCCTTCCCCTTATCTGAGTGGGTCTGTGATTACCACAGAAGTGCCACTATGTGACTTCCAAGGTGGTCATAAAAGGCAAGGCAGTTTCCACTTGGCCCTCTTGGGACAATCACCCTTAGAACCCAGCTGCCACGCCCAGGCTCCATGGAAAGGCCGCAGCCAGCTAGCTGAGGTCTCAGCTCACAGCCAGCATCAACCACCAGATACATGAGCTCAGAGCCTTCAGATGATTCTATCCCCCAGCCTTTGAGCCACCCCAGATGATGCCGTGTGAAACTATGACAAGCTGTCCCTGCAAAGCCCTGCCCATTGCAGATTTGTGAGCAAAACAAATGACTGTTGTCATTTGAAGCCACTGAGTTCTAGAATGACTTGCTATGTCGCAAGAGATACCCAGGACAGACACATTTATGTTATGAAACAACCTTTGGCACGCACCTTCAAGTCACAATACTGGGCAAGTCAGCCCAGAGGCAGTAGGAGAATTCCTGAAGGCTATTTCTGCCCCGTAATGTGTGATGGTTAGCATCAACTTTACATGGAAGTGGTTGCAAACCCCTAAACAAAAACTAATTGTATCCTCACTTTCATTTCCCCTTAGCCAGAACCCAAATATGCCTGCAGCTACTCTTTCACCATCTGACCCAGTGGGAGGTGTGATAGAGGGGAAGTTAAACTGGAAACAGATGGTGGTCTGTACAAAACATCTAAGTACCCTACTACCCCTGAGCCAAGCTTGGAAGGGGCCAGTGTAAGTAAGGGGCCTGAAGCTTAAGCTTTATTAGGTTCACAGTAAACCCACTTCTGTAGCCAATATTTACTGAATGCTTACAAGTGCTATGTCCTGAGCTAAGCTCTTTACATGAACAGTCATATGTTTTTAGATTACGACCCTCTAGGTGGGTATTATTCTTATCCCTGTTCTACAGATGAGAAAAGAGAAGCCCAATATAGGCTTCTGTTAAGTCATGAATAATTCCAATATATTTGGCATGTATTTATTGGGCACTTGATTTTAAAACCAATAACTATTTGTGTATTATCTTAATCGTACAAAGGATATGCAACTCCATTATGGATGTTATACTCACAACAACACTCCAGACACAAATCTTTTCCTTTTGTTTTTTTAAGAGATGGTGTCTTGCTCCGTCACCCAGGCTGAAGGCAGTGGCACAGTCATAGAACTCCCAGGCTCAAGGTGATCCTCCTGCCTCAGTCTCCCAAGTAGCTGGGACCACAGGCCTGCCTAGCTAATTTTTCAATTTTTTTGTAGAGATGGGGGGGTGTGTCTCACTGTGTTGCCCAGGCTAGTCTCGAACTCCCGGGCTCAAGGGATCCTCCCACCTCAGCCTCCCAAAGTGCTGGAATTACAGGCGTGAGCCACCACACCTGACCAGGCACAAATATTATGTCCATTTTGTAGAGATGCAAACTGAGGCGAGGCACTGAACAGAGCTGTGATGAAGACCAAGATGTATTCCTCACTCTTGGGGGTCTGCCTTCCTCAAAAAAGCTAAGAAATGCTTTTAATTTGGAAAAAATAATGAAAGACACTGGAGATGTTAGTGTCACATGAGGGAGGAGCCTTGGAGCACTGTGGGTTGGGCAAACAGGCCTTGAGGTAGAGTCTAAGAAGTGGCCCTCCACTCATTTAAAATTTGAGTATCGTCTTAACATTTCACCTAGTAAGGATCTATTTCCTCTTCTGAAGGACTAACATGGCCTTTTCGGGTAAAATCATGGATAATTAACAAACATTTACTGAGGGCCTTTTGGGTATAAGACTCAGAGCTAGATTCTAGTCTTATCTTTGAAGAGCTTTAAGTCCTGCCGAGAAGAAAAACCAAGTAACAACAATAATGTTAACCACCATTCCAATTCTTTGAGAATCAGTCACCCTGCTAGGCATTTTCCCCCTATATTTTATGTTCACGCCTCAAAACAATCTTGAAGAGATGAGCATTATTATTCTCCTTTTTAACAAGAGAGAACTGAGGGCTATGAGTTGCCCAAGTCCACAGTTAATAGGTAGCAGAATTGGGATTTGAAGCAAAGACTTGCTGTTTCCCTGTCCATATGCCTTTCACTCTGGTTAACACTATAGAGTTATAATTTAGAAAAGGTCCAAGAGATGTCATGTGAAGCCAGAGTGGAAAAGGCAGGAAGGCATACAGTTGGGAGTCAGAGACAGTTCCACAGAGAAGGAAGAACTTCAAACACAGAAGGTGGGGCCAATTTATCTGGGCAGAGAGATGTAGACATCTGGGGGAGTAGCATGAACAAAGAGATTGACAGGACATTGGGGTGGTGCACAGGAGGGGGCTTGAGCAGAGGGTGTATCGCAATGATGGGAGATGATTTCTTCCTATGCATGTGATGGTTTTTTAAATGCTATTGTAAAGTGATGTGTTTTTATTTTCCAATTTTTCTGTTGCTAATATATAAAAAATGCAATTGGTTTTTGTATATTCACCATGTATCCCATGACTTTGCTAAATTCATCCATCAGTTCCGGTGGTATGTTTATAGATTTCCTTGAATTCTCAATAGACATGATTGTATCAGCTGAGGACAATGACAGTTTTACTTCTTTCTTTTTTCCAATTTTTGTTTGTTTCTTTTTCTTGTTTTATTGCATTGGCAAGGACCTCTAGTACAATGCTGAATAGAAGTGATGAGAATGGAGATCTTTGTCTTATTCCTAATCTTAGAGTGAAAGCAGTCTTTTGTGATATAAGCTGTAGGGTTTTGGTAGGTACCTTTTTTCATATCAAAAAAGTTCTCTTTCATTTCTAGTTTGCTGAGAGGTTCTATCCTGAGCTAGCCAAATCTTAAAATTTATAGCCTGTTCCTAGTTGTGCTGTAGGGAAATAAGGAGGGAGGTAACTTTTTATTCATCTGCGGAGTATTTATTGATCTGGGTCAATGTTCTCATTTGGGAGACTGGGGAAACAGACAGGAATAGTCATCAGCAGAATATGGCCATGCCCGGTAGAGTGCAGACCTCCCAGGGTGAATAGCAAACAGAGAGCTGCATGGTGACTAGACAGGGCAGAGCAGAGGGACCATAGAGACTGGTTCCAGGACACAGGTAAAGCAGTACCATGGGAAAGTCTAGAAACAACTGGGGGATGTGGGAAATGGGGATGCTTCTTCCAGCAAGAAGGCCAATGGTGGCTCACCATGATCCTTGGGTTTAAAAACCAAGTGTAATTGTATTACAATTTAACTGGGTAGAGGAAGCAGTAGTTCATTCTGCTTTGGGATGTGAGAGAACTTTTTTTTTAAATTAAATTTTAAAACATAGAAGAAAGTTGAAAGAATAGTGCGAAGAAACACCTGATCACCTTCCCCACCTACTATGGTTTACATGTTTGTCTCTTCCAACACTCATGTTGAAATTTAATTGCCATTGTAATAGTATTAAGAGGTGAGACCTTTAAGAGGTAATTAGGCTATGAGGGCTTCACTGTCATGGTTGAGATTGGTGCCATGTTCAGGCTCTCTCTTACCTACTCTTTTCTCTTCCACTCTTCTGCCACATGAGGAACAATGTTCCTCCCCTCTCCTCTGGAGGATGCCATGTTCATGGTGCCACCTTGGAAACGGAGACAGGATCCTTCCCAGACACTAAACCTGACAGTGCCTTGATCTTGGACTTCCCAGCCTCCAGAACTGTGAGAAATACATCTCAATTGTTTTTAAATTACTCAGTTTGTGGTATTCTGTTATAGAAGCACAAAATAGACTAAGATACCATCCTATTCCATATTCAACAACTGCTAACATTTTGCCACATTTGCCCTATCTCTTTGTATTAGGTTGAATCAGATGAATTGCCTTTTTTGTTTGTCAAAAATGTTTGAATATCAGAAATTTCACATGGATTAACCTAACATATAAATACTTTGTTTTTGCCAAAATCACTTGAAAGTTGCAGCTATCGCTATATTCCACCCATGAATACTTCTACATACATCTGCTAAGAACAGGAATATTTTCCTACAAAACCACAATACCATTTTCACATTAAGAAAGTTAATATTACCTCATACATGTGGTAGCCAGTCTCCAAAGTGGCTCCCAGTTGTCCTCACCTCCTAGTATTCACACCCTTGTGGATTCCATTCCCACAGTGAATAAGGCTGAGCTGGGTAACCAATAGGATACTAAGGAAGTGATGGAGTGTGATGATTCCTGAGGCTAGGCCATAAAAGACATTGTGGTTTCTTCCTTGCTTTCTTGGCTTTCTCGCTCTGGGAAAGCCAGCTGCCATATTGTGAGGGTACTCAAGTAGCCTATAAAGAGGCCCGTGTGGCAACAAAAAACTGAGGCCTCCTGCCAACAGTCAGCACCAACTTGCCAGTCATGTGAGAGAGCCATCCGGAAGCAGATCCTCCAGCCCCAGTTGAGCTTTTGGATGGCTGCAACCCCAGCCTACATCTTAACTGCAACCTTATGGAAGACCCTCAGCCAGAACCACCCAGTCAGTCTGCTCCTGGGTTCCTGATCCATGGAAACTGTATGATTTAATAAATTGTTGTTGTTTTCAGCCACTGAGTATTGGAGTAACTAGTTACTTAGCAATAGGTAGCAATTCAATAGCTAATACCTCATCTAATAGCTAATTCACATTCAGATCTCCCCAATTATCTCCAAAAGTGTCTTGGAGGTTTCGGGGAGATTTTTAGTTTTGTCGGGGTGTGGAAATCAAGGTTCACACACTGCACTTGGTTACTCTGTCTCTATAGTCTTAGTATCTGGGGTGAGGAGTACTTGTATGAGTGAAGGAAAAGTAGAACTGACCCACATGTGTTAGGAACACCAATGTACCAATGAAAGGTAGGATTAAATAACTTGCCCCACGTCATACAATGGTAAGTAGTGGAGCTAGGATTTCAACCCCAGCTTTCTGGCTCCAGAGCCCATGCTTTTAACCACTACACCATTCTATCCAAGCCATAGAAATATTTGCTGCAGCCTTTTGAAAGAGGTCTAGAATGGTTCAGAAACAAGATTGAAAAGGGATAGAAAACACAAATCCTGTGAGAACCATTAAAAGGAATTCTACTTTATAACGTGGAGTAATTGGGGGGAGAGTAGTTAACCATCTCATTGTGTATATAAAACAAAAAATGTTGACTGGTTTCTTTTCATCTCCATAAGGGACATAGCTCTATCAGAGGAAACACTGCTCAGCCACATCTAGAGAGTCTGTTCATGGTGAGGATGAAGAGCCACACAGCGCTGGGACAGGAAAGCTGTCTGGGTAGGATGATTAAAGTCTCATGTCCTGGCAGTAGAAAACTGAACTCTATAATCTCTTGGAGTTCTACTGAACCAAAGGATTTCGTAAGCTTTTGTGGCCACTTGTGACTCATTGCTCCCCTTCTATCTTTCTCTAGCAGACGCTGTTGGTAACCCACCCACCAACACCGCCTCCAGCGCTCATCTCTATACTCTGACAGCTGTGCTGTCCAATAGCATTTTCTGTGATGATGAAAGTGTTCTGTGTCTATGCTGTCAAACATGGTAGCCACTAGCCACATGTGGGTATTGAGTACTTGAGATGCGGCCAGTAGACTGAGGAACTGAATTTTAAGTTTTATTTAATTTAAATTAATTTAAATTCAAATAGCCACATGTGCTAGTGGCTACCTATTGTACAACATAGAACTTCTGCAGGTTGTTTACTGTGAGCACCTGCAACTCTTTCCCTGAGGGCGTTTTTTCTGGCCTAGGGAGCACCCCTGCCCCCAGACTGGGGCAATTCTGTGAGTTAAAGAGCCTCCTCCCAGCAACCTCTCCCAGTCAACAAACTGACAAGGCGGCTCGCTTGACTGGGGTCACCCTGAGACAGCTTCACTGGGTCCTAGAGTTCTCCCTGTGGGACCAAGCCCCAGTTGCCAACAGTGGTAAATGACTTGATATTAATGACCTTGTGTTGGTGGTAGTACCCTTCTGTGCTCCCTCCCACGTGAACTACTTACACTTGAATCTCTCAGGGTCTACTTCTGTGAGAACCCAAACTAAGGCAGGACTGCCCTCAGCTAAGCCCAAGTGAAAGAAACAAATGCCCAAAGCATTTGTACCTCCATTTACATGCAGGGGAAACATGATCTGATCTTCCTTTGCTTATATTCTCCTCCGAAGAGAACTGACATGCAACTCTGCCTTGATGGTGACAACTGCTGGGTACAACTCCATTTGCCCTGAGGACCCCAGGCTGGAAGGAAGCCCAGGATTTGACTGGACCCAACAGAATCCCTCTGCTCCCTGCCAGGAGAACATGGATTCTGAGAGTGTAGGTGGAGGCTCAGTTTCCAGGTTGGGTTTTATCTTCAAGGTCAAAGTCAAGCTTGCTGAGGAGGCAAGGTCTCTGGAGAGGGTAAGAGCAAAGTTGTGTGGAGTCAGTCTATTGGGAAGGGTGGCTGGCCTAGGTTTGCATTTTATTTTTAAATCTTTTCCCTCAACATGTCCTGTATCAAGGAGTGACTCGGCCATGAGAGGAACGAGTTTGAAAACTTTCAAATCAAATAAGGCTCCTTTATTCTGTCCCAGCATCTCTCTCCCCACCTGACCTCATCACTTCATTGACTTCCTTCATGTAATAATGGGCAGTGGGCTCCCAGTAGCCCTCTTGCAAGTAACCATGCCTATTCACATCTGTCTCAGGAATCCTGAGGTCAGAGATCTTTTCTTTTTTCTCTTTTTTTAGAGACAGGGTCTTGCTTTGTCACCCAGGCTGGAGTGCAGTGAGTGGCACTGTCACAGTTCACTGCAGCCTCCATCTCCCTGGCTCAAGCTATCCTCCCACCTCAGCCTCTAAAGTAGCTGGGACTAGCAGCTCACACCACTATGCCCAGCCAATCTTTTAAAATTTTTTGTAGAGGTGGGGTCTCATTGTATTGTCCAAGTTGGTTTTGAACTCCAGGGCTTAGCTGATCCTCCCGCCTCAGCCTCCCAAAGCTCTGGGATTACAGGCGTGAGCCACTGCGCCTTGAAACTAGGGCTTGTCCCTTCCTTCCATTATATACAGATATGCACCCTGAATGAAAGCATTTCTTGGACTTCAGTGTTTATTGCACTTTATCGTACCCCTTGTGAAGAGAGTTTCTTATAAAACTTTGTTGTGATACACCACTCCCCTTGCTTTCTTGTAGTTTATTTTTGCTAGACAGTTCAGCCAATGGGCTGGAAACGAATAAAAATGACGTTTTTTTTCCTAAAGGATCAGGGCAGTCTGTTGGACAGGACCGAGTGACCTTGGAGAGAGTTCCTCTGCTGCTTCACCCAGAGTGTGTGCAGTTCTGGGGACCCGATGATTACCTGAGGGTGGAGGTTGAGAGAGAGCTTCTTTCTCCGACAGAGGGGCCCCCATCCCTCTGGCTGAAGAGCTGACTGACCCACCGCAGAACGCGCTGCCAGGGCTGAACGTGGAAAATTTGGAGCTGGTGTAATTGCTTATGTAGTTTTAATTGCTCATTCATCATGCTAACAGGCCCAGAGTGCTGATCGTTTGCAACGTGCTCAGTAATTAAAAGACCAGGGGTGACGTAGGGTAATGGGGAGTGGCGGGGTAAAATGAGGTGACCAAAAGCCAAACCATATAGCACAGGAGGAAAATGGGGAGATGGCAGCCTGTCTCCTTCCTGACACCAAATGAAGCCTTTCCACACCAGCATTTCACAACTGTTGGTTTTAACCAGGAACAACATTGCTCTCAGCTTCCTGAGAAGAGAACTTGCCCCTTGACAGCCCTCTTCAGTTTGCAAAGCACTTTTGCCCACAACGTTCCATTTACTCCTAGGTGGTCCAGGGAGTTCAACACGCTTTGGGGCCCACAGTTTTCAGGTGAGGAAAAAGAGGTTCTGTAAAGTCATTTGCCCAAGATTATTAGCAACTGACCACTGGTGGAGTTGACACACAAACTCACCTCTTCTCTTCTTTAGGGACAGCAAAATATGGGGTTTTCTCTTCGTTCTATCAACATTGTCACAGTATTTGGATTCTGGAGTGAATATCCAATGGTCTGGGGGGGATTTACAATAAAATGCTTATTCCTAGGCCCCACAGCAGGTGTCTTGATTTGGGTTCCTTCCCCCAGAAGCAGACCCTGAGTCAAGGATTTGAGTGCACAAAGGTTTATTTGGAAGGTGAAGGAAATGCTGGAAAGGTTGGGGGAAATGGGACGAGGAAGGGAAGGCAGAAAATAGAGGGCACATTATCCAGCAAGTTACCTCTGTAGGCAACAGGAGTTTAATCTCATTGGGGAACTCTAGGAGACAGAACAGAACATGCCTCACAGTGATCTCACCTGCAGGGTGAGGGAGCTGTGGTATTTATATTCTAGGGGGGGTGGGGTTCTTAATTCTCTGTCACTGTCACTTTCAGCCTTCCCTGCAGGGCAGAGCAGGCTCCAGCACCCCCTCCTCAAAAGTCCTCAGGCAAAAGAGATGCAGATTCTGGCATTTGTAGGTTTGGCTGGTGCAGAAGGCGCCCAGGGATCCAGACAGGATGGGGACAGTGTCTCTACAGCAGGCATCTGCCGTACTGCCACAAGGGAGGCTCCTGAGTGCCCCTGCCCGCAACCAACTGTGATATGCATCGCCTTCACTGGTGGCTCAACTGCTTCTTGAACAATTTTCAAGTTGAAATAGTGTTCTCCTAGGGGAGTTTTTTGTGCATTTATTTTCCTTCTCAGGAAATAGATGCATTTATTACCCTCCCACTAAAGGGGAAGATGCCCTTGCCCCAAAAGCCAAAGAGGAGTTTGTGACTGTTACTGGGAAGAAGGCAGTGGGTGAGGAGGGATGTTCAGGACAACTGGAAATCTGTGGTGTGTGCCATTCATTTCATCCACAATTCAGAGAGCATTGTTCTTGTTCCTAATAAAAGCCACAGACAGATGACGTTGACATGCACAACCCACTCCAGAAAGTGGGCCCAGGATTCTGCCCAACTCCTGGCTTGATGACTGTAATTCTACAACTTTCTCTTCCACTCAAGAAAGTGCATCAGAAGGCAAAGGAGTGTGAGCCATGTTATGCTAGGGATAACTTTGAATGTATTCTAATTTATTTAGGCAAATACATTGAGAATTTTTGTATTTTATTGATAATAACAAGTTTTGGGGGAGGCAACTCAGCTGATGGGGACACAGTCATTGAGAACTACTCTTCTATACCATCAAAAGGAAATGTGTTTGCTTTTTGTGTATCAAGGGTGGAAAACTCCCTGAAAATAGCTTATTTGCATGCATGGCTGGCTTTCCATCTGTTGATCAATAAATCAATCAACAAATATTGATTGTCTACACTGTGCAAGGTATCATGGGGATTTATTGTAAATATAAACGTAGTCCCTGCTTCAAAGGAGCTCATATTCTAACTGGGGGTAAGATCTGTAGACATAAAAAGGTAATTTATAACATAAAGCAGCATATAAACACTGAATGAATGGTGTACATTGATTGGGTTAGGGAGAAATCAAGGAAGACTTCTTGAAGGAAGGGTGATTTGAGCTGGGTTTTGATGAATAGGTAGGCGTTACACAAAAGAGAAGAACAGAAGGTGTTGTAGGCAAAAGCAGCAGTGCCAAGGAGGAAACACTCCAGGCCTGTTTAGGGACTATGAGGAGATTTGCCTGGCTACAGTGGGGTTCATGGATGGGACAGGCACTGCCCAAACAGACTGAGTCACCCTATTTAAAGAACCACCCAGTCCTCAGCGTTGAAAGTTGGTTGCTTTCCACCCAATGGGAGACAGGTGCCTCCGGCATGTTTATCTGTGTTCAGCAAAGCAGACAGCTTCCAGCCAGGGTCTGTGGAGCTGGCAAGGGTCCCAGGGCCTCCCTGAGCCATGCTACTTAGCTGTGCCAGGGAGGCCTGGCCTCTACTGGCATCTCTGGAACCTGTAAGCCTTAAGCAACTGCAATTCTGTTTGCATCAGGGATATGCAGAAAGGTCACGTGGGGATAACCTGCCCCCTTGTCCCACACCCCTCCCCAGGCCATGTGGGAGGAGGGCTGCCAGATTTAGCAAATGAAAATACAGCTATATTTGAACCTCAGATGAACAACAACTAATTCTTTTAGTATAAGTATATCCTGGCCAGGCGTGGTGGCTCGCACGTGTAATCCCAGCACTTTGGGAGGCCGAGGCGGGTGGATCACTTGAGGTCAGGAGATCGAGACCAGCCTAGCCTACGTGGTGAAACCCCTGTCTCTACTAAAAATACAAAAATTAGCCGGGCACGGTGGCGCACATCAGTGATCCCAGCTACTCCGGAGGCGAGGCAGGAGAATAGCTGGAACCCAAGAGGTGGAGGTTGCAGTGAGCAAAGATGGTGCCACTGCACTCCAGCCTGGGCGACAGAGTGAGACTCCAACTCAAAAAAAAAAAAAAAAGTATATCCCATGCAGTATTTGGAACATAACTTACACTAAGAAATTACTTCTTGTTTATCTAAAATTCTAGTGTATCCTGCATATTATCTGGCACCCCTATATGGGAAGGCTGATGACAAATGCATGGCCAAGCAGCATACTCCATGCTCTGGGTATCAGTGGCTGGTTCTGGATTGAGCATGTGGCCCAAGGAAACCCTGTCCCCCAAACACACACTTTGACTTTTGTTGGTGTTTCCAGAACTGAAACCTCACAAGTTGTCAGGATGAAGGAAGTCTTACAGTCATGGAAGGCCTCCCTCAGGGAGGTGCCTGTCTAACAACAGAGTTCACACAGAAGGAAGTAGAGCTGAGAGAGAAAAGAAAGATGCCTCAAGACTTTGCTTGATCAGCTTCATCCCTTGAACTTTGAGAATATAGGAGCCAATAGAGTCCTTTTTGAGTCTACGCAGTTTGAGTTGGGAATTCTTCACTCACAACTGGCTCAGAGTTCCCACCAAATCTGTGGGGCAACATCCCCTCAGGCCCACAGGAACCAAACCTGACTAAATTCAAAGAGAAGGCTGCTCCTGTGACACCTCCATTTAATTGCTGAGCCAACAGAAGTTCCCTGGCCCAGAGCAGCTCACCTGGCCCCTCGGGCACCCTGGGGCTCCTGGGTATGGTTCTGAGGTGCCACCTCTGTGATATGATCTTCACCTCTGCCATGTCCGTGTCCCCTGCTGGCAGTGGCTGAGGGCCCCTTTGCTTCCCCTCCCCCCACAGGGGCTCTTCTGCTCTTCCTCCTCTTAGGTCCAACTCTTGTTTCTTTAGAAGACCTTCTTTGCCTTCTTTTTTTTTTTAAGAGACGGGAGTCTCACTCTGTCACCCAGGCTGAAGTGCAGTGGTGCAATCATAGCTCACTGCAGCCTCTAACTCCTGGGCTCAAGCCATCCTCCCGCCTCAGCCCCCGGAGTAGATGGAACTACAAGCATGCACCACCATGCCCAGCTAAATTTTTTAGTTTTTTTGTAGAGATGGGATCTCGATATGTTGCCCAGGCTGATCTCCAACTCCTGGCATCAAGCGATCTTCCTGTCTCAGCCTCCAAGAGTGCTGGGATTACAGGCACGAGTCAACACACCCAGCGGCCGTGTTTGCCTTCTAGGTGAGTCTTCTCTGCCACAGCTTTCTGTTTGTTCTCTTCCTCACCATTCTCTTTGTGCTCACTGTTAAGGCCCACAGACTCTCTAAACCACAGAGGGCCTGTTGATTCATCCTGGATAGCTCCTGGACTGGGCTAGAAATACTACAGCTGGAAGGACAACGAAGTTGATCCAATCCAACCCACTCACCATCCCTATCTCGTAGAGGAGGAAACTGAGGTTCAGAGTGATTCTATCACAAGTTACAGGCAGGTCAAAGAACGGAAAAACTACATGGTTTGGGGAAAAACTACACGGGTTTGGCTTCAGAAAGCCTGTCTGGTCATTTGGGCTCTACTGCACGTAACCTCTTCATGTCCATATCTCCAGCTCGAGAATGAGTTTAAATACTGGCCCCTTCCACCTCACTATGACTTTCTAAGGCCGAAAGAATTACAAAATGTCAAATGCATGTGCTGGACAAAGGCCACATGGTATTAGTGTTGTCGGTGTTACTGTTATTATTTAACAAGGCTAATCCACCAGTGAAGGGAATGAGCACACATCACGAAATTAATTATGGATGTTTTTTAAAATGACTGTTTATATTGAAAGGAAGGCCTCACATTTGCTGCACAATTTCAGGATAAGTCGTGTTTTGAAAAAATATTATTCAGAGCTGTGTTGATTAGTTTCACTTCTGTTGCTAAGCAACAAGGTCCTTTGTAGCCTCTGCAGTGGTGGGTTTTGTCTGGGGTGGGGGCAGGGAAGGGGATGGGGAAGAGGGGGAGGAAAGTACATTACAGTAAATTATTCTGCTGGTTCAGCCAATTCCAAAGTTGCCTCAAAAAAAGAATCCACTTCTTAATAACCTATGTGATTATAGTTGTTGGATGAGGAAGGCCAAACCTTGGTCCAGAGCTCACCACTCATCCATGACTTGAGTTTCAGGTTTGGCAAGACTTGTGTTTACTAGTCCAGGACTGAACCACACGGCCCAGGGTTTGCCACCACTGATGTTCATCATGGCTCAGCGAAGGCAGCCTTCCAGCCCGGGGATTAGGGGGTCGGGAGGCTATGAGGAGAGACTGCAATGAATCAAATGATCCAATCTCATTCAATAGCTGCTGTGGCCTGCCAGTCTAATTCTACCATTTGAATGGGAGCCATCCTGGAGTAAGCCAAATAGAGTGTTTTCTGTACCAAAATGAAGACTCATGAATATTCGAAATTCACTGAAGACCCAGAACCCATGACCCCAAGCAATACATGGAATTAACCTTATGGAGCACCTACTGTGTGTTAGGTGCTTTGCTGAGTTAGCTCATTGACTTCTGGCACCCACACTGGGAAGGATGTGGTACTGTGGCCACTTTGGGGACTGGGGTTCAGAGAGATTAAGCAATTTGCCCAAGGTCACACTAGGGCAGAGCAAGGATTTAAACTCAAGTCTTTCTGTCTCTGAGTGCCATGTTCCCACTTAACTGGGCTGCCTGCCTTTACCGGTGTAAGAGGGGCTGGGAAGGGCATGAGGAGCCCATCTTGGGCTTTGGATGAAGGTGGCTTGTAGCTTCTGTTAGGTTGAAGCCCGCTCAGTGGGTCTCTGATTTCATCACAGACAGTTTTATTTGTGGTACTCTTCCAGTCACTATTGCTGCATAACAAATCACTCCAACTTAGTGGCACAAAACCACACCTATCTTATTGTGCACAAGGATGTGCAGGTCAGGAATTCAGGCAGGGTTCACCTGGGTGGTTTTTTGCTCCTCATGGCATCTGCTGAGACCACCCAGTGGTGGGTGGGCTGGGTCTGGAGGATCCAACATGGCTCCACTCATATGCCTGGTGCCTCTGCAAGGAGAAGCTGTCACCCAGAGCATCTACATGTGGCCTCATCAGCACAGCAGTCTTAGGAAGGTTGGATTTCTTATGTGACGACTGGCTTCCCCCATAGCAACTGTCCCAAGAGAATCAGGTGGAAATTGCATGTACCTTTCTGGCCCAACCTCAGAAGTCACACGATATCACATGTGCCATAGTCTATGGGTTGAAGCAGTTATGAGCCCACTCAGAGTCAAGGAGAGGGGACATAGAATCTAATTTGTTGATGGGAGTAGTATCAAAGAATTTAGGGGCCATGTTTTAAAATGGCCATAGGTGCCAAGTTCCTCATACCAGTGAGAAATGGGTACTCAAAAAACTTTGGGTGCCTTGAAAATTGCGGAAATGTAAGAGCAGTAGAAATTTTGATATTTAATACTGTGGACCTCACTTGTTTTGATGAATTTAGAGGATGGCCAGTTTAATAAAAGATAGGGTTAACTCAAAGCTTTTCTTTGAGTGTTTTCAATTAATTATCTATTGTTTCATTTTTAGAGATAATTGCCTAGGCTAGAGTGCAGTGGTGCAATCATAGCTCACTGTAACCTTGAACTCCTGGGCTCAAACAATCCTCCTGCCTCGGCCTTCTGAGTAGCTAGAACTTGAGGCATGTGCCACTATGCCTGGATAATTTTTTTTTATTCTTTGTAGAGACAGGGTCTCACCATGTTGCTCAGGCTGGTCTTGAACTCCTGGCCGCAGGCTTTCCTCCTTCCTCAGCTTCCCAAAGCGCTGGGATTAGAGTCATGAGCCACTGTGCCTAGCCCTGTTTTGAGTTTTATGTTCAGATGTTGTCATTAGCTGAGGAGTGTATCTTGCTGATGAGCTAAGGATTCATTTGTAATTAGTGGTCCTATTTGCATACTTTTAAAAATCTTCCTTCTACTGTGTTCATATTTACCATAGTGGTTTGGTTAGGGAAGCCTTTTCTCATTGTAGAAATCAATGAGATGATGCAGATGAAAATCACTTTGGATATTCTAATGAGTTCTGCAAATAGGGGAGATGATGACTCTGGTCAACTTCAGTTCTGGTCAAGTTCCCAACTGAAGTGATATGCCTTAATGGATTTTATTTTAATGGGTTAATGAAAAATGGGCCAAAGAGAAGTGCAAGCTGGAATTCAAAGTATTCTGAAAATGAATTTTCAGAGTCCAGCTCCTCAAACTCGAAATTCATCTCATCTGACCTCAGAAGATTTCAGAAGGGTCACCAGGTTGCAAATATTCTTGCCTTATTTTTGTTAGAGGGATGAAATAAAGGGCAAAGCTTTTGCCTCTGTGTTCCTAAGACTCAAGAGCAAGGGCTGTCCTAGAATCCCCAGATCCTGCCCTAGTCCTGTGGGAACTGGAGACAGAAAATTGACACAGGAAGGTGTCAGCCCGGAGAGCAGGATAAGATCAGGCGTTGAGCCCTGGTGTGCTTCTGTTGCTGTTCCACAACCCACCTCAAAACGTAATGGCTTGAATGGCTTGAAACAATGAGTCATTGTTCCTTGCGATTCTGTGGGTTGACTGGGCAGTTCTTCTGCTCCATATGGTATTGGCTGGGGTCACTCATGCAGCTGCAGTCAGCTGGGAGCTTGGCTGGGGCCAGAACATCCAACACGGCCTCCCTCACATGTCTGGCACCCTAGTAGCTGGGACTGAAATGGCTAAAGGCTGGCTGGGTCTCATTTTCTCTCCCTTCGTAGTCTCCATCCCCCAGGGCCTTTCTCCCTCCACATGGCCTCATGCTCCAGCACGGCAGCCAGACCTCTTTATATGGCAGTTGGCTGCCAAGAGAACAAAGGCACAAGCTGCCAGGTCTGTTAAGGCTGAGGCCTGGAATTGGCATGAGGTCACTTCCATCGCATTCTATTCATCAGAGCAAGTCACAAGGCTGGTCCAGATTCAAGGGGAAGGAAAATAAGTCTCTACCTCTTGATGAGAGTTATGGGCGGCCGTGTTTGGGGACTTCCACACCAATCACAGCTTCTAGGCTTAGATAAACGCATTGTGCCATCAGAAACCTCAGATCCAGTTGCTCCTTAACAGATAACATCTCAGTTTGACCATTTGTTCATCCAACACCCCCACAATAATAACAGTAGCTACTACTTATATAGCACATGCTATGTACCAGTTCCTGTTCTAAGGGCTTTACATTGATAAACTTATTTAACCTTCACAATAACCCTGTCCACCATTATTATCCTCATTTTACAGATAGGAAAACTGAGGCACAGAGAGTTTAAATGACTTGCCCAAGGTCACACAGCTAGTTAAGTGGCAGAGCTGGAATTCAAATTGAGGCAGACGGTTCCAGAATCTGTGTTTTCACCCACTCTCATTCCTTGATGCTGTGTGTCAAACTCCACTAGAGTTGCATAGGATATTGAGATGCATAAGCCTATCTATTGCAGAGACTGTTCCCCAGTATACTACCTCCCCTTCTAATATAATACTCAAATCCTGATTTTCAGTTGGGCACATGGCCACCTAGAAGAAAGATTACATTTCCCAGCCTCCTTTGCAGGTAGGCATAGACATGTAATTAAGTTCAGGCTATTGGGTTATAAGTGGAAGTGACATGTGGCTGCTTCCAAGAACCTTCCTTAAGAGATGGCTGATATTTGTCCATTGCCTCTTTTAGTTTTCATTGCTTTGGAGTGTAGATGTGATGGCTGGAGCTCTGGCCACCATCATGAACCATGAGAACACGGGCTTCACCTTCATCAGTGTAGGGATCTGGAATGGTAGGCTGAAAGGAGCCTGGGTCCCTGAGGTCTTCTTAGTACAACAGCCATTCCCATGCTGAACCGTCTACCTCTAAACTTTAATACACGAGAAACTGCTCTCACGTTTAAGCCACATTGCAATTTTGAGTCTCTGTAGCTCCCAAGCAAACCTAACCCTAACTGATAGAGTCCCTATCTCCCAAGGAGCTCACAATCTACTGGAGCAGACAAAGTCCATAATTATGATCAAAGCAGAGTGAAATAAGTGGCCTAAACACAGTGATCACAATTTATAAACCAAGACTGAGGACAGGTAGCCTAAGTACAAGATTATGGGGTTGCTTCCAATTGGGAGAAATAATCTGGAAGATATCGTTTTGATGTTGAAATACTGGAATTACTAGGACATGTACAGGGGGGTATGGAGATAGTGTGACATTTTTGAACTTAAGGATAGCCCAGAAAACGCAGGACAAATGATAGCTATGCAGTAATGCCAGAGCCAAAAGTAAAATGCCATGTGAGCCCCGAGGAAGGAGCAAGAATTTCTGATAAGGGAATCCTGATCAGATTCCCCGAGGAAGAGGTAAAAATTTTAACTTGGCCTTGAATTTGGGGATGACATCCTAGCAGAGAGAAAAGCAAGACCAAAGGCCAGGTAGTCTGGAAATGGATGGGGAGTTTGCAGACAGGTCCATGTGGCTGGGCAGGAGAAGTAGCTGGAGAGCTTTTACCTCCCTTGATGGGCAGGAAAAGGCTTTTTACCCAGCTCCCTCTGGCAGGCCTCAGGTGGTTGTATCCCAGGGCCTGGGACATTTGACACATGATGGACAATGGGGATCTTGGTGGTCACTCTGCTATGAGGGTATCTTTGGCCTCATGTAGCTTTTTTCATTTTGAGTTCATTTTTGTCTATGGGGTGAGATGGCATGTAGATATCCAGTTTCCTCTGCCCACTTTCTGTCCCTTGTGCCCACTGCCTAAATTAAATAACGAGGGTCCTGATTATGGGACAAGTAAGTGCCACATCTTTCAAGTGAACAAAATGAGGAGCAGAAGCAGAGACTGAGCCATGCCCTTGGTGCTGTTGTTCACTTACTTGGATGTGGGCAGTTTCGTTTTAAATATTGATGATCTCACTCAGCACATTCTGAGAAAGGCCCTGCTGGGAGTTGTGCAATGGAAAAAAGCTCCTAGAGCCCAAGCCTCTTTTTAAGTGCCTCTCCCCAGAAATCTTTTCTTTTGACTTGGTGAGGTTTAACAGGTTTGTGGATTAGCAGAGTAAGAACCAGCACAGTCCTGCTGAGAAGATGGCCGGTTGCCCAGAGCCTCAGTCCACAAAGCCTTTGTTAATAATCTGATGTGGAATTAGGGCAACGGATATAATAATGAGGTTCTTAATAAAACCTTTTTTCCAAGACTGGGTTTGTAAAATATTTTTGAACAATGATGATAATGCCTTAAGACATTGGGGGAGTTGGGGCACCGGACCTGTTGAATACCGGCTTTCCAAACATCTGCCTGCCAGGGAAATTTAAAGGGCAGACAGCCAGGATAAGGAGTGAGTAAAGGAAAGCAAAGACTGCGCCTTGAAATATTGGTGTAGATGACCCAGGAAATGCTCCTTTCCATGGCAGCCATTCACATATGCACACATTCATTCATTCATTCACAGCATGTCTGCTTTTATTGAGGTGAAATTCACATAACATAACATTAGCCACTTTAAAGGGCACAATTCAGTCGAATTAGTGCAGTCACAATGTTATACAACCATCATCTTTGTCTAGTTCTAAAACGTTCTCATCACCCCAAAAAGAAACCATGCAGTCAGTCCCTATTTCCCCCTCCCCAATCCCCTGGCAACTACTAATCTGCTTTCTGAATCTACCTATTCTGGATTTTTCACATAAATAGAATCAGACAATATTTGTCTTTTTGTGTCTGACTTCTTTCACTCAGCCTGATGTTTTCAAGGTTTATTCATATTGTAGCAGGTATCAACACTTTATTCCTTTTTATGGCTGAATGGTATTCCATTATGGATATACCACACTTTATCCATTCCTCCATTGATGAACATTTGGTTTGTTTCTACCTTGTTTCTACCTTTTGCCTATTGGGAATAGTACTGCAATGAACATTTGTGTACAAATATTTGTTTGAATAGCTGTTTTCAATTCCTTTGGGTTTATACATAAATAGAGGAATTGCTGAGTCATATAGTAATTCTGTGTTCAACTTTTTGAGGAACCGCCAAACTGTTTTCCATAGTAGCTGCACCATGTTACATTCCCTCCATTAATGTATGTGGGTTCCAATTTCTCTATATCCTCACCAACACTGATTTTCGGGTTTTTTTAAATTATAGCCACCCTATTGCATATGAAATAGTTTTTCATCATGTTTCTGATTTGCATTTCCCTAATGACTAATTAGATTGAACATATTTTCATGTGCTTACTGGCCATTTGTATATCTTCCTTGGAGAAATGTCTATTCAAGTCCTTTGCTCATTTTTAAATTAGGCTATTTGTCTTTTTGTGGTTGAGTTGTAAGAGTTCTTTCTATATTGTGGATACTAGACCCTCAACAGATAAATGATTTGCAATTATTTTCTCCCATTCTGTCATTTCACTTTATTGATAGCATTCCTTGATGCATAAAAGTTTTTAAAATTTTGATGAAGTCCAATTCATCTATTTTTTCTTTTGTTGCTCATGCTTTTGGTGTCATATCTAAGAATTGATTACCAAATTCAAGGTCATGAAGATTTACCCCTATATTTTCTTGTAAGAGCTTCACAGTTTTAGCTCTTACATTTAGGTCTTTGATTCATTTTGTGTTAATTTTTGTGCACAATGTGAACTAGGAGTCCAACTTTATTCTGTTACATGTGGATATCCAGTTGTTCCAGTACCATTTGTTTAAAAGGCTATTCTTTCCCCATGGCATGGCCTTGGCATCCTTGCCAAAAATCAATTGATCATAAGTGCATGGGTTTATTTCTGGACTCTAAATTCTATTCTATTGATCTATATGTCTATCCTTATGCCAGTACCCCACATATGCACAGCCTCCCCCGCCATAACATCCTGCACCAGAGTGGTACATTTATTACAACTGATGAAACTACATTGACATATTGTCACTCAGAGTCCATAGTTTACATTAGTGTTCGCTCTTGATGTTGTACGTTCTTTTTTTCTCTCTTTCTTTTCTTCTTTCTGTTTTTTTAAAGACAGGGTCTCAACATGTTGCACAGGCTGGTCTCGAACTTCTGGGCTGAAGAGATCCACCCACCTCAGCCTCTCAAAGTGCTGGGATTACAGGCATGAGTTACCCTGCCTGGCTTGATGTTGTACATTTTATAGGTTTTGACAAATATACAATGACATGTATCCACCATTATAGTATCATACAAAATAGTTTCACTGCCCTAAAAATTCTTTATGTGCTGCCTATTCATCCCATCCTCTCTTCCTAACCCCTAGTAACTATTAATCTTTCTACTGTCATCTCCATAGTTTTGCCTTTTCCAGAATGTCATACAGTTGAAATCAGACAGTAGATAGCCTCTTCAGATTGGCTTCTTTCACTTAGTAACATGCATTTATGGTTCCTCCACGTCTTTTCATGGCTTAGTAGCTCATTTTTTAGTGTTGAATAATATTCCATTGTCTGGAATATTACAGTTTCTTTATCCATTTATCCACTGAAGAATATCTTGGCTGCATCTAAGTTTTGGAAATTATCAACAAAGCTGTTATAAACATCCATGTGCAGCATGTTTCTATGTGGATGTTTGTTTTAAACTAATTTGGGTCACTATCAAGGAGTGAGATTGCTGGATCATAGGGTAAGAATATATTTAATGTTGTAAGAACCTGCCAAACTGCTATACCATTTTGCATTCCTACCAGCAACAAAGAGTTCCTGTTGCTCCACATCCTCACCAGCATTTGGTGTTGTCAGTGTCTTGGATTTGGCCATTCTAATAGGTGTGTAGTGATATCTCATTGTTGTTTTAATTTGCAATTTCCTAATGACATATGGTGTTGAGCATCTTTTCACATGCTTATTTTCCATCTGTGTATCTTCTTTGGTGAGGTAGCTTTTCAGATCTTTTACTAATATTTTTAATTGGGTTGTTCATTTCCTCATTGTTGACTTTTAAGAGTTCTTATATTTTGAATAGCAGTCCTTTATCAGATATATCTTTTGCAAATTTTTTCTGTCTTGTCTTCTCATTCTCTTAATTTCGTTTTCAGATTATTCGTTGCCTGTGTACAGAAATACAACTAACCTGCATGTGTTGATCTTGTATCCTGCAAATTTGCTGAATTTGCATCACTTAAAGAACTTGTAAATTGTGGAAGACCCCATTCAAACTGACTTGAGGGGAATTGGGCGCGGTGGCTCACGCCTGTAATCCCAGCACTTTGGGAGGCCAAGGTGGGTGGATCACTTGAGCTCAGGAGTTCTAGACCAGCCTGGCCAACATGGCTAAACGCTGTTTCTACTAAAAATACAAAAATTAGCCAGGCATGGTGGCATGTGCCTGTAGTTCCAGCTACTTGGGAGGTTGAGGCAGGAGAACTGCTTGAACTTGGAAGGTGGAGGTTGTAGTGAGCCAAGATCTTGCCACCCTACTCCAGCCTCCAGCCTGGGAAACAGAGTGAGACTCTGTCTCAAGAAAACTCAAAAAAACTGACTTGAATAATAAGGAAGATTTATGGGCTCACACAATTAAAACATCCAGTGGGCTTCAGGCACGGTTTTATCAAGGCTCTGGCTCCATTTCTCTTCTGCATTGGTTCTTTGCTCAGGTGGACTTCCCTTGTGGTTGCAAGATGGCTGCCAACAGAAACTGAGTCTTCAAGCTTTTTCAGTCACATCCAGGGAAAGAAAGAGAGCATATTCCTTCCCACAAAAGTCCTGAACATCTCTTTGAGTGAACCATCCCTGCCACTGTGACAAAGAAAATGGAATTGATCTGATTAGCTTAGGCTATGGAGATAAAAATGGGGTAAACTGCATGGTTGCTACATAATTTGTGAGGGGGACATTCTTAGAGGAAAATCTTATTGCTGTTAGGAAGGGGAAAGGAAATGTCCACCAAACTAATGAAATTTGTACTGTGCCATACAGTATTCAATAAATATTTGCTGAATGAATGAATGAGAAATCCTGTTCGTCCTCTCACTGATATATGGTTCCCTGGGACTATGGCAGCCTCCATTCTGGAAGGGCCAACCTTTCAACCCCTGGAAATCTCCTACTTAGATACCAGGCTCTTCTATGGGGAGGAGATAATCCTGCTTGCAGGGCCCCGTATCTTCTCTGATTTTTGAGCAGCAAGACCCTGGCAGAACAGACCAGGAGAACTGAGGACACTGGTGAATACGCATATAAAAAATTAGCAGGGTGGGCCTTGTGAGTTACCGGCGTGGCTTTGAAGTCATCATCCACAAATTGCTCCCCAGGCCTGGTGCCTGACATTCTGCCATTAGGAATTCACTACTCCAGTCTGAGTTTAAAAGACTTTTTCACCTTCAAGACTCAGCCCTCCTACTGGGGCTTTGGTTTGCAACCAAGCATCCTAACTGGTAGGCCCATCTTTGTAGACTTCAAACCATAGCAACACTGATGTACTCTGAAGAGTATGTTCAGTCCTGAAGGATGATCTACACCAGAGAAACAGAGTCAGGGACAGGGGTCTCAGGAGCTTCATATCCTGAATTATAAGAACTGACTTCTCTTCCTAGACATCCACCTTGGGTCCAGTTTCCTCAGCTATAGACTCAGCCCCTTCTCCGAATACCATTAAGCTCCAATGTAGCAGAAGGTATTTTCCAAAGAAAGCTGCAATAATATTTCCTGTCCCACAGGCCCTTCTTGAACCTTGCCACTCTTGCATCAGTAGGTGAAGTTTATGATCCTTACCCTTAAACCTGTGTGGCCTTTGTTACTGTCTTGACCAATAGAGTGTGGTGGAAGTGATGCTATGTGATTTCTGAGGCTAGGTCATTTAAAATGTAATGTACACTTGCCTTAATACTCTATTGAGACACTTGCTCTTGGAATCCAGCAACCATGCTGTGAGGAAGCCCAAGCAACTCATGGAGAGGAACCAAAGCTCCCAGCCCACAACCTCATCTATGCTTCCAGCCAATAGCCAGTACCAATTTGCCAGTTGTATGAGACAGCCATCTTGAAAGTCAAGTCAAACCTCATGGTAGGCAGCATCTCAGATGGCCCCCAATGATAGTATTCCTGCCCTCATGTAATCACCTCCCCCGAACACACTGATGTATTCTGAAGAGTATGCTCATGATAAAGGATGAACTACACCAGAGAAAGAACCAGAGATGGAGGTCTCAGGAGCATCATATCCTGAATTATGAGAATTTACTTCTTTTTCTAGACATCCAGCTGCAGTGAGTCAGAGGAGAGATGTCTGGTCTCCCCCAAATGTAGACGGCACTGAGTACCTAGCTTCTAACAAATAGAGTATAGTGTAAGTGGTATCCAAGATTATGTTATAAAACTGATGTGGCATCAATTATATCTCAATAAAGCTGGAGGAGAAAAGACTAGCTTCCATTTTGGATACTCTCTTATGTGTTCTCTCTCTCTTGCATGGCTTACCTGGGGGAAGTCAGTTGCCATATTGTGAGGCAGCCCTATAGAGGGTCCCTTGTGTTAAGAGACTGAGACCTGTCATTAACTACATGGGTGAGCTTGGAAGCAGATCCTTCCACCAGTTGCACCTTCAGATGAGAACACAACTCCAGCTGACAACTGGACTGCAACTTCATGAGACACCTCAAGCCAGAGACTGCCAGATAAGAGGCATCCAGCTAAACCACACTTGCATTTCTGACCCACAGAAGCTATGTGAGATAATAAAAGTGTCTTACATTAAGCCACTAAATGTAGGAGTAATTTGTTAGGCAGCAATTGATAACTAATACAACCTTCTACTCCCTAGTCAAGGCAGCCCAGCTGATGCTGCATGAAGGAGAGACAAGATGTCCCCACTGAGCTCCATTCTAATTATAGAACTGTGAGTAAAATTAATGATCTGTTGGGGTTTTTAGCCCACTAGGTTTTAGAATGTTTGCTATGCAACTATGGTTCACTTTTTCTCATTGAAAGCTCCATGATGGCCAGGCGCAGTGGCTCATGCCTGTAATTCCAGCACTTTGGGAGGCTAAGGCAGGCAGATCACTTGTGGCCAGGAGTTTGGGATCAGCCTGGCTAGCATGGTGAAACCTCGTCCCTACTTAAAAAAAAATACAAAAATTAGCTGGCTGTGGTGGCGCATGCTTGTAGGCCCAACTACTCAGGAGGCTGAGGCATGAGAATCACTTGAACTTGGGAAGCAGAGGTTGCAGTGAGCCAAGATTGCACCACTACACTCCAACCTGAGCAACAGAGCCAGACCTTGTCAGAAAAAAAAAAAAAAGCTCCATGACAGGTGCTAGGAAAACAAAACAATAAACAAAGCAGGCCCAATCTTCTTTCATCTACTATAGCCTAGTGTGTTAGTCTGCTCACGCTGCCATAACAAAATACCGCAGACTGCGGTCTTAACAGAAATGTATTTTTTCACAGTTTTGGAGTCTGAAGGTCAACATGTTGTCAAGGTTGGTTTCTTGTGAGGCCTCTCTCCTTGGTTGGTTGACAGCTGTCTTCTCTCTGTGTCTTCACATGGTCTTCCCTCTGGGCACGTCTGTGTCCTAATCTCTTCTTAATATTTTTTTTTTATGTTGCCCACTGATATGGTTTGGCTGTGTCCCCACCCAAATCTCAACTTGAATTGTATCTCCCAGAATTCCCATGTGTTGTGGGAAGGACCCAGGGAGAGGTAATTGGATGAAGGGGGCTGATCTTCCCTGTGCTATTCTTGTGATAGTGAATAAATCTCATGAGATCTGATGGATTTATCAGCGGTTTCTGCTTTTGCTTCTTCCTCATTTTTCTCCTGCCACTACCATGTAAGAAGTGCCTTTTGCCTCCTGCCATGATTCTGAGGCCTCCCCAGCCATGTGGAACTGTAAGTCCAATTAAACCCCTTTTTGTTCCCAGTTTTGAATATGTCTTTATCAGCAGCATCAAAGTGGATTAATACAGTAAATTGGTACCAGTAGAGTGTGGTGTTGCTGAAAAGATACCTGAAAATGTGGAAGTGACTTTGGAACTGGACAACAGGGAGGGGTTGGGACAGTTTGGAGGGCTCAGAAGAAGACAGGAAAATATAGGAAAGTTTGGAACCTCGTGGAGACTTGTTGAATGACTTTGACAAAAAAATGCTGATAGTGATATGAATAATATGGTCCAGGCTGAGGTGGTCTCAGATGGAGTTGAGAAACTTGTTGAGAACTGGAGCGGAAGTGACTCTTGTTATGTTTTAGCAAAGAGACTGGGGACATTTTGCCCCTGCTCTAGAGATTTGTGGAACTTTGAACTTGATGATTTAGGGTGTCTGGCAGAAGAAATTTCTAAGCAGCAAAGCATTCAAAAGGTGACTTGGGTGCTGTTAAAGGCATTCCATTTTAAAAGGGAAACAGAACATAAATGTTCAGAAAATGTGCAGCCTGACAATGCAGTAGAAAAGAAAATTGCATTTTTTTGAGGAGAAATTCAAGCTGGCTGCAGAAATTTGCATAAGTAGCAAGGAGCCTGATGTTAATCCCCAAGACCATGGGGAAAATGTCTCCAGGTCATGTCAGAGACCTTCACAGCAGCCCCTCCCATCACAGGCCCAGAGGCCCAGGAGGAAAAAGTGGTTTCCTGGGCCGAGCCCAGGGTCCTTGTGGTGTGTGCAGCCTAGGGACTTGGTGCCCTGTGTCCCAGCCACTCCAGCAGTGACTGAAAAGAGCCAAAGTAGAGCTTGGGCTGTGGCTTCAGAGGGTAGAAGCCCCAAGCCTTGGCAGCTTCCACATGGTGTTGAGCCTGCAGGTACACAGAAGTCAAGAATTGAGGTTGGAAACCTCTGCCTAGATTTCAGAAGATATATGGAAATGCCTGGATGTTCAGGCAAAAGTTTGCTGCAGGGGCAGGGCCCTCACGGAGAACCTCTATTAGGGCAGTGCAGAAAGGAAATGTAGGGTTGGAGCTCCCACACAGAGTCCCTACTGGGACACTGCCTAGTGGAGCTGTGAGAAGAGGGCCACCATCCTCCAGACCCCAGAATGGTAGATCCACTGACAGCTTGCACCATGCACCTGGAAAAGCCACAAACACTAGATGCCAGCCTGTGAAAGCAGCCAAGAGGGAGCCTGTGCCATGCAAAGCCACAAGGGCATAGCTTCCCAAGACCATGGGAACCCACCTCTTACATCAGTGTGACCTGAATGTGAGACCTGCAGCCAAAGGAGATCATTTTGGAGCTTTAAAATTTGACTGCTCCGCTGGATTTCAGACTTGCATGGGCCCTGTAACCCCTTTTTTTGGCCAGTTTATCCCACTTGGAATGGCTGTATTTACCCAATACCTATCCCCCCGTTGTATCTAGGAAGTAACTAGCTTGCTTCTGATTTTGTAGGCTCATAGGCAGAAGGGACTTGCCTTGTCTCAGCTGAGACTTGGGACTGTGGACTTTTGAGTTACTGCTGAAACTTGGGGGACTGGTGGGAAGGCATGACTGGTTTTGAAATGTGAGGACATGAGATTTGAAGGGGCCAGGGGTGGAATAATATGGTTTGGCTGTGTCCCACCCAAATCTCAACTTGAATTGTATCTCCCAGAATTCCCACATGTTGTGGGAGGGACCCAGGGGGAGGTAGTGGAATCATGGGGGACAGTCTGAGATCTGATGGGTTTATCAGGGATTTCTGCTTTTGCTTCTTCCTCATTTTTCTCTTGTTGCCACCATGTAAGAAGTGCCTTTTGCCTCCTGCCATGATTCTGAGGCCTCCCTAGCCATGTAGAACTGTAAGTCCAATTAAACCTCTTTTTGTTCCCAGTTTCAGGTATGTCTTTAACAGCAGCATGAAAGCAGACTAATACACCCAGGCTGGAATCGAACTCCTGGGTTCAGGCAATCTTTCTGCCTCAGCCTCCTGCATAGCTGGGACTGCAGGTAAACATCGCTGTGCCTGGCCTAATCTCTTCTTATGAAGACACTAACCATTCTGTACTACCCGCATCGGCTCCATGGCTTCATTTTCCCTTGATCACCTCTTTGAAGGCACTATCTCCAAATATAGTCACATGCCAATGTACTAGGGGTTAGGGCTTTAGCAGATGAATGTTTGGAAGACACAATTCGGTCTATAACAACCAGTTAACCTCATTCCTTTAAAAGGTCCTCAAAGAACCAACTTCCCAAGAGATAAAATGAGTCCCACCACATGCCATTGTTCATGGCTGTAATCCCAGCTATTGGGGAGGCTGAGGCAGAAGGATCCCTTGAGTCCAGGGGTTTGAGTCTGCAGTGATCCATGGTTGTGCCTGACAATAGCTACTGCACTCTAGCCTGGGCAACACAGTGAGACTCCATCTCTTAAAAAAAAAAAAAAAAAAAAAAAAGAAGTGTAGAAATATCTGTCCTTCTCTTTTCTTGCTGAAACATTTTATAATGGTACAGCTTTCACACTTTTCCCAAAGTTTTTAAAACTCACTTCTGCCTTTAGGAAAGCAATACCACCCTCCTAGTCATTCCTTCCACCTGCCTCCCTGTAGGCCTCTGTGGACCGCCATGGCAGGTCCAGAGTCCACAGTTGCTGGAGGCCCATGGCAGACGCAAGCTGAAGGCGCTCACAGGAACTGTAGCAAAGGCTCAAGTGACATAGGCCTGTGGCAGACATGGGTCCACAGAGGTCACAGCGCTTCCAGAAAACAGAGTCCTCCAGAGGTTACTGGGCCCAGAGTCCAGGCAAACATCAGCTCCAGGGTCAAAACACCAGACCCACCTTCCTAGTTTTGTGGTGGCTTTAGTGAGTCAGAGGAGAGATTCCTGGTCCCCGCTTGAGTACTTCTGGAGGATGGATAATGGTGGGAGAACTGATGGCCTGAGGGGAAAGCAGAAAGCTGTCCTCAGCTCAGCAGTCACTCCATCCTTCTTGGGCCAGACACTTTTTCCTAGGTTGTTTGCTGTTTTCCTACAAAATGGGGCGGGGTGGGAGGTGGGTGAGTTGGATAGAGTAGCAAGTTTTTCCACCACAAGATATCATTTCTCTCCAGCAGACCTCCCCTGCTGGGGATGGAGGGCATGGAATGAGGCCAAAACTGTGAGGCCACTGGTCAACAAAGGCTTTTCCTGATCCTGACCAGAGAAGCTTCTTGCAGGTGCTACTGGTGTTCGGGATCTCAGTTTCCCTCTGGCCCACCCTTCTGTTCTTTCAATGAATCTTCATTAACATGACCACGGGCCAGGCACTGTGCTAAGTATTTAATTTTCTTTAAGGGCTTGAATTTACCCTGCTCACAGAAACCCTGCGGAGACCTTCCTCTCCACCCATGAACCCCAGCCTTGTCCCCAGATGACTTGAAGCCCCTAGCCCCACTCACCCCCTACCCCTCCAGTAAACAGGCTGTCCTGAAGGTTGTGGTAGTTCTTCTGTAGCAGCAGCAGGTGGGGTGAAGGAAGGTAGGAGCAGGCTCTAGGTGGTGGCTTCTTCCCATCCAAGCTGCCCACGCCAGGCGGGTGAGTGCTGGAGGTGCAAACAGGCAGCCTTCTCCATAGGATTCTTTTTTTTTTTTTTTTTTTTTTTTTGACAGAGGCTCACTCTGTTGCCCAGGTTGGAGGGCAGTGGCATAATCTTGGCTCACTGCAACCTCCGCCTTCTGGGTTCAAGCCATCCTCCTGCCTCAACCTCCTGAGTAGCTGGGACTACAAGCGTCTGCCACCATGCCCGGCTAATTTTTGTATTTTTAGTAGACAGAGGGTTTCCCCATGTTGGCCAGGCTGGTCTCAAACTCCTGACCTCAGGTGATCAGCCCGCCTTGACCTCCCAAAGTGCTGGGGTTACAGGCATGAACCACCGCACCCGGCCCTCCATAGGATTCTTGGCCAGCTTTCCTGCTTAGGTTTGCTGGCTGCTCTTGGGGACCACACCCTGCCAAGGAAAACAAAAATCAAGGGCTCAGGAGAGAAGCCACTGTGTACAGAGCACAAGCTTCGAAATGGCTCTTTAACTCCTGTCTAAACTTCAGAAATGTGACTTTCGGGTAGGACAAGTGCTGCTGTATAGCAAAATTGGGACAAATATATAACAAGGTAGGGATCCTGTAATTCCACTTAATCGCAGGTTGATACTGAAAGTGGCCCCCATTGCAGGCTATCAACGTGCTACACGGGGGCAAGGTTTCATTTTACAGAGAGGTCCCCTGAGTCACTGGCTCACAGGGTGCAGGGACTGAGATGCAAGAGGCCCTGTCCAAGGAAGTGGGTGGGGGACTCTGTGCCGTCAGGATTGCGGGCCCTCCTCCAGGTCTCAGTCCTGTCCTTGGCCGGAGCAGGGAGATCCTGATTAACATGAAAACAGAAGCCAGTTCAGCGTCCTCAGGCAGCTGGCGGCTTCTGCTCTGCGTCTGAGGGGGAAGGGAATCGTTCTATCACTGTCTTTCTTGGCCAATTAGATGATTCAGCATATTCCCGGCCTCTCTCTTGGCTGAGGTGATTTACAGTGAGCTCTGCAGGCCTGGCGAGAGTGAGTGATGGGGGAATAGGGGCCCATCCAACACGTGCGTGCGTGCGCATGTGCGTGTTGTGTGCACACTTTACACATCACGTACACAGCACCAGATGGGGGTTGTGTGCGAGAGAGAGGAAAACATTTGCAGGCCTCTCCAGCTACTCTGGTTGCTGCCAGTTTCTACTGGAGAATTTCTCCTCTTTTTTTTTTTTTTTTTTTTTTTTGAGACGGAGTCTCGTTCTGTCGCCCAGGCTGGAGTGTAGTGGCCGGATCTCAGCTCACTGCAAGCTCCGCCTCCCGGGTTTACGCCATTCTCCTGCCTCAGCCTCCCGAGTAGCTGGGACTACAGGCGCCCGCCACCTCGCCCGGCTAGTTTTTTGTATTTTTAGTAGAGACGGGGTTTCACCATGTTAGCCAGGATGGTCTCGATCTCCTGACCTTGTGATCCGCCCGTCTCGGCCTCCCAAAGTGCTGGGATCACAGGCTTGAGCCACCGCGCCCGGCCTAGAATTTCTCCTCTTAGGAGAAAATATTTACGTATGGGGATCCTCCAAGATCTTTTTTTTTTTTTTTTTTTTTTTTTTTTTTTTACATGAGGGGTCGAAAGGGAGGAATGGGAAGAAGGGCAGGAGTTTAGGGCTTAGTCTGCTCAGCTGTTTTGAGTTAAGAACTTCTAGGGAAACAAATGAGAAGGGAGGCGAGAGGGGCTGAGCCGTTTTGCCTCTGATGTCTGAACTCGGTTCTCTGATGATGGCAGTGGAAAATGGGCCTGATGCTGAGGGTGCAGCTGTGGGCAGGCATTACGGGAATGCCTGTGTGCATTTGGGATGTGGACAAGATGCCCTTCTGCATCAGCGTTCAAGCATTTCTCATGGACATTTCGATGGGATGCTTTTGTGGGATTGCTGTAATATACAGCTCTGTCTATCCTGGAGTTCCAGTGTATTTTTGTATCTACTGCACCAGAAGGAGTCGAAGAGAGACTATGACAGTGTTTTGGCTGCTGTGAAGAGGAGTGATTGTTTCACCTATCTTTCCCCAAAAGATGGTTTCTAGCTTCTGTAATGGACCCTTTTTTTTCTTCCTAGACGGGATCTCACTCTGTCGCCCAGGCTGGAGTGCAGTGGCGCCATCTTGGCTCACTGCAACTTCCACCTCCCGGGCTCAAGTGATCCTCCTGCCTCAGCCTCCTGAATAGTTGGGACTACAGGTGCACATCACCACATCCAGCTAATTTTTGTATTTTTAGTAGAAATGGGGTTTCACCATGTTGCCCAGTCTGGTCTTGAACTTCTGGACTCAAGTGATCCGCCGGCCTTAGCCTCCCAAAGTGCTGGGATGACAAGTGTGAATCACTGCGCCCAGCCTGTAATGGACTCTTGATATCATCCATTGAACAGTGACCTTCCTAAGCCCCTTTCTAAGTTGCCCCTTTGAAGTTTGAACCCCTGGGCCTGACATCCTTTACCACCTTCATCACGGTCATTGTCAGCATCATCAGTATCTCCTCCCCCAAGTTTATTAAGTGCCTAGTATATGCCAGCCATTATTCAAGGTGCTTTATACACCTCATTTATTCCCCAAGACAATCCTTTGGCAATACTGTTAACATCCTATGATGGTTAATTTGATGTCAATTTGACTGGGCCACAGGGTACTCAGACATTTGGTCAAACATTATTCTGGGTGTGTCTCTGGGGGCATTTATGGATGAGAAGAACATTTGAATTGGTGGAAATAGCAAAGCAGATGCCCTCCCTAATGTCGGTGGGCCTTGTCCAATCAGTTGAAGACCTGAATAGAAGAAAAAGACTGAGTAAGAGGGTACTTTGCCTGCCTGACTGTTTGAACTGGAACATCAGTCTTCTCCTGCCCTTGGACTGGACTTACACTTCCCAGTTCTCAGGCTTTCAGGCTTGAACTGGAACTATACCACTGGCTCTCCTGGGTCTCTAGCTTGCAGATGGCAAAATATGGAACTTCTCAGCCTCCATAATCATGTGAGCCAATTCCTTATGTCTGTTTCTTTCTATCTATCTATCTATCTATCTATCTATCTATCTATCTATCTATCCATCCATCCATCCTATCATCTTCTACTTCCATTGGTTCTGTTTCTCTGGAGAATCCTGGCTAATACACATTTTGGAACCAAGAGTGGTTCTAGAGGAACAAAATTTTAAGTATGAGGTTTCTAAATTGGTTCTAGGGTTTCTGGAATTGGCTATCTAATCTGATCAGATTTAAAAACATTAATGACTCTATTAGTAGTAACAAGAGCACTGATAATCTATGGTGTAATCTGGCAATAGAGTTACACAAAATATCACCACTGGATGTTCCTAATCAACCTATAAGAAGCAAGGAGCTGGGTGACTGTGAATATAATATTTTTGAGCAATTTTTTTCAAATTAATGAATATGAGATTGACTGGTTGCTTTTAATGTTGCTGGACTAAATGAGGAAAGAAAAAGATGAGCTCAGGGATTCAAATTCCTAGCTCAAGTACCACATAAATGATCTGAAAGCTTCCATGTGTCTCATGAAAGAGTCCCTTATCTCCTGTAGCCACAGGGCTGAGATTGCCGAAAACCAGATCCAGAATCTCATCCTGTAACTGACTGAATTACAATGCAAGTTGAACTTCTGGCCTCATCATGTGTCTACTAATGAAGTGGGGGCATTGATTGGGAAGGAATGGGATCCTGAAAGTTGGAATGGGGCTGTGTGGGAAAGGCCCTGATGAAGCTGGAGACATTGAGCCCCTAAATTCTCATTAATCTTCTTTGCCAGTGGAAGAGGTCTCTCCAAGCCCAGTGGGAGCAGCATCCTCACCTCCAGTGGGAGCAGCTTCTCTACCCCCATCTGAGGAGATTAACTGTGCATTGTCTGAGGAAACTGCAATGGCTTCTCCTGAGGCAGTTACTGTGCAAGACAATGCTGAGTCTCCTCAGAAACCACCCTAACACCCCTCTTTGCTTCTAGACCTATGCCTAGACTCAAGTTCCAACAGGCCTCTAAAGGTGAGGTACGAAGTATGACCTGTGAGGAGGTGTGCTGCACTCCAACAAACTACTTGAGTTTTCTAATTTATAAGACAGAATCTAGGGAACATGTGTGGGAATGGATACTAAGTGTGTGGGATAATGGTGGAAGGAACACAAAGTTGGATCAGGCCAAATTTATTGATATGGGCCCACTATGCAGAGATTTTACATTTAATGTTGCAGCTTAAGGAGTTGGAAAGGACTCCAACAGTTGGGTTGGCTGGTTAGCTGAAACATGGACCAAAAGGTGACTCACTCACAGTCAGTGAGTTGATCTGCCTTAGTTTAATGTAGAGGATAAAATTCAAAGGCATAGGGAGATTGGAATGTTAGAGTGGATTTGTCATTTGAGACCTACTCACCCACCCTGGGAGGGTCCAAAAGACATAACTTTCACCAACACTGTGAGAAATAGTTTGTGAGGGGAGCCCTGGCATCCTTGAAGAGCTCTGGGGTTGCTCTTCTGTAGACCAGATCTTACAGTAGGAACTACAGTCATGAATTGTACTAAACTGAATGGGGGTAATTGAATCCCAGGGTGGCAGAGGCCAAGTGGCAGGCACTTGAATGCCAAAGGCAAGATGGGAATTGTTACCATAATGGATAGCAGAGTCAAAGTAGCAATAAGAATAGTCTGGCTCATGCATACCTTTGGTGTTCGATAGATGACCATAGTGTTCCTAGAAATGAAATAGAGAGGAAGCCTACTAGATTCTTACTTGATCTGTAGAATGTTAGGAATAACGCTTAAAATCCTGAGGAAATTGAACCCTCGAACAAAGGATTTTTAGCAAAGAAATTTTACTTCTGTGCAGAGGGGTGCCTCCTTGGCCAGTTGCCATGAGAGCACACTTGAACAAAGGGGCACGAGAGCCTTTATTCCTGACGCAAGTCCTGCCCTGTACCCTTTCTCCATTGGCTGGGATCGGGTCGTACAATCTAAACTAATCCTGGTTGGCTAAACATTTTATTTTTATTTATTTATTTATTTATTTATTTATTTTTTAGATAAGGTGGGCACGTAAAAGAAAATGGAGAGGAAGGGAAAGGAGTGTCCATAATGAGCTAGAAAGTGAGTCCTCTTTCCAAATAAGGAAAGGAATGTGAGCTGGTACTGATAACGCTTGTTACTGTGGCATGCCTGGGCATCTAACAAACACAAAAAGGAAAAAAAAAGGAGAAAAAAAGCCGGGGGGCGGGGGGTACTACGAATTAAAGAATAAAAGATTGACCAGATTGTTTGAAGAGAAACCTCATCATATCCCACAAGAAGCAGAAAAAGTTCTAGGTCAAGTGAACAAAAGTCTAATCCGAATTATAAAAACAGAGCCCCTCAACCAATTGCCAGACTTGAGCCAGGTTGCAGACTCAGAACTCCTTAAGTGTAGGGAAGTCAGTGTTCCCTTGAGGAAGAACCCCAGTATACTGTCAAATTTTTACACTATTCTATTTGTTGTTTCTCTGGAGAACCTTGAATAACACATATCCACACTTAACAGATAGGGACACTGAGGCACAAGGTCTTACTTAGGAAGCTAGGATTTGCACCCAGGCAGTGTGACTCCAAGGCCCTCCTGCCTAGACCACTAGTTCTCTTGCCCTCTGGCTCCTGAGCTTCTGCATATTCAAATAATTCCTCGGAAGATTCAGCATATGGGCAAATGAGCTGAGAAGCCTGGGTCCTGGGCTGCCACTAACTTCCCCATCCAAACTGCCTTGGGCCACATCATGGAAGGATTAATGAGAACTGCTGAGGGCTGGCTTGTCACATCCTGGGTTGGAAAACCTCAGTCACCCTGAGAAGAAGGTGATATAGTGGAAGCAGGAGGTAGGAGAACCAGTTTCTATTTCTACCTGCCCATTGACTTGCTGTGTAGCCATCTCTCTGCACCATAGTTTCATCAGCTGTGAAAGGAGAGGTGTAGGCATGATTAATCTCTGTTGTTCCTAAATCCTGTGATTTGAAAGGGCTGTGGCCTTCAGATCACTGAGCAGCCTGAAGTAAGCAAGTCCATCATTGCACAATCTGAGTGCTTCATGGTAAATGTATCCAACTGCAGAGGAAGCGTGTCAGTCTATTTTGCATTGCTGTAAAAGAATCCCTGAGGCTGGGTAATTTACAAAGAAAAGAAGTTTAATTGGCTCACAGTTCTGCAGGGTGTGCAAGAAGCATGGCACCAGCATCTGCTTCTGGTGAGGCCTCAGGAAGCTTCTACTCATGGCAGAAGGCAAGGGGAGCTGGTGTGTCACATGGCAAGAGGGGAAGCAAGGGAGATGCCAGGCTCTGTTTGTTTATCTATCTATCTATCTACTTATTTATTTATTTATTTATTTATTTATTTATTAGATGGAGTTTTGCTCTTGCAGCCCAGACTGGAGTGCAATAGTGCGATCTCGGCTTACTGCAACCTCTGCCTCCCGGGTTCAAGCGATTCTTCTGTCTCAGTCTCCCAAGTAGCTGGGATTACAGGAACCTACCACCACGCCCAGCTAATTTTTGCATTTTAAGTAGAGCTGGGGTTTCACCATATTGGCCAGGCTGGTCTCGAACTCCTAACCTCAGATGATCCACCCACCTTGGCCTCCCAAAGTGCTGGGATTACAGATGTGAGACACCGTGCCCAGCCACCAGTCTCTTTTAAACAACCAGTTCTTGTGTGAACAAATAGAGTGAGAACTCACTCATTACTGTGAGGAGGGCGCCAAGCCATTCACGAGGTATCCAATTCCATTTTCTAAACACCTCCCACCGGGCCCCACCTCCAACACTGGGGATCACTTTTCAGTATGAGATTTGGAGGGGACAAATATCCAAACCATATCACGAATGAATTTAGAGGGTGAAAATAAAAGTTTAAATCCAGGCTCTTCTCTTTACTGTGAGACTTTGGGCAAGTTCCTTAACTTCTCTGAGCCTGTGTCTGTAAAATGAGAATAATGATACCAACTTTTGGAATTTCTGAGATATTTTAAGGAGGTAACATAGGCACCGTGCTAATATAAGTGACTACACAGTCTGTGGTTTTTCCTTCCCTTCTTGACTCAATTGATGTCAACATAGCTCATTCTCCCAGCTGGAGAACTAAAAGTATTATTCATTTCTTTCCCCTTTTCTTTTCAGAAGCCCAAGAAAGCCTTGAGAGCACTATTGGAACCAGCTAGGCTCTTAAAGGGTCAGGCTTGCTTTCTGTCTTGATTTTCTTCCCTTCTTCCTTGTTTTCTGGCTCCTTTCCCTGATTCTTTTCTCTTATTCAACAAGCAGTTGCTAAGAAGCTCTCTATATGGGCATTTGTGCTGATTCTTTGAAGGTCAAGTTTGGCCAGCTTTCTGCGTGTAAAGCAAATGCCTTCCCTTCATCTCAGCTGGATGTCACATGGCTGCTTGAAGCAGGAAGGAGGGCAGAGTCTGCTTCAGTGGGGCCATGTGTGCATGTACACGTGGATGCCGCATACGTGTGCATGTGTATATGGGAATCCATATATTTATATGTGTGTATATACATGAGGACCCCCACACATGTACTGTGACATGAGGAGACCCACATGTGTATATGTATATGTATACAAGAACACTAACGTGTGTACACATGGATGTCCATGTGTGTACATGTATGTACAAGCTGACACCTATGTATGCACTAACACCAAAACATGATTCTCTAGCACATGCACAGATGGTTCTGATAAAACACTCTTCCAGGCCAGGCAGGGTGGCTCACACCTGTAATCCCGGCACTTTGGAAGGCTGAAGCAGGAGGATGGCTTGAGGCCAGGAGTTCAAGGTTACAGTGAGTTATGATTGTACAACTGCACTCTAGCCTGAGTGACAGAGTGAGACCCTGTCTCAGAAAACAAAAACAAAAACAAAAAACTCTCTTCCTACCCTGCCCCCAAAGTGTAAACCGCCAGCAAAAACCAAGTCATTTCTAATGGGCTTGAAGGAAAAAAGACATGGCTGGGTAAAAGGAAAGACTCTGTACCAGATGGTGCTCTCTTCATTTTGAAGCCAAACATTTTGAGCTATGCCTTTTCTCAGAGGGGGAAGAAAATTATTAAATCAAACAAACAAATAAAACAAGGTGGAGAAGAGACATACCAGGTTAATGGATTGGGAGACTCAACATGGCAAGGATGCCAATTCTCTCCCAAGTCAATCTACGTATTTACCATAATTTCAATCAAAATCCCATCACAATTTCTTATAGATAAAGACAGACTGATTCTACAATGTATATAGATTGACAAAGAGGCTAGAATAGCCAAAACAATTTTGAAGAAAACAAATGAAATTGGAGAAATCACATTACCTAATTTTAAAAGTTATTACGAAGCTACAATAATCAAGATGATGTGGTATTGGTGGAATAGATCAGTGGGATAGAATAGAGTCCAGACAGAGGCAACTGATTTTTGACAAAAGTGCAAAGGCAATTCAACAGAGAAAGTGTAGTCTTTTTGACAAATGATGTTGGAACAATTGGATATTCGTATGAAAAAAAAAATGAACCTGAACTTAAACATCACACCTTATACAAAAATTAACTGAAAAATGGATCATAGGTCTAAATGTAAAATGTAAAACTATAAAACTCTTAGAAGAAAACACAGGGGAAAATTTTCATGACCTAGGATTAGGCAGAATTCTTAGACGTGAGACCAAATATGTGATCCATAAAGAAAAATTGATAAATTGGACTTCATCAAAATTTAAAAATAAAAAACTTTTGTTCTGTGAAAGATATCATTTAGGCAATTAAAAAGCAACCTATGAACTGAAGAAAAACATTTGTAAATCATATATCCAACAAAAGACTTATATACAGAATATATAAAGAATGTTCAAAACTCAACAGTAAGAAAACTAGGTCCAGGCGCGGTGACTCACGCCTGTAATTCCAGCACTTTTGGAGGCTGAGGCGGGCGGATCATGAGGTCAGGAGTTCGAGACCAGCCTGTCCAATACGGTGAAACCCTGTCTCCACTAAAAAAATACAAAAAGTAGCCGGGCATGGTGGCACGTGCCTGTAGTCCCAGCTACTCAGGAGGTTGAGGCAGAAGAATCGCTTGAACCCAGGAGGTGGATCAAGCAGTGAGCCGAGATTGTGCCACTACACCCTAGCCTGGGCGACAGACACTCTGTCTCAAAAAAAAAAAAAGAAAAAAGAAAAAGAAAACTAATAGCCCAATTAAAAATGGCCAAAAAGATAACCTCTTTGGTTATCCTCAAAGAGATAAACAGATGGCAAATAAACAAAAAAAGATGTTCCACATCATTAGCCATTAAGGAAATGCAAATTAAAACCATGATGAGATATATGCCACACCCCTATCAGAATGGCTAAAATAAAAAAATAAAAAAATAAAAAGCCCGCTGACCATATCAAGTGCTGACAAGGATGTGGAACAACTGGAGGTCTCATATGTCGCAGCTAAGAATGTAAAGTGGTATGGCCACTCTGAAAAATTGTTTGTTATTTTTTTATAAAGTCAGACAAGCAATTTCAATAAGACCTAGCAATCCGACTCCTAGGTTATTTACCCAAGGGAAATAAAAACTCATGTTCACACAAAAATCTGTTCACAAATGTTCTTAGCAGCTCGAATCATAATTGCCAAAAGCTGGAAGCACCCTAAACATCCTTCAGTGGGTGAAGAGTTAAACAAATGGTGTTATATCCATACAATGGAAAACTACTCAGCTGTGAAAAGAAACAAACTACTGATACACACAACTTGGACGAATTGCAAAAGCATTATGTTGAGAGAGAGAAACCAGTCTTCAACAGCTCACATGCTGCATGATTGCATTAATAAACACAGGAGTGATGGGGCCTGGATCAGTGTTGGCCAGACATTAAGGGTGAGAGAGGGCTTGACTACAAAAGGGTAGCACAAATGAGTCCTGGGGGTTGATGAAATGGTTCTATATCCTGATTGTGATAGTGGTTACAAAAATCTATACCTGTGTGAAAAGTCATTTTCCCATAGAAAAGTCATAGAACAGCAAATTCACAGGTTAGTGCAAATAGCGGAAGGAAGGGGTTCTTAGGAAAAAAAAGGGCAAGAGGCATTTCCCACACACACACACACACACACACACACATACACACCTGTGCGCACACACACAGGTTGGAAGGGGTGCCCCTTAATGAATTAAACACCCAGTACCATTTGTCTATTCAAAAAAATCATGACTTCATTCCTCTTTTAGGAAGGAAGATTCGATACAGGCGTTGGACAGACACGTTTATCACCTGTAGAAATTGGAGGTTCAATATTCTGCAAAGAACTTCCCTACCACCGCTCCATCTGGATGCCACAATCCCTTTTTGCCACCATTTTACCCAATCTGAACCTTTCTTTTCTAGCACAATGTGCCCATAACTATGGGAACGGTATTCTTGAATCCTAAGTGGGCCACATGGTCTCTGTAAGAATTAACATACTTATGCACAAAACTGGACAAAATCTTTGAACTTGAGACTGGCCACAGGATAGCAAGGGCCCTTGGTGGTCCTGCCCTAACAGTGTCTCTGACTTGCCAGTGACCCCTTGTAGCTGCTGTGTCTGTCCCATTTGAAACCCTCTCTGTCATGCCCTCCCTGTTCCCTCAGAAAAGGAGATAGCGGTAGTGGAAATGCAGCTCCTGATAAACAGATAAGCAGATTAGGACTGGCAGAAATTAGGCCCCTCCAAGCAATCAGGCTGAAGATAAAAGGGAAATTTAATGAAAATTGAAAATACAATCCATATTACATAGCCATTAAAAATGATGTTTACCAGGAATTTGTAATAGCATGGAAAATGCTTGTATCACCACATTGAGCAAGAAAAGAGCAAATTACCAAATTGCATGTACAGTTGATCACAATTATATTTTAAAAGATGTATAGTAAAAAGACTGGAGCTAAATACACCGTCATGCTGGCAATGACTGACTTTCAGTGGGAGGAGGAGCCTCCCCCCACTGTTCTGTACTTTATATATTTCCAAATATTTTCTAGAATGAGTGCATACATCTAATTTAAATTAATCTTTAAACTTAGAAAAATAGAATGTTGGAACTTGCTTTTAAAAATACAATTTGGAGCACCGGTGCTATATGTGTAAATGATCAAATATTTATCCAACACCTATCATGGTCCTCAGAATCCTTTGCATAATAAAACCATCACTGCCAACCTCTCCCCTCTCCTCCCATAGCAAAGCGTCCCCAGTCTCTCTCCCCGCAATACAGACATACACACATACAATGTCATCGTCTGTGTGCTGCATTTGTGACTAAGTGCCTCACCAAATACCTGCGGCAAGCTCAAGGATCTGGCACAGACATCATTGACAAGTCAGCTTCCTTTTGGCACTTTTGCCAAGACAGGCACTCTATAATAAATGAATGCTTGGGCTTCAAAGGTCCCCACTTAAAACCCTGGTCTCTCCAATCTCATCTCTCACATGAAGTCGCGAGTTCCCTGAGACTCTGGCTCATCCTCCCCCCATTCCAGCTCAGCCCCTGGAGCTCATCAAACATCTCTCCTTTTGTATCTGGTGGCCCACTCTTTCACCGCCAGCTTGTCCTGATTGACAGAGTCCACCTGTCAATCACAGGCCCTGCTCAGCCGCCTTTGAGGAGTTAATGCGGGGCCCCTCGGCCCTGCCTGATGGAGTTAATGCCTGCCTTCCCTGACATGGGCATTCTTCCCCTCGGGGCTAAGACCTCTCCCAGCCTCCCCACCATGCCCTAGGAGTGTCCTGCAGGCCTTTCACAATGCCTGGCCGCCTTCATTAGCCCTGGGGGTCTTCTGGGCCCCTTTCCAGTGCAAGGCGCCATTCACACTGATCCCCGCCCCCCCAAATTCAGTATTAGGCCACCTGACCCCTGTCGGCAGCAATTTCTGTGACACAGCTCAGTGTGGGAAAGGCCAGTGACACCCTTTCTAGACGGATCAGGCCCCACACGGCCTCCTTTGACCCCAGCCATCTCCTGCTGCCCCTCCCTACTGCAGGGACAGGAGTGTGGGTGGGATGGCGCAGGGGCTGATGACAGGAGCATGCTGGCCCTGGAGTGCACACCCTGCTGGGGACTGCTCTTCAATTTTGGGTCCCCAGAGAGGATTCCAGAAAGGGCTCTCGCAACACTTATGAACCACAAAAGCAGTGAAAGTCAATAAAAGAGAAGCAGGCATTGTGTGGAACCTATGACAGTGGAGAGCTGGGGAGCTGAGCCCCTGTGAGACAACAGGAAAGAGGAGGTAAAGCACAGTCACAGAGCAAGAGAGTGAGAGTGACAGCAAAAGAGAGACTGTCTCCATAGAGAGACCCAGGTGGTCTTGGCTGACTTAGCTCAAGAAGTCATTCACTGTCCCTTGCACTGCATTCTATTGGTTACAAGTGGGTCAGTAGGCCATCTCAGATTCCAGGGGAGAGGACACAGACGACACCTCTCTATGGGATGAGTGTCAAATAATTTGCAGACTTGTTTAAAACTGCTCCAGACGATGTCTCGGGGTAGTCCCGCCCCTCTGTAATACACTGGAGGCTTTTTTCATGGCTATATTAAAAAAGAAAACTAAGGATTCCTAATAATGCCATTGATGGGTTTATTATGGGAAAAGCCCAAATCTAAGAGTTGCACATTATTTGGATGACAGCTTGAACCAGGGCAGCCACCAGCAGTAAGCTCTTTCCAGAAAGAGCTTAAAGCACATCAGCTCAAATACACCTTCTGTCCCATGTGTGGATGGGAACAGCAAATTTGCACACGTTAGTGCAAATAGTGGAGGGAAGGGCGCTTAGGAAAAAAAAGAGGATGAGAGGCATTTCACCAACTAGCAAGATGGGAGGGCTTGTTCTCCCCTTCCTAGGCCCCTCTCAATTAAGATAGCCCTAGGAGGGATCAGAAATTGTTCAGGATTAAGGCTTGGAGAACCACATGGCTTTGGACAGGTCGCTCGGCTTTCTGGCCTCTGTGTCCTTAACTGGAAAGTGAGAGGGTCGGATAAATGTCTCTAAGGTTAGTCCTGGGGCCAGCACTCCATAATTTTAACCAGGGGAAATGCATCCAGTTCAGCAGGGCTTTGCCAAGCCCACCAGCATGGGCCTAGGTAGGAAACAAGCCAAATACAAGCTGAGTCTGTGCCCTCAAACTCCGGCACGTCTGAGGTCCTATTCTCAGCCAGAGTGGACAGAGTCACCAAGAAGCTCGCACTATAGTTTCATGGGAGTGTTTCCTTTGTTTAAAAAAAAAAAGAAAATCCTATCCCAGGAAACTGTTAAAGTTGATATTAAAAGGAGAGAAAAAAGCCAAAGAATTCTTCTGCACCCGCAGTGCAACTTCAGGGGTAATTATTCTAAGCTGGCTAAAGATCCACGTGACAGATGGTTTAAAAAATTCTGAGTGCAGTTCCTTGACACACCCCACATGGAATCTTGGCCAAAGGTTTCCTCTACACCTGGATCCACTCACTCCTGAGCAGAACCAATACACCACAGGCATACTCCTGAGGCTTGGGAGGAAATGCGAAGAGGCTGGCTCTGTTCCCCTGCCCTCAGAATACTGAGCTCCATGTCAGGACTTGAGGGAAAGGCAGAATCTTGGCTGATGAAAAAAGTCAGCACATACAACATGCGGGGTAGGGATTTGGTTCCATCAGGGTGGGGGCCAGAGACCTGGCCACCTGACACTTCCTAAGTTCCCTTTGCAGACACCAGGTTTCATCCTAGGAGAAGATGATATTTTCCCAAGTTGGCTGCAACCAGAGCTCCCATCCATCCCACAGCATGTGGATGCTCTTCTTACAATGTACTATCGAGTGGAATCTATGTGCCCTCCCTCCTGAATCCGGTGGCCTGTGATTATGGCAGAAGTGATACTATTTGACTTCTGAGTCAAGGCCATTAGAGGCCATCAAGTTTCCTCCGGGTTCTCTGTTAGGACTTTCACTGTTAGAATCCAGTGACCATGCTGCAAAGAAGCCCAAGACATGGGAAGTGGCTCATGTTGCCCCAGTTGAGGTTCCAGACAATAGCCACCATCAACCACTGAATGTGGAACTGAAGGAGCTTTCAGAGGATGCCAGCTCCCAGCCTTTGAGACACCCCCAGCCTTTGATTCTTCCTAACTGAAGCCACAGACATCATAGAACAGAAACAAGTTGTCCCTGCTATGCCCTTTCCAGACTCCTGATCCACAGAATCTGTGAACAACATAAAATGGTCATTGCTTTAAGCCAGTAAGCCTGGGGCTGTTTGTTACATAGCAACAGTAATTGATAGATCTCCGAACTGACTGTAAAGTTGTATGTCTCAAACTGTAGCCCTTGGACTGCCTATAGCAGAATGGGAGAAGACGCCGTTAAAGATGCAGGTCCTGGCCCCACTCCAGGCTCAAGGAATCAGAATTTCTGGGGATGGAACCAGAAAAATTGATGTTTCAAACAAACACCTCCACATGATTCTTAGGCATATCAAAGTATGCAACACCACTGGTGCAGAACTAAGAAAACTATCCTAATCATGATTTTCTTCATTGTTGTTTTGACTGCAAGTTACAAACTGACTATAGCTAACTTAAGCCCCCAGTGAGACTTTCTGAGTAGGCACAGAAATACCTCTCAACTCTTACTTTCTCTATGTGATCTCTTTATCTTTCCCTCTCTTTCAAACCAACCATCTCTCCTCCATACCACCTTGCAGCCGGCATGTCAATAAACTAAAAAGTAAGGAGAAAGGTCATGTGACAAATTTCTGGGAGCCTTCCTTCAAAGACAGTTGGCATGTGTCCTTTGCCCCTCTTCCTACCTGTCCTCCATTCTTCTGGCTAGAGTGTGGACATGAAAGCTGAAGCCACAGCACATATTGAGCCAAGAGGAGACCTTGGGAATGGAGCCCATGCACAGCTGAGTGACAAGATAGTAGGATCTTGTCAGAGATACTGGAACCTCTGAGAACTTGGTGGAACAGAGCCACGATACCAGCCCTAGGCTTTATTCTTCTGGAATTCTATGTTTGAAAGAAATAAACTATCTTGTAGGCTGCTGTGACTTTGTGTCTCAGCTACTTGCTGTTGTTCTTGAATTTAATTGGTACAATGGCAAATGCCATGAGGGAAAATCCCCAGATGATTTGGTACCTAAGGCCAAGGGTTGATTTGGAACCACCAGGATCCCCCTAGCACATGGACCCAGAGCGAGCTGAGGCCAGAAATCCCTCCCAGGTCTAGAAACACACCAGAAGAAGCCTGCTAGCTGTTTTCAAGCTCTTTCAACCCACAGGGTTGTTGAAGTCGTTAGTGACAGACTATCTGCCTGGTTCCAGTTTCCCACAGGGAGCTAGATAACATCTATCAAAGCCAGCCGGATCTAAGGGCTCACAGGAGGCTGAGGGCTCCCAGTGGCAGATGCCGAGAGTCTAGCTTCAAATTTAGGTTTGTGCTGAAGGCCTCAATGGGGCTAAATGTTTATCTAATTATTCTAATATTTGTTTATAATAATAGAGGCCTATATACTGGGCAAAGGGCTTAGCACACGTGATTGCATTTACTCTCACAAGTGTATGTGAAGTTTCTCTTATTAACAGGGTGAGAGGGGTTACCTAGAATGAGCCCGCAGTCTCACAGCTAGCAAGTGGAGGAGCTGGAACTTGCACCCAAGTTTCAGTGATTCCAAAGTCCAGGGGCGAACATTTCGGTGATTTCTTGTAGAAACTGACTCCCTCCCTCTATCCGCCTGGAGCCGGCTCCCTGAGCTGACATGTCTCCTTCCCTCAGGGAGCAGAAACCTGGGACGCTCCCAAAGATCTGGCAATTTCTACCCTGGCAAGTTCTTTAGCAAGGCTACAGGTGAAGATGAAAGAGGACGTGCTGGAACAGGCTCTGGCAAGGGGGCAATGCCCCTGAAACGAGTTTGTAAAGGATCATTGGTTCAGGGCTCAGAGAGTGCTGGAGATAAAGTGCTGTTGGCCTCAAGCCACAGAAGCCACCTGTGAAAGAAAGCTGGGTGTGTGTTTTGTCAAGCAGAATAGGGAGTATATATCCAGCCAGAGGTGACTACTCAGGGGCATTTCTCAACCTTGAAGGTGCCCTGCTTTCAAATGAATGAGTACTAATTGTTCATTCTAGAAAGCTAGGAGCCCCTCTCTCCTCTCACCTTTACCTCACTCTCTACCTAAACTTCTTGACTTGCAAACCACCAATTAGGAGGTAACAGAAACTATCAGCTGTTAATTAATACTAATTAACAGGGCTACTTAAAGTAAATGCTATTTAAAAAGCCAAAAGTGTTTCCCTATTCCCCGGTTAGGTTGGAAAGGTCATGCAGAGGTCACTCGGCTGCCCTGATGTCTTCCATTCATTGTCTTTCTGTCCAGACCCTTCTTCCCCTCTGGCCACTGCACGTGTCACTCTAATGGGTCTCCTGCCTGTCAGAGACAGAGACCTTGCTTTTCTTGATGGTCATCAGCCATCTCCTGCACTGTGCCCAGAATAATGTGAGAGCAGGGGACGTTTACATAAGATGACACAGATACATAAATGAAGCTGGACTCTCTAGGTCTTGGCAGAGAGGAGTCCACCAGGATGTCTGTGGTATCAGGAAAACCCAGAGTGTCTTCTAAAGGTGGTCTCGGGGCTCTGGGTCTTACAGCCGGACACCATCACCTCCAAATCATCGGTGTCCTTGAGTTTTTGTGCATACAAGTGAGAGTGCTGTGGAAGTCAAATCAGGGATGTCCACTAACTATTTCTGGCTCTCTGCCTTCTAGGCACATGGCGGAATTGCACTTCCTGGCCCCCTATAATTGAGTGAGGCCATGTGACCAGTCATGACCAATGAGTTACAAGTGGGAAGTGATGTGTTTCACTTCCGGACCAGGACATTTAATTGCTGGAGTGAAGCCCTCCAGGGCTTGCTTCCTTTTGCTGGAACGGATGGCAATATTCTAAACAGTGGCCCATCAGCATGTGTCTTGCAGTGAGGGCCAGATAAAGTGCAACATCCAGCCAATTCCAAATGGGTGCATTGTGTGTGTAAGAAATAAATGTGCTGTGTTAAATTACTGAGAATGTACGGGACCATTTATGACTGCAGCATAGCCTAGCATTTGCCACAGGGGTTCTTAACCTCTTGGTGTTTGGGGCGATTTTCCAATTTGGGAATTCTTTTCAACACGCTTGAAGAGATTAGAAATCTCATACAACACTAAACAATGACTTGGGCCCAAATCTTTCCCTATTGCAGTTTTTTGGCATCTTTATCATTTTCCACAGCTATCGGTCTTCAATTTTGTGCACATTTGCCTTGGTCTTTTTTTTCCAAGAACATTTTAAGTTGAAATATCATAGTTGTACATATTTTGGGGGATACATGTGATATTTTGATATAAGGTGTAATGATCAAATCAGGGTCACCGGGATATCCATCACCTCAAACACTTTTCTTTGATCTGGGAACATTAGAATTTTTCTCTTCTAGCTATTTTGAAGTATACAATAAATTATTGTTAACTGTAATTTCCCTACCGTACTATGGAACCCTAAAACTTATTCTTTCTCTCTAACTCTATTTTTGTACCCTTTAATCCAGGGTCCTCAACTCCCAGGCTGAGGAACCGTACTAGTCCATGGCCTGTTAGGAACCAGGCCACACAGCAGGAGGTGAGTGGTGGTTGAATGAGCATTACTTCCTGAGCTCCACCTCCTTTCAGATCAGTGGTGGCATTACATTCTCATAGGAGCACAAACCCTATGTGAACTGTGCATGCGGGGGATCTAGGTTGCGTGCTCCTTATGAGAATCTAATGCCTGATGATCTGAAGTGGAACAGTTTCATTCCAAAACCATCTCCCCTCACCCCTGTCCATGGAAAAAAATTGTCTTCCATGAAACCAGTTCCTGGTGCCAAAAAGATTGGGGACAGTTGCTTTAACCAATTGCTTGATTCCTGTCACCTTCCTTTCTTTTTTTTTTTTTTTTTTTTTTGAGACGGAGTCTTGCTCTGTTGCCCAGGCTGGAGTGCAGTGGCCCGATTTCGGCTCACTGCAAGCTCCGCCTCCCCGGGTTCACGCCATTCTCCTGCCTCAGCCTCCCGAGTAGCTGGGACTACAGGCGCCCGCCACCTCGCCCGGCTAGTTTTTTGTATTTTTTAGTAGAGATGGGGTTTCACCGTGTTAGCCAGGATGGTCTCGATCTCCTGACCTCAGGTGATACACCCGTCTTGGCCTCCCAAAGTGCTGGGATTACAGGCTTGAGCCACCGCGCCCGGCTGTCACCTTCCTTTCTAATATTCCCCTGGAAGAAGCATTCACCCATTTCAGAGAATCACGATTCTCTCAGAGCTGGCTTAATGGATGCCTCACCTCTTTCTCATGCTCCCAACATCAGTGCCTGACATGTTTAGAACAATGTTCCATCTCACACGGAGCCAGCAGAGTCTCATTCTCAACGGTTACTCAGTTGTCACGCGGGAACTCGCCTCCATGCAGCAGAGGCCTCTGAGTACACGTCCACACAAGCTATCCAAGAGATCACAAGGAGAGAGGCTCACAGACAAGATGAAAAACTTAAATCACCCAGCATATGAAATCCACTAAAAACACACAGTGAGAAGCAAGGAAAGAGAGGTGGCATGGGGTGGGTTCACACACTTAGGATGGGGTACAAGTGGGTGGAAGGACAACACTGCCTGAACCGAGGGAGAGTGGAGGTGCTGCATCCACCCACCTTGCCCGCTGAGGGTGCTTCTGAGATCTCTGTTGAGGTTTGAAGTCCGCGGACGTCTAGAAGTTGCCTGAAGCCAGCAGCGCATACTTGGCTCCATTGGAGAGATACAGAGACAAAGACACCTGGCCACAGTTGTACTTCTCCAATTAGCCTGAGGAGCAGCCACGGATGGTATTTGCATTTCTTGGGCAGAGAACACATGGTGCTAGAATGAGTGTCACCAATGGGTGGCTGAATATTGAGTGCCTCGTATGCTTCATGTATATTTAGGTTATCATGAATATTTAGTGCCTCAGATACCTTAAATATATTTAGAGCCTCATGAATATTTTGTGTCTCTTGTATATTTAGGACTTCATGAATATTAGGACTTTCTTGCTCCTTCCATCTCTTTCTATGTTCACACATGCTCTTCCTTATCTGTCTAACATTTCTCCAGGTTACTAACTTACTTATCAATCACAAAATTCATCCATCCCACTTGTTTCCTTGGCTTCTGTGGCAGAATAGAACATTCTCGTTCTCTCTCTCTTTCTCTTTCTCTTGTCAGTTGAGGCAGGGTCTCACTCTGTTGCCCAGACTGCAGTGCAGCAGCATGATGTCAGCTCACTATAGCCTCGACCTCTTGGGCCCAAGTGATCCTCCCACCTTACCTTCCCGAGTAGCTGGTACTACAGGCACGGACCACCATGCTCAGCTAATTTTTTTATTTTTTGTAGAAACAGGGTCTCCCTATGTCGCCCAGGCTAATCTCGAACTCCTGGACTCCAGTGATCCTCCTGCCTCAGCCTCCCACCAGCATGAACCGGAATGAACACTGGGCATTCACCGGCCAGAATGGAACATTTTCAAACACTATAAAAAATATACATTACGTCAGCTGCAGCCAAAACTAAACTGCCCGTTCTCGGTCAGGATTTATCACATGTCTATGAGGGGTCGCTGGACCTCAGGTGCCTCAGTCCACTGCCCTACTCTAGGCACTTTCAGGGGTATCTCATGTAATCTGCATAACTACTCAGCAAGGTGGACCTCGTTATCCCAGCTTTACGTATAAGCACAGTGAAACACAGAGAGGGTTAGAAACTTGCCACAGGTCACACAGCTGATAAGAAGCAGAGCCAGAATTTGAACTTGGATCTGTTTTATGTTCTCTCCATTACCTCGTGCTTTTGAGCTTTGGTCTCCCATGGGAGGTGGGTGATGTTCCACATCAGCTTGGTGCTGCTCATCTTTTTACATCTACAGCTTCTGCTCTGGTCCAAGCTGACTAGTACCATTTGCCTGGACTATTATAGTATCCAATTCTGCCTCTCCCACGCATGAATTCAGTCTACACATGGTTTCCAGAGAGGATGCTTAACCACACAAATCTGATTCCATCACACCCTCACTTAAGCCATCCAGTGGCTTCCCATTGTTTTTTTTTTTTTTTTTTTTTTTTTTTTTAGACAGAGTCTCACTCTGCGCTCTGTTGCCCAAGCTGGAGTGGAGTGGCGTGATGTCCACTCACTGCAACCTCCACTTCTCAGGCTCAAGCAATTCTCCTGCCTCAGCTTCCCAAGTAGCTGGGACTACAGGCGTGTGACACCACACACAGCTAATATTTGTATTTTTAGTAGGGATGGGGTTTCACCATGTTGGCCAGGCTGGTTTCAAACTCCCGACCTCAAGTGATCCGCTTGCCTTGGCCTCCCAAAGTGCTGGGATTACAGTCTTGAGCCACCGCACCTGGCTCCCATTGCTCTTTGAATAAAGATCCAAATCCTCACTAGAGCTTACAACTTACTACCAGGCCACATGGTCTGTCCCCAGCTGACCACCACAGTCTCTCTCCCACCACTGTCCCACTGGCTGTCTTCCAGCTACACACTGATGTTCTATCAGTTCCCAAATATGCTGTGTTACCTCCCATCACACAATATTTGCACATGCTGTTCCCTCTGTCTGTGATGCTTTGCTCTTCCTTCCTCACCTCGTTAATGCCCATTTATCCTCATATTTCAGCATTTGTGTTCCTTCTTCTACCTTTCTGATCTCTCTAGTCTCAGTCGGTTTTCTAGTTTATATTGGGTTGGTGCAAAAGCCATGGCAAAAACTGCAAGTACTTTTGCTTCAACCTAATAAATCCCTTCCCTACAAAACTGCAGTGTCAACTTATAATTATATTTGCATTGATGAAAATGTTTACTGCTAACCTCTGTACTATACCTGTGGATGCTCTGAGATCAGGGCTTTTGTTCCCTACTGTATCTACAGTGCCATCTCCATAAATATTTGTTGCTGTCAATATAGATTCTTTTTCTGAGGAATCGCCGGAGCCCCTGCCTCAGGAATATCTCCAGCTAGTTCCTCTCTCAAAGGCTTGCCTTTCCTGGAATCAAAACTGATGGCCACTTGTGTAGTGTGACCTCAAGTGGTCTCAGAAGTACTCTTTCTCCTATTATTCTGTTGGAAAATTCCACTATGACAAAATCGTACATTTTAGGACCTCATGAATATTAGGACTTTTTTTTTTTTTTTTTTTTTTTTTTTTTTTTGAGATGGAGTGTTCTGTCGCTCAGCCTGGAGTGCAGTGGTGTGACCTCAGCTTACTGCAACCTCCGCCTCCCAGGTTCAAGCCATTCTCCTGCTTCAGCCTCTTGAGTAGCTGGGAATACAGGTGTGTGCCACCACACCCAGCTAATTTTTGTATTTTTGGTAGAGATGGGGTTTTGCCGTGTTGGCCAGGCTGTTCTCGAACTCCTGACCTCAGGCAATCCACCCGCTTCAGCTTCCCAAAGTGCTGGAATTACAGATGTGAGCCACTGCAGCTGGCCAAGACTTTCTTGCTTTATCCATCTCTTTCTATGTTCACACACGTTCTTCCTTATTTGTCTAACATTTCTCCAGGTTACTAACCTGCTTATCAATGACAAGGTAGAATACAAATCTCTCTGGGAAGATTTTCACATGAACCCATAGCTCAGTTAGAATCAGATTCCCATCACATCTACCGAGCGCCTACTGTGTGCCAGGGACTGTGCAAGGCACTTACCACTGATGTGGCATGTTAGTTACCTATTGTTGCATAACAAATTACCTGGAAACTTAGAGGCTTAAAACAACACACATTTATTATCTTCCAGTTTCTGGGGGTCCGGAATGCAGGTGTGGCCTCCCTGGGTCATCTGGCTCAGGGTATCTTGCAAGGCTATAATCATGACATGGGAGAAAATCCACTTCCCAGCTCACTCACACAGTTGCTGTCATCAGGCCTCAGGGCCTCATTGGCTGCTGGCTGGAGACATCAGTTCCTTGCTCTGTTAGTCCGTTTTGTGTTGCTATAAAGGAATATCTGAGGCTGGGTAATTTATAAAGAAAAGAGGTTTATTTTGGCTCACAGTTCTGCAGGCTGAACAGGAAGTATGGCTCCAACATCTGCTCCTGGTGAGGGTCTCAGGAAGCTTCCAATCATGGTGGAAGGTGAAAGGGGAGCAGGTGCACTCACATGGTGAGAGTGGGAGCAAGGGAGAGAGGAGGAGGTGCCTGGCTCTTTTAAACAACCAGTTCTCTCATGAACTAACAGAGTGACAACTCACTTATCATGGGGAGGGCACCAAGCCATTCAGGAAGTATCTGTTCCTATGACCCTAACACCTCCCAGCAAAGCTCTGGGGATCACATTTCAACATGAGATTTGGAGGGGACACACATCTAAATCATGTCACTTACCAGGTGGGCCCCCCCATAGGGCAGCTCACAAGATGGCGGCTGGCTTCCTTCAGAGCCACTGAGTGACACAGCAAGATAGAGTGGGCAGGATATAAACCAAAACCTCTTATAGCCTAGTTTCAGAAGTGACAGCCCATCATTTCTGCCTTGCTCTATTTCTATTCAGCAAAATTGAGTCAATAACTCCAGCCCACATTCCAGAGGAGGGGATTACAAAAGGGCATGAACACCAGGAGGCAGAGATCATTGTAGAGCCTGCGTTCCATGTAGGGATTCTCATTTTATTCTCCCAACAGCTTTGTAAGGAACTTTTATCTTCATTTCAAAGGGGGAAAAGCTGGTTCAGAGAGGGTAAGTGTGGTGGTTACGTTTTACATGTCAATTTGGCTAAGCTATGGAATCCAATTGTTTGATCAAACACTACTCCAGATGTTGCTGTGAAGGTGTCTTATAGATGTGATTAACATCTACAATCAGTGCACTTTAAGTAAAGGAGAATATCCTCCATGATCTGGGTGGGCCTCATCCAATCAGTTGAAGGCTTTAAGAGCAAAACTGAGGTTTCCCAGAGAAGAAAGAATTCTGCCTTGAGACTGTAACATAGAAATCCTGAGTTTCCAGCCTGCTGGCGTGTCCTGTGGATTTCAGGCTCAAAACTGCAACATCAACTCTTGCCTGAGTTTCTAGCCTACCAGCTCGTCCTACAAATTTCAAACTTGGGCCAGGCGTGGTGGCTCATGCCTGTAATCCCAGCACTTTGGGAGGCCTAGGCGGACAGATCACTTGAGCTCAGGAATTTGAGACCAGACTGGCCAACATGGTGAAACCCCATCTCTACTGAAAATACAAAATAAAATTTAAAAAAACTAGCTGGGTGTGGTGGGTGGCATGTGCCTGTAGTCCCAGTTACTTGGGAGGCTGAGGTGGAAGGATTGCTTGAGCCTGGGAGACGGAGGTTGCAGTGAGCCAAGATCGTGCCACTGCACTCTAGCCTGGGCAACAGAATGAGATCTTGTCAAAAAAAAAAAAAAAAAAATTCCAAACTTGCCAGCCCTCACAGTTGCATGTACCAATTCCTTTAAATATCTATATCTATCTATCTATCCATCCACTGAAGGGGTTTAACACAAGTTAAACCAAGATATAATGCCTTGGCATATAGAATATTTTAGGTTGAAGGAATTTGAGAAATGGCAGTCACAGGAAAGACTCTCTTGCCTCCCCTTTCTCCTCTGAAACAAATCATAAGATCCTCATGTGAGAGGTGGCCTCTCTAGACCTGGAAGAAAAGATCATCATTATATCTGAAGACAGAGGGACACCAATAGGAATCTGAACTAACAGGCTTTGCTAAGTCTCCCTCAGTTTACTCCACTTAGTGCATACTCCTTGGTCATCTCTATCACATTTTTTCACCACTCTCCACTCTTCATCAAACTTAGTATTAAAATGTTCAAGCTTAACTTCATTTCCTCTGAAGGCTCTTGTGTCAGGTGAAGCTTCCATTAAATACGTTTGTATGCTTTTCTCTTGTTAATCTGTCTTTTTTTTTTTTTTTAGTCTAATTAACAGGAATGCAGCCAGAGAAACTAGGAGGATGTAGAGGAAAAGATGTTTTTTCTTCCCCTACAATAAACACACACACACACTCACACACACACACATCCTACTAGTTCTGCTTCTCTGTAGAACTCTGACTGATACAGAAAGTGTTTTTCCCAAGTCATATAGTTAGTAAGTGGCAAAACAGGGAGGTGGAGAAAGAAGTTGAGAGCATAAAGCAGTCATTCAATCAACAAAGATTTATGAGTGATGTGGCAGACTGTGTTTTCCAAAGATGGTCACCACAACATATCTCAATCCACATGCTCTTCTTAGAATGTGACACTGAGAACTTTCGCATCAAGAGGTGGGGTTTGTGCTTCCTCCCCTTGAATCTGGGTGTGTGTGTGACTACAGCAGAAGTGACACTATTTGATTTCCAAGCCTAGGTCTTAAAAGGTAACACCACTTTTACCTACCCCACTTGAGATCGTCACATTTGCCTTGGCATATAGAATATTTTAGGTTGAAGGAATTTGAGAAATGGCAGTCTGCTGCAAGGCAGCCCAAACTAGCCCATGAGGAGAGAGCACTGGGAAAGGCCATATGTAGGTTTCTAGCTGGCAGTCCAGCTGGGGCCCAGCTGACAGCCAGCATCAACCCCTAGACAGGTGAGTGCACAAGCCTTCAGACTATTCCAGCACCAGGTATTCTGGAGTGGAAACAAGATGCCCCTGCTACGCCTTGTCCAAATTCATGACACATGGAAACCTTGACGGATTTTTAAAAAATTGCTAATGTTCTAGGCCAGTAAGTTTTTGGGGTGATTTGTTACCAGCATCAGGCCTGGTTGGAGGCCCAAGGGATACACTGGTGAGTAAGATGGACGTTGTCTAATGATGTTTTGTATGAGTCAGTTAGGACTGTAACAAAATATGTAGACTGGGTGGCTTAAACAGCATAAACTTACTTCCCACTGTTCTGGAGGTTGGAAAGTCCAAGATCAAGGTGCCAGCAGATTTGGTGTCTGGTGAGGGCTGGCTTTCTGATTCACGGATAGTGCTTTCCAGCTGTGTCTTCACGTGGCAGAAAGGGCAAGGAATCTCTCCGGGGCCTCTTTGATAAGGGCACTCATCCAATTCATGAGAGCTCATGACCTAATCACCTCCCAAAGGCCCTACCTGCTAACACCATCACATTGATAGGATTTCAACATACCAATGTTGGAGGGACACAAGCACACAGTTCATGGCAAGTTTACATTCCAAACAGGGGAGACCATTCATAATCACATAACCAAACAAGGAGGAAATAAAGCAGGGTGATGTGTTTCGGAGGTACTATATGAGCTTGGCTGGTCAGGGAAGGCCTCTCTGAGGTGGTGCTATTTGAGTTAAGATGTGAATGATGGGAAGAGGCAGAGGAGCAAAGAGCAGGGGAAAGGGAATCTCAGCAGAAGGTACAGCAAGCTCAAGGCTCTGCCGAAGGACAGACTTGGACGAGGGATCTCTGAAGGATGGCAGCAGCTGGAAGGCAGCAAAGACTTCCAAGGGGTCTGGTGGAGGTGACCCCACGGCCTGAGGCAGGGATAGGAAACTTCATTGTATTTCTTTTGTTTTTTGCGACAGGGTCTTGCTCTGTCACCCAAGCTGGAGTGCAGTGGAGCAATCACGGCTTACTGCAGCCTCAGCCTCCTGGGCTTAAGTGATCCTCCCACCTCAGCCTCTCGAGTAGCTGGGACTACAGGTGCGCATCACCACACCCAGCTATTTTTAAAAATTTTTTTGTAGAAACAAGGCCCAGGTTAGTCTTGAACTTCTGGGCTGAAGTGATCCTCCTGCCTCTGCTTTTTTTTTTTTTTTTTCTTTTTTTCTTCTTTTGAGACAAAGTTTTGCTCTGTCGCCCAGGCTGGAGCACAGTGACACCAGCAGGGCTCACTGAAGTTTCATCCTTCTGGGCTCAGGTGATCCTCCCACCTCAGCCTCTCAAGTAGTTGGGACTACAGGTTCGTGCCACCTGTAGTTCATGCCCAGTGAATTTTTGTATTTTTTGTAGAGACAGAGTTTCGTCATGTTGGTCAGGCTGGTCTCGAATTCCTGGGCCCAAACTACCCTCCTGCCTCATCCTCCCAAAGTGCTGGGATTGCAGTCATGAGCAACCTCACCCGGCCCAGGAAACTTCATTTGTTGATAATGAAGTGCCAGGACCTTTTACTTGCCTCATCATAGCTAACCTGTCGCGGGTCGGTGGAGGGTGGGGGACACGGGTCAAATCCAGTGCTCCAGGCAAGTGGGCCCTGGGATGGGGTCAGCACAAGCTGCCTCAGAGTTGGTCTAGCCTTGCCCAAAGCCTGCGTTGGGCCCAGCTGGCCTCCACTCCTGGCCAGAAGGGAGGGAGGAAAGGAGGGGAGGCGGGCCTCCCACGCATATCAATGGGCCCTTTCTCCTGTCAATAAGCTCAGCAGAGCCCCTGCCTTTGTCTGGGCCCCTACTCCCAGGGCAGATCTCATAAAGGGCCTCAAACTGCTGGCAGGGGCTAAGGACAGAGTAGTCTGAGTTGTCCTCACAATGGCAGGGTGAGGAGGTTAAAGCCCGGCGTCAGCTGCCCAGAATCTCATCCCTGGGGTTTTTCCTGCTTTTGTTGTTCTTGGTCATAAGCCTGATATGTGATTTGATTTGAGCCTCTTTGCAGTTAATTGCAGAAGAAACTCAGGTGGAGGATGGCAGGGCTGGATTTGGCCAAGGTTACAATGTAGTAGTGAGCCCGGGGTGGTGTGGGAGAAGTAGGGCCAATGCAAGGAAGGTGTGCAGTCTCTGGGCTTTCAGACTCCCAGAATTATGGGCTCCATGGAGCTCCTCAATGTGTAGTTTAGATCTCCACTATTTGGGGCAAGGGACAAACTGCTCTTCTTGTAGACAACTCTTGCATGGCAAGTCTGATAGGGTTTTGAGGGAATGATCTTGCCATGCAATGACACTGCTGGGGGACTGAGGAGCCTTCACTCCTACATTCTCCAGGAACTGTGTATTAATGCTCCAAAACTGCGTATCCCCCAAAACAGGAGGAGGGTAGATAAATTGCAATGTAATCACACAATGGAATACTACACAGCAATAAAAAGAACAAATCACTGAAACCTCTGTAACAGAAATGAATCTTATGGACATCAGGTTGAGTGAAAGAAGCCAGACACAAAAGAGTAACTATTGGATTCCATTTGTATGAAGTTCAAGAACAGGTGATGCCAATCAATTATGCTGAAGGTCAGAATGCAGCTGCTAATGGAGGCATGACTAGGAGGAGGCACAGGGGAACCTTCTGGAGTAGGTGCTCCAGTTATTCTGTATCTCCATCTGGTTGATGGTTACACACATCTATACATATGCACAGATTCATCTAGCTGTACATTTCAGATCTGAGCGCTCCACACCTGGCATGGTGACACGCCCTTATAGTCCCAGCTACTTGGGAGGCTGAGCTGGGAGGATCATGTGAGCCTAGGGGTTGTTAGTCCAACCTGGACAAGCCCCCATTTTAAAAGAGAAGGACAGAATGAAAAGAAAAAATGACCCATCCAGGGAAAACTCTGTTTATGTAGGGGCTGTTCAGGGAGCCAGATTCCAGCTGTATTAATTGAGGAGTTCAAGCCGCATTCTCAAAACGAGTCTTTTGCTGACACCTGTCCCTCAATTCCATTGTCCTGCACAGAGTGTTCAGGCAGGAACTGCCCTTGACCACAGAAGCCAGAAAGCCCTTGGACCAATTACTATCTTAATCCACACATGCTGTTATAACAAACTATCATAGGCTGGGTGGCTGATAAACCACAGAAGTGTATTTCTCATAGTTCTGGAGGCTGGGATGTCTAAGAACACGGTGCCCAGAGGGTTGGGATCTGGGGAGGTCCTGCTTCTGAATGCAGACAGCTGACTTCTCCTTGTGCCCTCGCATGACAGAAAGAGGGAGAGAGAGCCCTCTGGGGTTCCTATTATAAGGGCACTGATCCCATTCAGGGGGGCTCCATCCTCTTGACCTAATGATTTTCCAAAGGCTCCACTTTCTAATACTATCACACTGGGGGTTAGGATTTCAACATGAATTTTTGGAGTACACGAGCATCCTGTCCCACCCTCCTGAGGGCACCTAAACTCACATGAGTGGGGGCCAGTGGCCTTTGCTCTCTGCACACTCTAGGGAATCACTTTTGCTAGGTATTTTGTCCACCAGTTCCTTCTTGCGGCAAAAAGCTGGCTATGGCTACATGACCACAGCCTTCCCCATGGAGTTCCTAACTTGCTAATTTGGGCTCCTGATCATATTTGCTGTTTTGGTTGAATCTCTCAGCTTTCTCTGGCCTATCCATCTGTCTCTCTGCTCCTCCCTTCTCCACTTGAATTACCTCCCCTGGATGTAATCCACCCACCACAGGCCACACACAGATCCACAAGCAAACACACAAACGCTCTTCCAAAGGGAACTCCAGGCAGACCTGTTACCGAGCAGCTTGGGGAGGTCTCAGTGCTTCTTTGTATATTGAAGCCAACAGGAATGAAAGACTAGAAATGAAGGCAGGGGTGAATGAGTGACTCAGTAAGAGTCCCTCACACTGGCCCTGTAAGCTAAGGCAGAACTAGGAAGCAGGGAACTTTTTCTGAACTGGCTTGATATTTGCAAGGGCAACAGATATCAGCGCTTAGGTGTCCTCGGAGAGTATGGTGGAGACTGACGGTCCTCCTCAAATATCTCCTCCAAGCTGACCATCCTGTAGTCATCTCACCACTGTGATCCCACCAGTGTGGGATTCAGTGCAATTCTGTAAGTATTTACTGTGGGGCAATACCTAAGAAATACAGGCTATAGTTCCTACTGCTGGAGCATCTCAACATTTATTGAATGGAAGTAATGGATAGATGACTTCCAATTAGCCATGGAATATTGAGCACACTCACGGGCCTCCGATGTTTCTCCCAAAGCCCCCACTAAAATAACAGTTATGGGATATTTAAAAAAATCTAAATCCATAAGGACAAAAGAGAGAGAGAGAGAAGAAAATGTAGCCGTTGAAAGATGTCATTAACATTTTTGAAGCCAGAAAGCAAATGGACAAAAGGTAACTGACTTAGCAGACTGACAACCAGAGAATACTGGAAGCTAAGTGCCTGTGGGGGTAGAAGCTGTAAGAAGCAAGTCAATTCAGGCAGCACAACCCCAAAAAGGCTGAGGGATCGGAGGCACCAGGTATCACAGAAGGTGCACGTGGGCTGAAGACAAGACTGTTGGCATGTCTAAGAGGCTGTTAGATTCTGCCACCTCTCCCAGGTAAGTCACTGTACCACTGTCCCCTGACCTCATTAGAGTGTGGGATTCACTTTCTGGAGAAATCGGACTTGAAAGGCTCTAGGATCAAGACACCATACTCAGTTGACCATAAAAGTGCTGTACAGGAAACAGGAGGTACCCTACTGGAAACAGATTTAATGAATCATTATCATCATTTTAAGCCTCTAAGTTTTGGAGTAATTTGCTACATGGCAGAAGATTAATAAAGAAAGTAAACTATGGACATGGACAGCCTGCGATTCAGGAAACTGGAGAGTACACATCTTGGAGAGAGGCAAGGAGAATTCTCACTTGGATGACGAGGGGAGATCCCAAACAGCCCGCTGGACAGCAGCCCAGAGTGGAGCCCAGGCAGACACAGCAGGAGATGAAGCATGCAGGATTACAGGCCAGGGTCTCAAAGAAACATAACACAAAGAAGTGGAGGGGCTTCTTTGAATGCATCCAGAAGAGACATACATATACTCCTTTGGTGGTAAATTCAGAATAGATACACAGAAAGCTAAACAAAAAGGGGGCAAGGCTGAGCATGGTGGTTCACGCCTGTAATTCCAACATTTTGGGAGGCCAAAGTGGGCAGATCATTTGAGGCCAGGAGTTTGAGACCAGCCTGGCCAACATGGCAAAACCCCGTCTCTACAAAAAATACAAAATAAATTAGCCAGATACGGTGGCGCACGCCTCTAATTCCAGCTACTCAGGAGGCTGAGGTACGAGAATCTCTTGAACCCAGGAGGCCAAGGTTGCAGTGTACCACTGCATTCCACCCTGGGCGACAGAGCCAGACTTTGTCTCAAAGAAAAAGGTGGGGGAGGGCAATAAATAAATTATAACTCTAATGTATATAGTAGATGACATGTATTTAAAGCAGACTACATGAAATGGCAGTGAATACATTTACAGACTTAGGAACACCGAATATTGTTGTAACAAAAAATTTTGATACAATTTTATTAGGATAACATGAGCAAGAGACAGTGTAGGTGTGCAGGTGGTGGAGCAGCTAAATTTGATTTTCAAGTAAAAAAAAAAAAAAAAAAGATTAGTTTTGTAAGGCTGCCACAGCAAAGTACCACAAACTGAGTGGCTTAAACAACAGAAATGTATTTTCTCACAGTTCTGGAGGTTAAAAGTTCAAGATCAAGGTGTCAGCGGGAGCATGCTTCCTCTGAAGGTACTAAGGAGGAATTTGTTCCAGGCCTGTCTCCTAGCTTCTGGTAGTTTCTAGGTTGGGGCAGCATATCTCCAATCTCAGCCCACTGCAACCTCCAACCACCCAGGCTCAAGCGATCCTCCTGCCTCAGCCTCCCACCCAAGTAGCTGGGACTACAGATGTGCACCACCACACCTGGATAATTTTTGTATTTTTTTGTAGAGACAGGTTTTTGCCATGTTACCCAGGCTGGTTTTGAACTCCCAAGCTCAAGCAATCCACCCACCTTGGCCTTACAAAGTGTTGGGGTTACAAGTGTGAGCTACCACACCTGGCCCAAGATAGTCTTATTCTGTGCCCTAGTTTCTCATAATCTCTCTCTGCAGCAGCAGATGATGAGTTTTCACCCAATGGCTCACTATAATCAATATGTTAGCCCCTGAAAAACGAATGAGTTAGCTGCTTCCCAAAGCCATTTTGCTGGACTACATTTCTCAGCCTTCCTTGCAATTAGGTGTGGCCACGTGATCTTGTTCTGGCTAGTGGCATGTGAATAGAAAAGATGGATGGAACATCCGGGTCTGGCCCATAGAAGCCTCCAATGTGCTCTCGCCCTTTTCACACCTTGATACAGATGAGTCCAGCACGGTACAAGATGGAAGGAACCTGGGACCCTGAATCACCCCTGGAGAGGAGAGCCTCCTGTCCTTTGGGAATATCCACTCTGGATTTTATGTCAGTGATAAATAATCTTTTTTTTTTTATCACTTGCGGTAAGCCACTGAGTCTTGGAGGTGTGTTATAGCAGCCAGCATTTCCCTAGCTACTACACCCCAGGAAAAACACTTCCTTCTGAACGGGTCCTTGTCCTGCACTTTGGCAGTGCAGTTGGGGGGATGGTCTCATCAGTTGCTAGCTAAGATCTCTAACAACAAGGTGAAGGCAGTGATGCTCCATCTGTGCTAACTTGATAAGTGACTGCATCTGGGTGGGACCTTCCTGCTCTTTCACAGTCCTGTAGCCCATGAGCCCTGTAGCTGCATCCTGACAGCCTGGCACTTGCTCCCCTTGTTCCCCTTGGTTGCTGAATGGAAAGTCTCTAACTGATGCCCATGAGAGAATGAAATTCCTCTAAGGGAGAAAAGACCCTCAGAACAACCTGTCTAAGGAGCTGAAGGCTTCCAGCCTCTCCATGGATGGCACACAGGTCACATGGGGCTTCCTTCAACATCCTTGGGTTTGACCAGTGAGGCTCACCATGATGGACGAGGAGCACCTTAGCATCAAAGATCTCATGCGACTCATTCTAATATGAGCAGCAAGGAGAAAGTCAAGGAAATCGGAATCATGATTTGAGTGAGGTCCAAGGTGGGTATTTCCTGGCAGAGGGATGAGGAGCACGGCCAAAATTCCCTGCCAAAATTCCCCAGCTCTGAGAGTCATGGATGAAGGGCACAGAAATTTTTTTGCCTCATTAACCAATCTAGAAGGAGGGTCAGGCTTGGGAGGGCACACTTTGGGATGCACAAAGCTTGAGGGATCAGGGGGACACCCACATAGATGCTTCCAGCAGCCAGATGGGAATGGGGACCTGGGAGGTCCAAACTGAGGTGCAAGCTTGTGTCTGGAGAGAGGTGCTAATGGAAGCCACAGTGCGGGAAGGGGTTGCTGAGAGAACCAGAAAGAATACTACAGAGAAGCTTAAGGAGTGAGCATAGTGGGGAGCTTGAGTCAGCAGGAAAGCTAGACAAACTGACAAATGAAGAGCTGGAGGACAGGGAGGAAGAGAAGCAGGAGAGGGGGTGACATGGCAGCCATATGGGGGGAGAGTGAGGAAGAAAGGAGTGGTCAGCCACGTGGGGCAGTGAGAGGACAAGGAGTATGGGGTACAGTATGTCATCAGATCTGGTGACATGAGCTCCTTGGTGGCCTGCAAGAACAAAAGTTAATGCAGAAGGACACTCACTAGTTGGCAAGGGGAAGCCAGGTGGAGATTCAAAATTTATGGCAGAGAGTCTGAAAAAAGGATAAACTGCCCCTTAGGGACTGTGAGCTAATTGTACCACGTGGTGCACCTCGGGCAGGGATGGTCTAGCAGTGCAAAACAGAACCCCACTTGCACAAGCTTAAGTAAAAAGGGAGAATTTATGGGAAGAACATGAGGCGACATCACAGATTCAAGGACAGGAAGTGCAGCCGGCCTCTGGGGACTGGCACCAGCAACTGGGGAGCCAGCAGGAACCTTGGCAGCTGTGTACTTTCCTTCACTCCTCTCTCTTTCTGGTGCTTTGAAGTCTCTGCTTCCTGCTTTTCTCTGAGCTTGCTTCTTTCTTCTCTCTGAGCCTTTTCTGCTACTCTATGCACATGGTAGAAAATGGCTGTCTCTGATGGCCCTCCCTGGTCTGTTCACTTGTGTCTTCCCTGTGCCCAGAGCTGTGCCTGGCACAAAGTGTTCTCTTAGCTCAAGCAGCCCACAAGGACTGCCTAGAAATGCAAAGATGCCCTATGGCCAAATTCCTGGGACAGCATCCCGTTGGTCCAGCTGGGTCAGGTGCCCATCCCTTATCCAATCAGCTGTGGCCACGGGAAAGGTCTTGTGTCCTCCAGCCCCTTCAGTGGAGGCCAGGGAGCAAGATCTTCGGAAAGGGGACCCAAGCAGGCTCATGAAGAAGAGAACTTGGTGTCTGTCATAACCTGATGTTCCAGACAACCGCAGGCCCCTGGTCCCTCCTGGCACATAAACAGGTTCATGAGGTCAGGTTCTGCTTTAATGAAACAAACAGCTCTCATGGAGACTGAGAGAGGAGAGGTGTGTGCACCCACAGATGTGCAGCATTTCCGAAGATGAAACTTTCCCCATGCCTCCCTCTCTCCACCCCACCCCCGCCACCACTCCCCACACCCCCAAACAAACCCAGGGATACTACCTGAAGAGCTCCTTAAGGCCTCTCAAAACGTCCAGATTTCCCCAGCCTCAAATCTCATCTTCTTGGAGATAGCCTGACTTCTTAATTTTCTTCAACTAAAGCCTGAAATGAGAAGAGGACAAGAAGGGCTGGATTGGAGGGGCTGCCGGGGAGGTGGGAGCAACGCTTGCTCCCTGCTTGGACTGACCCTTACTTACCATGTGGCACTTAGATCAGGTTGGATCCCAACAGGAAGCAGTTAAGATAGTTTGAGAAGTATTCATTTACAAAGGGGCCATCAACAAAGATGTGGGGGTAGGAGAACCACAGGGACAGTACAAGAAGCAGGAGCCGTTATTACCCCAGAGCCAAAGGGAATAAGGGAGGTCGTGGCTACCCAAACTTAGAAGGGGACAGAGTTGAGTGCAGGAGGCCACCTTAAAAGAAACGGGGGCCTTCAGTGGAAGGATCAGTCAGCCCAAGTAGACTTCACAGGGAGGAAGATAGGGACTAAATGGGTCCCTTCTTTCTCCTCTGCCCTCTGATCTCTTGGTGGGCCTTCCCCATTGGCTGGAACTGGCTGGTGGGGGGCCCTTTGAGATGAGTGCAATAAGTTGCATAAGGGTCAGCTTCCTGGGGCACAGGGCAGGGAGGAGGGGGTGGAGGGTGGGCCTGGAGGGGCAAATGGAATATGTCGTGAACATCTACTTCCATACTGGGTCACGCTCTACGGGGTGGGCTCCTCTAGGTCAAGCTATTTGGCTCCTTGGTCTTTTTGTTTCCAGTACACAACCTAGTGTACGGTTCATGCTTCCAATCGTGTTTGCTGACACCCTGAATGAATTCCGTTGTGCCTCTTTGTTTCTCTCATTGGCAGTGTAGTGGCAGTTAATGACATTCGACAGAATGGAACCGAAACACTTCCTTTTTTCTCTTTTTTCTGAGACAGGGTCTGGCTGTGTCACCCAGGCTGGAGTGCAGTGGCACGATCTCAGCTCACTACAACCTCCACCTCCTGGGCTCAAGTGATCCTCTAACCTTAGCCTCTTGAGTAGCTGAAACACAGACTACCATATCTGGCTAATTTTTTGGGGGGATTTTTTTAGTAGAGACAGGGTTTCGCCATGTTGCTCAGTCTGGTCTCAAACTCCTGGGCTCAAGAGATCTGCCTGCCTCAGCCTCCCAAAGTGCTGGGATTACAAGTGTGCACCACCGCACTTGGTCTAGAAACACTTCCTAAGGTGAAAGTTTGGAGGGTGGAAGAAGAAAAAGAGAAAGGAACCAGAAATGCCCCCAAAGATGAAGGCTGAATGAGGCTGGAGCTGTTTCACTTTCTTCTCAGGAAGTGTGAATAATGAGCTGTACTTTCTTCTTCGTTCACAGCAGTAATAAAATCACGATAACTGGCATATGCAGTGCTTCCAAGTCGACCAAGTGGTTTATACGCATTACCTCATCGGATCCCCTCAACAGCCCTGTAAGGTACACGATATTGTCATCCCAATCTTATAGACTGGGCTCGGAGAGGTTAAGTGGTTGGTCACCCAGTGAGTGTTGGTGGGGCCACCACCGGGAGTTTGAATCCATTTCCACTGTCACCACTTGTGCTCTACTGCCCTCCAGCCAGAACACCTCTCAGGCCTGTTCTTTACTGGGCAGGCTGTCCAGATTGGAACCTCCTACTTTCAAGAGGCTGAACTAAACAGCTGTGCAGGAACAAGAGCAAACAGGGGCAGGAAGAGAGGAGGAGCCCTGCAGAACACAGTGGCCCTTTGTTTTCTGCTGCCACCTCCTGGATCATCAACACCCTTTTGTCCTCTGTTCTCTGCTTCTAATACAGGCTGAGCTAGTGGGGGAATGCCCTTCCTACTCATTGCACAACTATATAATTATCTTGAATATTTTAAATTGAAGTAATTTAAAAAGGAAGGAAATTCTGACACATGTGATTGAAGACATTATGTTAAGTGAAATTAGCTGGTCGCAAAAGGACAAATCCTGTATGATTCCACTCATATGATGTACCTAGAGTCATGAAATTCATAGAGACGGAAAGTAGAATGGTGGCTGCCAGAGGCTGGGGGGCGGGCAGAAAAGAGGAGAAGCAGAAGTTATTGTTTAATGGGTACAGAGTTTCAGTTTTGCAAGATGAGAAAAGTTCTGGAGACAGATGGTGCTGATGGTTACAAAACAACGTGAATGTACTTAACGACACTGAACTGTACACTTAGAAATCGTTAATATAGTAAATTTTACTTTATATATATATATATATGCATACATACATACATATTTCTTTTTTTTTTTTTAATTTTTCTGAGACAGTCTCACTCTGTTGCCCAGGCTGGAGTGCAGTGGTGCAATCACAGCTCACTGCGACCTCTGCTTCCCAGGCTCAAGCAATTCTCCTGCCTCAGCCTCCCAAGTGGCTGGGATTGCAGGCGTGCACGACCACACCCACTAGTTTTTGTATTTTTAGTAGAGACAGGATTTCACCATGTTGCCCTCTTGGTCTTGAACTCCTGACCTCAAATAATCCTCCAGTCTCAGGCTCCCAAAATTCTGGGATTACAGGTGTGAGCCACCGCACCCAGCTCTGCTATATATATTTTACACAATTTTTTTAAAAACGGAATTCAGCAAACATTTAATGAGCATCTACTCTGTGCTCTGTACTGGGCATTTAAAGCCATAAATCATCAGCCCCACCTTCAAGGATCTGTCAGTCCCATCTGGTGAAGTGACATAAATGTACCCAGCCCTGTGTGAAAAGTGCAACAATGGCAGAGTGCACACGGGACTGAAATAGCACCAAGGAAGAAGAGCCAGTTCTGCTGCAGGGTGTAGGGAGGAGCCATGAATCTTTCCTGAAGGAAGCCACATTTCCAGGAACTGAGATGACTTCACATGTGTAAAAGAGGTTGGGCAGGGAATGGGGTTGCCGAGGACACACAGAACATTCCAAGCAGAGGAATAGCATGAGGAAAAATATAGAGGTGTGAAACGGCATGCTGCTGAGTCTCCTCTCCAACTCCTTGCCTTGATTTGTGGGGATGTATCTAAACCCATATCACCTTATTCTATACGATTGATATGTCTACAGGAGTGTTTCTCAAACCATCTGTGATGAAGGACCAGATTATATATATACATATATATATTTCATTTCTAGTACATCATAGACTGATATGTGACCCTACTGCATATGACTATTATAGAGCTCATGCCACGTGTGACTTACCATGGGAGATGGAACTGATTTATTTCCTATTCAACAAGAGTTCACTGATCACACACTTGGACATCACAGCAAGGTCAAGTTGCTTTCAAGGCTTCTCAATGGTTTACTGTCATTTTCCATGTTTATATCATTGTGAACCAAAACTGGTCCACGGCCACACTTTGAGTAGCGAGTAGCGCTGCTGGTCTATAAGAGGGTGGGTGAGCTCCTTAAAGAGAGGAACCATATCTTTTCATTTTATCTGTCCTTGTGCCCACCCAAAAATCCCTCTTCTGGCCCAGAAAGGGATGCCCACTTGTTAATCAGCTAGTGTTTTCCCAGTGTTTTGAATTTGGAAAGCTCTGCTGGTATTAAATACTATTATTATTATTAGCCTTGTGTCCACTAAAGTGGATGCCATTTAATTAGAACTGCATAATAAGCAAATCTGCCTTAATTGGCTGGGATGTGGCTGAAAAACCATTTTGTGTCTGCTCTGCACTCTCTGTTCTGTGGCCATCACATCGAGTTCTCTGGCAATGGGTCATTTTGGAGACCTTGGGCAGGGTTCAGGGAAGGTTATCTGGCTACTGATTAACACTTAATTAGCACCTTTTTCATGTAGCACAGCAGTGACTTTGTAAATTTAAAAATTTCAGGGGACCACTTAATGTGGAATTAAAGTACAAGTGCAATATTTAAGATGCATGAAATTGTTTTACGCATTACAGCATTAACTAGCTCTTAATTTATGCAGTGCATGCCAGAGAAGGGCAATTAAAGTGTAGCAGGAAAAAAAATTATAGATCTCTATGTTGTCCTGTCTTTTCTTCTAATGATGCTTTTGATGGCTTTTGCTACGTTCATATCTCAACTCCTGTTCTAGATTTAGGAGTAACTGGTAAGTTCTTAAGCTTGTTTGCCCCATAGGAATTGGCATTATATTTAAGCTGAAGCCATCTCCAACCAACGTCTCCCTTCCAGGACCTAGAAATCCACTTAGCTTCAGTGATTGGTCCAGGGATAGGCACATAGCCTGACTAGCACCAATGAGATGTCAGGAGACTGTTGCTGGGGCCTTATGGAAAAGTGATGCTAAAGGTATCTTCCTCGGTAGCTGTTGGAGGGAGTTCTCTTTTCCTTTGGCCTGTGTGGTGTGAAGATGTGAGGTGCGGAACCATGGCAGTCGTTTTGTAAGCAGTCTGGAGTGTCAGGGGAGCCAGTGTTTGGAATTTGAGGATGAATCCAACACTACGGGATTGCTATATGGCAAGATGAAGAGGAGCCCAACCCTGAGAGATAGTGGGTTGGGACTTGTCTGAAGGCAGTCTGATTTCTGGATTTTTGAATTAGGTTGGAGTCTATACATATGTTGCACATTCCCCTTCTCTGTCTTTTTTTTCTTTTTTTCTGAGACAGAGTTTCACTCTTGTCGCCCAGGCTGGAGTGCAATGGCATGATCTCGGTTCACTGCAACCTCTGCCCCCTGGGTTCAAGCAATTCTCCTGCCTCAGCCTCCCGAGTAGCTGGGATTACAGGCACCTGCAACCATGCCCAGCTAATTTTTGTATTTTTAGTAGAGAAAGGGTTTCACCATGTTGGCCAGGCTAGTCTTGAACTCCTGACCTCAGGTGATCTGCCTGCCTCGGCCTCTCAAAGTGCTGGGATTACAGGCGTGAGCCACTGCACCCAGCCCCTTATCTGTCTGTATTCATGTTGTTCCCTTTTACTGGAATGTTCTTTCCTTCCTTCTCTATCCTTCGAGGCCAGATCCAAATGCCACCCATTGAAGAAGCGTGCCTTGACCTGAACCATGCTCGGGGTGGTCAGAATCATGCCTGCTAATGACCCTTCCTTGAACTTCTCCTTCAGCACAGAGCACATACTGCCCTGAAAAGTGTGAAGCTGCAAATGTGTGTCTCTCCATCTCCTCTGCGAGGACCTAAGCTCTTGCTTCTCTCCCCAGCATTCGTACCGCACCTGGCATCCTGTGTCTGCACAGTGCCACTGAACTGTTCCTAGAAAGGAATGTTAACTATGCTAGTGTGGTGTAGTCAGAGGAGGAGAGAGTGGATGTGAGCATATGGTCTTCTGAGCTAAAGCAGGACGACAAGAAACTGAGTAAATGCTGCAGCTGGGTGGATTCCTGGGCCCCTGCAGCTGCTGAGAGCATGTGAGGACTTGCGAGAAGGAGGAGGAGTCACAGGCAGGAGCCAGTTAGAATCTCTGTCTGTCTCTCTGTTTACAACTTGCATACATCAGTAGTCTCCAGGCGCAAAGTCAGATGCCAGGAAAGTACACGTTTCCCTGGCCCCTCCTCCTCACCACACCCCAAGCCTTCTGTGGCAGACGTGGGGCTGAGCTACTCCAATCCCCTTCAGGAGTGCATCTGCTGTGCAACTTCTCCGAGTGTGGTGAGCTGACAGCCTTGGGGCCCACCTCAACCTTTCCCACGTGGTCCCTGGCAAGCAGCTGAGCAAGGCGGGAAGTACTCAGGGCCAGTCATTTCTGAATTAGGCAGGGTTTCTCTGATGGGCACCTTTGCCTGCTGGGCTTAGCAGAGACTTTTCAGATCGGCCCTGCCAGCTGATGGCTCTCCCTGCCCAGTCCTGCTTCCCCGCCTCCTTCCGCAGTGCTACTTCCAATAAACCCTTGGCCCTCCTTACTGCACCTCAGCACCTGCTTCCCGGAGAAATCAACGTGTCACACCCTCCCCAGAGGCCAAAACTGTTCATCGTGGGTGTACATTCTTCCAGATAGTCTTTGCATTTGTATACATGTAGGTACAAATGCCACCAAGAGGTTTGTTATGACTCATTTTGTTTTTACATAAATGGGGTTATACGGTGTGAATGGCTCTACAACTTTTAAAATTTAACACATCTTCATGAGCAGTCAGTATCGGTGCACATAGGTATGTCTTTTGGTGTTTGCTGTAGAGTATTCCATAGTATGGCTAGCCCATTGTTTATTTAACCATTCTTACACTGATGGACATTTGGGTTGTTTCCCTCTTCTGTTATAATTAATAGTACTGCTGGGAAACGTGCTATCAGTGGGTTTCAAATCACAATAATAAGCTGAACGTCATTCCAATCAGTATAAACCACGCACAGTGGAAGAGGACACGTATTAACCATGTCTCTTCTTTTTTTTTTTTTTTTTTTGAGACAGAGTCTCACTCCAGCCTAGGCTGGAGTGCAGTGGCGCCATCTCGGCTCACTGCAACAACCTCCGTCCCCCAGTTTCAAGCAATTCTTATGCCTCAGCCTCCCTCCAGAGTAGCTGGGACTACAGGTGTGCGCCACCACATCCGGCTAACTTTTGTATTTTCAGAAGAGACGGGGCTTCACCATATTGGCCAGGCTGGTCTCGACCATGTATCTTCTTTTCTGATGCTCTGACAACCGAGGCCTTGCTGACCTTGGAGGCACTGTCCCCTCTTAGAGTTAGCCGATTCCTAAATAGAGAAAACAGCTCCTGCCTCTCACACTCCAAGCCACTATCCTAGTAATGGACACTATCCTAACAGCGTACTCCTAGCCCTAATCACCCCAGGGCCAGCTACTAGACAGCTTGGGACAGCCCCTACACCCCAGAGCCCACTGAAGTTATTCAAACTAGCCAATCCTAAACCTGCTCATGCTGCCTCGCCCATTCCTTGCCTCAGAAACCACAACAAAGGTACGTGTCCACCATTTCCTCCTCTACCTCTGCTTCCTGATCAAACCAAGTACTTCCTCGTGGGCCCCCCTCCCCAACGCATGGAGTGGCATGCCCCCTCCTCTTGGGATCTGTGAGTATAGCAAACTGCCTTTTCAATGGCATTGGCCTCCGATTTAATGGCAATGGTCATCCATAATGGCTGGCCTCACCATACTTGAATAACAATAAAGCCTGTAGGTTAAAACAGGATGGAGCATTGGCAAGGGGGAACAAACATTGTCTTTTTCTCCAGACGGTTCCAGAATGCTTTTGTTTGTGAACCCTTTCTGTGCAAATGTAAAGTGCGAAACGTGATGTGTGACTTAGATCAGACTGAAGAAGGAACTTCCTGCTAGTCAGCAAGGCCACCTGAATCAGCCAGTTCCTGGGGCATCCTTAAAATGGTGTCATCAGCAACACCAACCCTAGTGAGCTGATTTCCCACAGAGCAGAGGCATGGACTGAGGCCATGCAGCCAGGCTCCTGCTGGCTTAAGGCTTTAAGGAATCTGCCACTCATCAGGGCACAGCCCCACCCCTTGCTGAAGGAGGCTGTGAGGTTCCCTACAGGGCCCGCAGTCTCTACAGACCGCTGATGTCATCCTCACCTGAGAAGGGAGGAGGGATGGGATTACTGCCCTCTCTGCTGCCCTGGGGCTCTGGGCCCGATGACGTGGGGCATCCTGGCGGAGGCTGGCTTGTGTTCACAGCCGCCTGCCGGGAGCTGGAGCCTGTCAGCTCGAGCGGCAGCGAGGGAAGACGTTTCTGACACAAAACCCCAGGGGAATGCATGGAGGAGCTGGGCTGTCATTACTTATTAACAATGGGCCTGATCCCCAGCCAGGCAGGCCCAAGGAAATAGCCTGTGGGGAGGCCGGCCTCCCCTCAGCGAGGTGGATTAACACTTTCAAGGCAGGAGGGAGCCGTCCGGGGGGTCAATTGTCACATTTTTGCATGTAAGCGGGGATTGGGGGGGAGGGGAGGGGCAAAGGGGGACTCTTTATGTTTTCGAGGCAGGAACACTCTTTTCCTTATCTTCCCCTCCCTTCTGTGTCCACGTTTTTCTGTTCTCCTGCCTTGGCAGGTTTTGAGCAGGCACACTTACAGAATGTAGGAGACTGCTCAGAGGGGACAGACAGTAAGAGTCCATAATGCACACAATCTGAAACCCAAGTCTAATGAGTGCCCTCACAGAGGGCCTGCAGGGGCAGGAAGAGGGAGAAGGCAGCCAGGGCCGAAGTCAAGGAAAGCTCTGCAAATGAGCTGGTCATTAAAACCGCTTATTGCCTCTTCGTCTCCCCTCGAGGGGTACCCGGCTCTAGTACCAGCCTGCTCTGTCCAGCCCGGCGATCACAGGTGGACAGAGTTACCCACCTGTGCTGTTGCAGGTCAAGTTTCCTGGGGAAGGAGATGCTGAGACTGAGAGTAGCAGGCAGGACCTTTGCTAGGGAGCGCTGTTAGGATCAGCACCTGGGGGAGGGAGTGGGGACTAGACTATAATGCAAGCCCGACAGATGCCTCAGCTGGCCCCATGGAGGGCTCTGTGTTTGGCGGAGGGCTCTGTGTGTGGCAGACGTACCTGACAGCAATAGCTGAAGAATGACCCTGAGAATGACCATGTGGTCTAAGAAGAGTGTGTATTCCAAGTCCCAAGCTAAGTAATCCCGGAGCGGCTAACCTGGAGATTCACTCCTTATCTATGAAGGACATCTGAACCCCCAGCCCATCCCTTGGAATGCAGGCCATACAGGGGATCCAGGCCCTTTGTTTGGGGTTGGATGGAGGTTGCTAGGTGGAGGGTGCTAGGTGGCGAGTACTAAGTGAAAATGCCGTATAGACGGCATGCTTGTTACAAATTGTAGCAGTTGTCCTGTCCAGCCCGCCATCACTGGACTATCCCCGTGTGGAAGTCCCCCCAGTAAACCCTATGTCTTGTTCGCTGTCTCTGGGTCTTTTCTTCAGCCTCTTGGACACAGTGCCATCATTATAGGAGTCAATAAGGGTCCGGCACAACACTCTGGAGCTGGGTCGAGCCTTCAGATTTGGGGTGGAAGGCCAGCCTCTATAGCCTCCCATTGATCAGCTCCTGGACATGGGCTTCCCTAGAAGCTGACATGACCCTTGGCAGGGCAGTTTCTTCTGCCTCGGGGAGGGGCCGGCTGCAGGCAGCGCTCCCAGCAGAAGAAAGTAAGTTCTTCCTTCCTGAAGGGCGAGCGCAGCAGACCCCACCCCCACCCTGCCCCTCACTTGCCTCCTGGAGGACCATAAATGAGGGTCTCCAAAACACAACAGAGGTGTTCCTCTCCTGGAGTGGCCCTGGCCTCCCTGAGCACGGAGCAGGAGTCCTGCCTCTCTGTAGAGGCCAGCCTGGCCTCCTTTCCTGCTGCATCTCCTCCCAGCCCTCTTCCCATCCCTTCTCCCCTGAAATTATTCAAATTAGCCAATCCTAAGCCTGCTCATCCTGTCTCACCTATTCCTCCCCCACGGAAACCGTAGTAAAGGCTTGTGCCCACCATTTCTTCCTCTCCCTCTGCTTCCTGGCCAAACTGGGTACTTCCCCATGTGCCCCACCCCCACCCCACGGAGTGGCATGCCCTCTTCTCTTGGGATCTGTGAGTATAGCAAACTATCTTCTCAATAGCAATGGTCTCCAGATCTGTTGGCCTCACCAAACCTGAATACCAATAAAGCTTATACTTTAAAACAGGTATTTCCTTCCGCCTTTCTCCCATGCCTCCTCCTGTCCATCAGGCCATTCTTCCTCCCATCCCTCCTCTCACTCTCCTTCCATCCCTCCTCTCACCCTCTTCCCACCCTTTCCCATCCCTCCTGCTCTTCCTCCTCCCATTCTTCCTCCCATCCCTCCTCCCATCCCTCCTGCTGTTCCTTCTCCCATCCTTCCTTTCATCCCGCCTCCCATCCCACCTGCTGTTCCTCCTCCCATCCTCCTCCCATCCCTCCTGCTGTTCCTCCTCCCATTCCTCCTCCTATCCCTCTTCTCTTCCGTCTTCTCTGCAGGGGCTACCACAGAGGTTTTCAAAGTTCTGAAGGCTGTCCAATTTGATGGGCTGGTGCCAGTTTATGCAGAAGCAGAACTGCCCCAGCTGAGGTGGGAGGGCAGGAAGCCCCTCCCTCTGCCCACTGTCATCTTGCTATAAAACACTTTGGAATCTGTAAAGATGGGGCTAAGCCAGAGCATTTTTTTCCTAATTGGATGTTTCCAAACTCCACCACAGGTGGCGCTAAATTGTCATAGCCTGTTCTATTTTATTCGTCAACAAGGAGCAGGAAATGTACAGTTATTACACAGGCTGTAATTTAAAGTAAATTCCATGTGGGTCCTTTGGTATGTATGTGTGTCTGTGGTGGCTTTCGTTGACTTTGGGAGAGGGTAGTGGGCCTAATCATGGATGGGAGTTTAGGAGTAGCCAGTTAGCACGTTATCAGAAGTCCACACTCCAGAGCCTACCATGACCTGTGCTTCAATCAGCACCAGAGGTTTTGTTCATTAGCATAAAGGACCTTAGAAATGAGTTCTCGGTGGTGAAACTAATTGCATGCAGGAAGGGTGGATGGGCTACAAATGGGAGCAGCATTCCAGCTCTTGCAGGCACAGAGTAGGAAAATCTGGCATGCCCCATGATTTGTACTTGTATGAATGGCAACCTGGGCTTGATTCCTGCGTGGTTCTGCATGCATCCAAATGCTGATTTGGTGGACTTTGCACCCCTCAGTCAGACTAGAAGGTTAGAGAATCCCACTGCTCGCCTCAGGCAAACTTTCCTGCAAGGCGCTGTTGGAGCTCTTCAAAGGACAGAGAGCTGAACTTCACTGAACTTAACAGAACAAGTTATATGACTGCTTTGCACAGCTTGCTCAGAAGACTGATGAGCCAGACTTCCTTGAAAGTGACCTGGTGGCCCAATGTAGGAAGGGGACTTGCCCCCTCACCCACCTCTAATTACTGGAGGCTACAGAGATTTCCCAAAAAGAGCCTAATAGTTTTGCATGACCAAATTGGCTTAGGTCAATTTGCAACAGCCTAAAACCCCACCCCAGATCCTCTATAAAACCTTAATCAGCTGTGAATCCCCACCTCCCCACATCAATAACCACTGTACGCCTCGGCGTTTTCTCATGGGTATAGCAGGAATCTAATAATTGGTCCTCTGTCATAAGAAGCTGTAAGGACTGTAAGTATTGTTTTCTTAGACACTTCCAAAACAAGTTGGGTTCACAAATTGGAGACTGATGTCTTGGTGGGAGGAGGAAGATTAAAAAAAAAAAAAAAATCAGCTGCCAGAAGTGTCCACAGCTTTTCTTGTCCATGTCACAGCAAGGAAGCATTTACTAAGGGCTAGCGGGCATGGGCAGTGGGACGGGCATGGCACTTGAGCAAACTGCACTGGCATGGTCCCTAGTGTTATCTGGTTTACAGCTCAGGCTGGACTACACCACGTGAAGCCAGATTAGGGGCAGCCACCAACCACACACATCCTGCACGAAATCAGATAATCAATGCAAAACACGTCGACAAGAAGGTAAGATTAGATACATACATCTGATGGCTCGAAATGCTGATTGCCTACAGAAAACCAGGGCTGTGGGTTATATTCTAAACTTGAGTTAAATCTTCTCTCTGTACAGCCTGACCCTAAAGGGTGGAATCAAAGTAAACGGTGAAATGGATGGTTCTCAGGCAAAGGTAATGTGCTCACCTGTGTGAGATAAACCCAATGCTCAAGACGTTAGAGCACCGCATTAGTTTTGAGTGTCTGTGGGCCCTTTTAGTTGACAAAGCATTTTCACTGTCATTACCCAGTTAGACCATTACAGCCGATTGCAAGTGTGAGGGATGCAGGGCGGTTAGCTACATCTCTTTGGGCTTACCGATAGTCACCCCCTGTTGCTTGCTGATAAATGCCCAGTTTGTTGTTGTTGTTGTTTGAGACAGAGTCTCGCTCTGTTGCCCAGGCTGGAGTGCAGTGGCACGATGTCGGCTCACTGTAGCCTCCACCTCCTGGGTTCAAGCAATTCTCCTGCCTCAGCCTACTGAGTAGCTGGGACCACAGGCGTTCATGGAAGGTGGGCTCAATCCCAGGAGATGACTCAATTACTCTAGGCCAATCATCATGCAAACACCAATTTTTTGATGATTTAGTGTAGGGACGTTCCTGAACTGACCAATAAAACCAAGGATGATCCTGGTGGGTAATTTCTCAGAAATACTTTTCTCCCTGAAAAAAGAGCAATGCTAAGGAGACTGCTGCCACTGTCACCCATCCACCTTCTTCCCGCCTTTGAATGCCGTTGTAAGGATATGAGATGTAGGAGAAGCAGCAGCCATTTTGTGACTGTGAGGGGATGACAAAACAAAAATGTACAAAGAGCTTGGGTCCTTCATGACCTCTTTTGCCACTCAGTGTAAGACCACCTGCCTCTGGATTTTTTTCTTTTTTTTTTTTAAGAGACAGGGTCTTACCCTGTCACCCAGGCTGCAGTGCAGTGGCCCAATGATAGCACTGCAGCCTTGAACTCCTGGGCTCAAGCAAACTTCAGCCTCTTGAGTAGCTGGGACCATAGGCATGTGCTACCACACCCAGCTAACTTTTATTTTTTAATTGTTTTTAGATACGGGGTCTCACTCTGTTGACCAGGCTGATCTCAAACTCCTGGTCTCAAGCGATCCTCCTGCCTCAGCCCCCCAAAGTGCTGGAATTACAGGCACAAGCCACCATGCCTGACTTTGGACTTCTTGTTATATAAGACATTAATATATTGTTATTGTTTAAAAAAATTTTTTTTTGTTAGATACTCTGCTGAGAGTGTCCTAATGGGTATAATCCTGATTTAATAGTTGAAAAAGCTAAGGTTCAGAAGATTCAGAGAAGTTGGGTTATAGAGTTAGTAGCAGAGAGGGGCTGCTACTAACTCTTTCCTCTGCCTCTGAACTCTACAGTCTTAGGGGATCCCCGGGGCCTCCTCAGGATTGGGGGAGGGGTGCCAGTGGTTGAGCTCTGTGTTCCTGCCTCCCTTTCCCCACCCAAATCAGAGCAGTGGGGGCTTTTATCTGATTTACCTTATTGTCTTCTCACTAACATTCTATTTGCAACAAAAGACTACGAGGTTTAAAAATATTTTAAGCCACAGTCTTACCACTTACCCTTTAATTACCAACAGTGGCTCTTTGGCCCACCACGGGGGAAAAATTGCAAAGAAAATGTCTTTTCTAAGAGGAAACAGAGAGCAAGTAGTATTTTATTTCCTAGGTTAAAGCCCAGAGATCCTAGCAAACTGTTCACTCACGTGCGCACACATGCAACCTACAAAGACACACACAAATGCACTTCTGAAGCATATACATTCAGACACGCCACTCACTTTATTTTTCATCCTATTAGGCTCTCTCAGGTTATAAAGCACAGAGACACAATGAGGTTAGCACAGGTGCCAGGGTCTATAGATGCCCCTGGAGGGCCAAGCATGACCAAGAGCTCCTGCCTTGCTTCTGGAAATGGCAGCAGCCACAGCAAGACTTGTCATCTGGTCTTGTCCTCAGCTGCTCCAAACTCCAGAGCCACCTCCATTCTTGAGGACCAGTTTCTTTTGGTTTCTACTGCTCCCTCTCAAGGTGTCCAGAATTGGACACTTCCCCCAGAGTGGATCTCATCAAGTGGGCTCCTCACCACGCCGTGCAGATGCACCAGCCTTGCTGGGGCTCCTCAGAGTTCTCAAGCCAGGACACCTCATGCCCAGGGTGCAGATTCCCGATCCAATCAAAGGTAACAGGGTAATCAGGTAACAGAGTTAAATGACACATAACACAGGTGGCAGCTTATGCAAAAGGAACCTGTCTCCTCAAAATGGAATGATGAGCATTGCAAGTGCTTACCATATAATCAGCCCCATTGCAGCTGCCTGAGAGCAAGTGGGGACTGCCCTCCTTTCCTCCCTCTCTGCAGCACCTTCCTGCCTTTCCCTTCTTTTCTCCCCTCCTTCCTTTGATCTTTCATTCAATGAACATTTCTTTGATGCCTACTGTTCCAGTTATCTATTGCTGCATGATAAACGATCCCTAAATTTAGTAACTTCAAAGGAAAACCATTTTATTACATCTCACAACTTTGCGGGGGGTCAGAATTCAGGCAGGGCTCGGCTGGGCGGTTCTTTTGTTCCTTATATGGTATCTCCTGAGAATACTCAGCAGTATTTGCTGGCAGCCTGGTTGGTCTAGAGGGTCCAAGATGGGCCATGTCTAGTGCCTTGGCCAGAAAGGTTAAAAGGCTGGGCTCGCTGGGCTGCTCTCCCATATTATACGATCTCAGGGCCTCTCCATGCGATGTCTCTAGTAGGTGAGTCAGACATCTTATGTGGCAGCTCTAAGAGTGAGTGTTCCAAGAGACAGGAAACGTAAGCTGCCAGGGTCTTAAGGCCTGGGCACCAAAATTGGCACAGCATCACTTCTGCCATATTCTATTGGTCAAAGAAGTCACAGAACCCACCCAGATTTAAAGGAAGACATCTAGACTTCCAGGAGTGTGAAAGCATTGGTGGCCATCTTTAATCTGCCACATCTCCTGTCTGCTGGGAATTGGGAGAGATGCTGTGGAATTGAAACTAAAATAACATGAACATTGCCATTTTGTTCCCTTTTTATTTCTGCTGGGTTCAGTCCATATCTGGAGGTAAACTTTCCCTAAGCTACAGGAAAAACTTTGACATTGTAATGGATGTGTGTGTGTGTGTTGGCCAGGTGGGTCAGAGGGTGGTTGGGGGTGGAGCAGGACATAGAAACTGATCAAGGCAGAGTTGCTCTCAAGAGATAATATTGGGTGGGAGTTAAGATCCAGGAGAAAAGAAACTGCAGCATACAAGACTGGGGCCAGGCTAGGTAGGTGGAGGCAGAGAGGAAAACTCTGTTGGCAGTTGTCAGGGGAGGGAATTACCTCGAGGATGCCTTAGTCTGGGTTCCCCCTACAAGCAGACCCTGAAACAAAGATTTGAGTGCAGGTAGTTTGTTGGGGAGGTGGTCCCGGGAAGCATGGTGAGGGGCTGGGGAAGTGAGACAAGGAAGGGAGAGAAATCAATCAAGGGTGTGCTAAGGAACAGGTAGGCAACAGGGCTCAATCCTGCTAGGGCCCTCTGTGTGGAACATGCCCCATACCCTGGGGTTGTTGACTGAAGAGCCAGGAACTAGGCTGTTTATGCACCAACTCCCTTCCATCTGTGATCAAGAGTTGTTCTTAGGATGTTAACCCTCCAGCACCAGTGACCTACTTTGCCACAATGACCATCCCAGGAAACAGTCATTGTGTCTGTTTTGGTGGCCTCCAGCACTGGCCAAGGGAGCATGGGCAGTGCCCTGATGAAACTCTTTATTCCCTTTACAGTGGGATATGCACAGGGTCTCTGCCTTGCACACCTCCAGGGGCGACTGTCACACTGTATCTTAAGTGAGAGTTACCCCCTGGCAACATAAAACTCAGCAGCCTGGATATTTGGATGTAACTCCCTCCTCCATCTTCCCACAAATTCTTCATTACAACCTGCATGGCCCATGAATGCTTTAGGAATGAGCAGATTCTCTTTGGAGTACATGAAGAATGCTGAGTCCTAAGCTAAGGTCAGCTCTGAGCCAAAACAAAGACTTAGGCAGGGACAACTGGTACATGTGGTCCCCTTATCTGTCTTCTTGCAACAAAGAGAGTCTGGGAATAAGAGAAAGAGAGCACCTTCAGAACCATGAGACCAGCCTTGGGGACTTTGTCTTGTGTCTTCCAAGACTTCAGAAACACAGGAGTTCACTGAGAACAGATCAAATTAGCAAGTTTATTCACCCTTCGTGGCTCCATTTTGTCAGCCAGCCCCTAAGCAGACCTCTCTTGTCCACTCTGGCACTCTCCGCCTCTGCTCCCCAGCCATGTGGGTAGCACAAAGGGCACTGCCTGTGAAGGTCTGCAGCCCAGTTTGGAGCCTTTCCCTGACATTTCTTATTTGTGTGACCTGAAAGAAATCGCTTGACACCTCTGAGTTTCCATTCCCCCATCCAAGGTTATCTCTCAGGCCTCTTGGACTCTGGCAGTCTGTGATTTTGTGATTCTATGAAGAATGAGAGAGATGCCTATCAGTAAACATTGAGGAGTTATAATAAAACTGCTATACAACTGAAAGCTTCACATGATTATGACTGCTCTGGCAACGCAGAGCGCTCTGTGAGAAACAATCTCAGTCTCATTTAGAGTTGGTCCCCCTCTGTCAGCAGGGGATGTGTTCCAAGACCCCCAATGGATGCCTGAAACCACAGATAGTACCGAACCCTAATCAAGGAATGCCAAAGTCAAATTTTCAGTTAAAAGGAAGCACTTTATGGCTTCTCTTTGGTATATCGGAATTGCCAGCATCACTACTCTTGCACTTTGGGGCCTTTAGTAAGTAAAATAAGGGTTACTTAAACACAAACACTTTGATACCGTGACAGCTGATCTGATAATCAAGATGACTACTGACTAATGGACGGGTAGCATAGATAATGTGGGTCCTCTGGACAAAGGGATGATTCACGTTCTGGGCAGAATGGAACAGGACGATGCAAGATTGCATCACATTACTCAGAATGGTGCACAATTTAAGTTTATTTCCAGAATTTTCCATGTAATCTTTTCGGACCAAAGTTGACTGCAGGTAAGTGAAAGTACAGAAAACAAAACCATGGACAAGGGAGTAGCATTGTATTCTCTTTACATAGGAGCCTCCCTACTCCACGCACTCTCACCCTGCCTCACACACCCTTAGCAACAACTCAGTGTCCTTGGTTACTCCATAAAATTCATGTGGAGAGGCTCTGCTTCTCCAGTCGTCTCTTCCTGATGGGGTTGGGGAGGACACCCCCAGATCCTTAGCCTCACCCATGAGCACTGAGAGGCCTCAGGCCAGGAGTGGGTATAACACAGGGACTCTACTTACTAGTTCATACCCACACTCTTTTCTGCTTAGGCTCTGATAATGTATTAGTCTGTTCTTGCACTGTGTATTAGTCCATTTTCAGGCTATTGATAAAGACATACCTGAGACTGGGAAGAAAAAGAGTGGACTTTTTCTTCCCAGTGGACTTACAGTTCCACACGGTTGGGAGGCCTCAGAATCATGGCGGGAGGTGAAAGGCACTTCTTATATGGTGGTGGCAAGAGAAAATGTGGAGAAAGCAAAAGTGGAAACACCTGATAAACCCATCAGCTCTCGTAAGACTTATTCACGATCACAAGAATAGCATGGGAAAGACAAGCCCCATGATTCAATTACCTCCCCCGGATCCCTCCCACAACACATAGGAATTCTGGGAGATATAATTCAAGATTTGAGTGAGGACACAGCCAAACCATATCACACTGAAATACCTGAAACTGGGTATTTTCCTTATTTTTTATTTTTTCCTTTTTTTTTTTTTTTTGAGACTGGGTAATTTATAAGAAAAGAGGTTTAATTGGCTCACAATCCTGCAGGCTGTACAGGAAGCATAGCAGCTTCTGTTTCTGGGGAGGCCTCAAGAAACTTCCAATCATAATGGAAGGCAAAGGGGGAGTGAGACATCTCACATGGCCAGAGCAGGAGGAGGAAGGGTGGGGAGGTGCCACACACTTTTAAACAACCAGATTTGGTGAGAACTCACTCACTATACAGTACTGAGGCGGGGTGATGCTAAACTATCCGTGGGAATTCTGTCCCATGATCCAATCATCTCCCACCAGGTCCTACCTCCAACAATGGCAATTACAATTCAAATTGAAATTTGAGCAGGGACACAAATCCAAACCATATCAGATGGGTTGTCATGTGCTGACACAGGCTGGCCTTACTGCTCCAATTGCCCTTATTTAGGGGGCCTTTTCAGCTGTTCTGTTTCCAGAATGATCTGTAGGCCGCATCCTAAGGAGGATGTTTTGGTTGCAAGTAACAGAAACCCTCAACTCAAAATGTTAAGGGAGTTTACTTTCACATAACTAGAAACCCCAAGGCAGGAAGTGCCCTGAGATGCGCACTTCAAGGCTGCTCTTCTGTGATTCTCTCTGCCCTCCTTGGCGTATGTGTGAGTTTCAGCCTCCAACTGGTCCCAAAAATGCTACTGCAGTTTCAGGCATCACATGCAGACACACAACCTCCAGCGGCAAGGAACTGTTCTTCTTCCAGTCAGGAGTGATATTCAAAACATTCAACAACCTATACAGTAGGTCACAGCAGACCAGTAAGAAAAAACTCTAGCTGTACTGGTACAGGCCTGCTGAATATCAAGAATGTTTCCAGGGTTGCCTTCCTAAGTAAAACAAGCCCCCTCAACAGAATTAGTTCACAGCCCATTGGCCAACACTGGATCACATGACCCCACTCCCAAAACCAGTTTCTGGGAGATTACCATTGATTGGGCTAGAAGGGTAAAGCTCTGCCTCTGAATTGGGATGGAGTCCCCTTTCTTGAGGCTGGACATCTGAATTTGATTCAGGTTCCTTTAGCAGTGTGGAGGTTGAGGATGCCATCAATCCCATCTGCTTCACAGGGTTATACCACCAGCCCCTCCAAAATCACAGGCTCCTTATGCTCGATTCAGATCCACTGCAAAACCTGGCGTGGGCATCTCGTTTTTGCTCCCTTGCTTCTTTTTGCAACTGCAACTGCTTTCTGCTTTTCATGAAATTTATCCTTATAATCTCTGCAAAGTATGAAATGACAACCATTTGGTTCAGTTAGGCCCATTTCACGGATGGACAAACTGAAAGCTGTTAAATGAGTCATTTGGGAGAGCCTAGGATATGGTTAATCGAGGAGGCCTTGTGACAGATAAGCAGATCCTACTTAGCTCCCTGCCTTTCTCCCTCCCTCTTACTCACACCCGCCTCTCCTTTGGCTTAATTGATAGGCAAATTATTGAGTATTCGGCCAGGCTGGGGGCCAGGAGGCTGTTTATAGCCTGCAGATCTTGCCTTTTCTACCTGGATGAGTCTGCCAGCAGCCATCAGATAATCGGGCTCTTCCAGTGACAAGGGCATGATGGATTTCCCCCATTACTTGATATCAATGCTTTTGTTAGTTTGCATTTTATGCAGTGCCTTTCCTCTCAGCAACTCAAGGCCTTTTGCGGAATCTTATGTAATGGAAAATAATTCTGCAAGGTAGGCAGACCAGGCAAGGCCAGAATACAGAAACCGCATTCCTTACACACATGCGCAGCAACCCTGCTGGGGCCCATCTGCGTTGGGATGGCGACATTCACAGCACTTTAAGTACAGATCCAGACAAAGCGGGACACAACTGCCTTTGCTGAGTTCCAAGGAGGCCCCTCTCTCTATGCTTGGGCCACTGGCTTTTAAATAGGAAAAGGTGGGGCTTTAAGAAAGAGATCTTGGTCAAAAAAAAAAAAAAAAAAGAGAGAGAGAGAGAGAGAGGTAAGGGAGGGAGGAATGGGGCAACTATCCAAAAAATCAGTAAGGACAAGAAAGGGTGCTCAACAACATTGGTCATCTGGGAAATGGAAATTCAAACCACCACGAAATGACACTACTCCACCAGCATGACAAATACAGCAAAACAAAACAAATAACTGGTAATAGTAAGTGTTGGTAAGGATGTAGAATAACAGGAACTTCATATGCTACTGATGGGTGTGTAACTTGGCACAGTCACAGTGGAGAATTGTTCAGTAACCTCCGAAGCTGAACGGCTTGCCCTATGACCCAGCAGTTCTACTCCTAGGTAAATGCCCACAGGTAAGCACATATATTCCCCCAAAGACCTGTGAAAAGGTGCTTATCACGACACTATTCACATTAGCCCAGATTGGAGACAACCCACCCAAATGTCCCTCAGAAATGAAATGGGTAAATACACTGTGGTGTGTTTCTTCTGAGGAATATTATACAGCGATGAAAAAGGACAAAGCAAGGCTTCATAGAACAACGTAGACAACTTTCACGTACATAATGGGGAGGAAAGAAGGCAGACACAAAGGAGTGCATTCTGTGTAATTTCATTTATTTGAAGTCCAAGACAGGGCTAAAGTAATCTTTGGTGGCAGAAATCAGAAAAGCAGTTGCCTATCAACTGGGAAGCATGCAGACATCATCTGGGGTGCTGGTGATGGGCTAGATCTTGATCTCAGTGGCGGCTAACAGTTGAGTTGACTTTGTAAAAATTTATCAAGCTGCGCCCTCATAGTTTACACACTTTACTGTCTATATGTTGTACTTCAAAAAAGGTTTGCAGTGAGTATGGGAGGAAGGGGAAGAGGAGAGTAAAGGAAACACAGACATGCTTCTAATTGTAAACAAGTTGGATTGTGGCAACTGTCTTTGTGTTCATTTGTTCATTTGCCCAAAGGAACCATCACTTCCTCCACGTATTGGTGGCAGCAGAGTTAGTATACATTTTTTTTCTGGTGCTTAGCTTGCTTTCTCTTCCTTCTTCCCTTCCTTCCTTCCTTCCTTCCTCCCTCCCTTCCCTTCCTTCTTTCCCTTCCCTTCCCTTCTTTCTTTCCCTTTCCTTCCCTTCCCTTCCCTCCCCTTTTTCCCTTCCCTTCCTTCCATTCCTTCCTTTCCATTCCTTCCATTCCATTATTCCTTCCTTCCTTCCATTCCTTCCTTCCTTTCCATTCCATTCCATTCCATTCCATTCCTCCATTCCATCTTCATTCCCATTCCATCCGTTCCATTCCATCGTCCATCGGCTCATTCCATTCACATTCATCATTCCTGAACGTTTGCCCATTATCCTCCTTCCTTCCCTTCCCTTGCCTTCTTTTCTTCCTTCTCTCTTTCCTTTCTTTCTTTTTTCTTTTTCTTCAGAGATGATGGTTTGCTATGTTGCCCAGGCTGGTCTCGAAATCCTATGCTCAAGCGATCCTCCTGCCTCAGCCTTCTGCATAGCTGGGACTACAGGTGCGAGCACACCACACCCAGCCAGTGTTTAACTTTCTATCAAAGTCTGTGGGCCAAAATTTCATAAGCAGAGAAACTTCTATTTAGAGTAAGGCCGAAGGCACTAGGGATACATAGTTTCATTCATTCTCTCATTTATTCATTCATTCAACCACAAAAGACAGGAAGAATTACTATGTGATTCTGGAAGCCTTTGGCCAGAGCTAGATGTTCTGTTTCTAGTTGTCCTCTTCTCAGCAACAAGACTTTTCAGTCCATCTGGGGTAAAAGTCGGAGGTGAAGGTGGGAACAACCACTGCTGTAAAAACTGCTTCCCCTCCCTTTTTCCCTAGATGCCTCGACTGAGGGCTAATACATGCTAGAGTGGAAAGCGACAAGGTAGTGGCAGCCTTGGAAAAGAGTGTATTAGTCTGCTCTGGCTGCAGTGACAACATACAATAAACTGGGTGGCATAAACATCAGAAATGTATTGTTTCACAGTTCTGGAGGCTGGAAGTCCAAGGTCAAGGTGTTGGCAGGGTTGGTTTCTTCTAAGGGCTGTGAGGAGAATCTGTTCCCTGTTTCTCTCCCAGCTTCTGGTAGTTTCCTGGCAATCTTTGGCATTCCTTGGCTTGTAGAAGCATCTCCCTGATCTCTGCCTGCATCTTCATGTAGCATTCTCCTTCAGAACATGTCTGTCTCTCTGTCCAGTTGTCCCCTTTTTCTAAGGACACCAGTCCTACTGGATTCAGGACCACCCTAATGACCTCATTTTAACTTGATTACAGAGATAATCGAGCCTCTGCTTCTAAATAAGGTCACATTCTGAGGTCCTGGGGATTAGGACTTCAACATAGTTTTTTTGGGTGGAGACAGAGTTCAGCCCATAACAGAGATTAATGACTCCTCTATTAGTCTGTTCTCACGCTGCTAATAAAGACAGACCCGAGACTGGGTAATTTATAAAGAAAAGAGGTTTAATGGACTCACAGTTCCACATGGCCGGAGAGGCCTCACAATTATGGCGAAAGGCAAACGAGGAGCCAAGTCACGTCTTATATTGCAGCAGGCAAGAGATCGTCTCCCCTTTATAAAACCATCAGATCTCGTGAGACTTATTCACTATCACCAGAACAGCAAGGTAAAGACCTGCCCCCATGATTCAATTACCTCCTACTGGGTCCCTCCCATGACACATGGGAATTATGGGAGCTATAATTCAAGATGAGACTTGGATAGGGACACAGCCAAACCATATGAGCTCCACTCCCAGCACTGTTCCTCCACTGTGTCTGGGGCACATAGGTTGGAAAAGGCTGACAAGGGACCAGAGGCTCCTAAAATACATTCAGTACCCATTTCCGTGTGGGAAGGGGAAATTAGCCTGAGGAAGAGTTCAAGGTTTCCCCAAGATAGAATGGGGAGAAGCTGTGGAAACAGATCATCGTGGCTGCAGGCACAAGCTCAGGAGACAGGTTTCGTTCAAATTCTGGTTCCACTCGTGGACCCACACTTCCATTGTATGACATTGAGCATGTTATATTATGTTCTCTAAGTGTCAGTTTCCTATCATCTCTCAAGTTGGGACCCTAGTTTCCACCTGGCAGGGCTGTCATGGAGCTTGGCTTTGACAGAGCATATAAAGTGGATAGGGGCCGGGGATGGTTGGCTCATGCTTGTAATCCCAGCACTTTGGGAGGCCGAGAAAGGTGGATCACTTGAGGTCAAGAGTTCGAGACCAGCTTGGCCAACTTGGCGAAACCCTGTTACTACTAAAAATACAAAACTTTGGCCGGGCGCGGTGGCTCACGCCTGTAGTCCCAGCTACTTGGGAGGCTGGGGCATGAGAATTGCTTGAACCTGGGAGGGGGAGGTTGCAGTGAGCCAGGATGGCACCACCGCACACTAACCTGGGCAACAGAGTGAGATTCTATCTCAATAAGTAAATAAATAAATAGATACATAAATAAATAAAGTGGATAGGACTGTACCTGGTGCTCAGACAGGACGTGGTACATGCAAGGAATTACCGTTTGGTCCTGGGAGAGACTCAAGGTGGGCAGAACAATTAAGTTGGGGCTTTAGTAGCTATAGAGAGAGCAGCTTTTAAGATGACTAAACAGTTTTTTAATTATTTACATCATATATGGATTTTTTTTCCTTTTTTTAGAGACAGAGTCTCATTCTGTCACCTAGGCTGGAGTGTAATGGCGCAATCATAGCTCACTGCAACCTTGAACTCTTGAGCTCAAGCAATCCTCTTGCCTCAGCCTCCTGAGTAGCTGGGACTACAGGCATGCACCACAGTGCCTGGCTAATTTTTCTTTTTTCTTTTTTTTTTTTTTTTTTTTGTAGAGATGAAGTCTTGCTATGTTGCACAGCTTGGATGTAGTTATATAGTTTTTTTTTTTGTTTAATGCAAATTCAGTAGACCTCTCCTCACTATGCCCCAGTCCTCTAGGCCCACACCCTTAGAATTTTTCCAAACATATGTATAATATCTATATATATATTTTTAAAACTTTTCAGATACAGAAATGGGATCACTGCAGATGGCGTAGTACTCCGTTCATATCCCCTGGATCACCCCCACCCTTCTCCAGAGGTGCCTGCAGACATATCACTCAAAGCCTACCTCTTCCTGTATCTCTCTCTGCAGGAGGATGCTCTCTGGCCAAGAAGCATGATCACTTGCACTTGGGGCTGACTGGAATTGGCGGAGAATGGATGCCCCTCAACCACTGAGGGGCAGGAGTTGGTGGATAAATATCCCAGCTTCCTTGTCCTTCAGTGACATAGTTCTGAGATGTGTTCTGCCCCCATGGGATGGAGCCCCAGTTGTCCACAGAGGTAACCGGCTCATTTTTCCCAGCCATTATTGGCTTTCCTCCCTGTGCTATCACTTCCCCACTCCCTCACTGTGCTTCCTGGATCACCTCCCAAATAATGACTTGCACTGAAATCCTTGTCTCAAGGTCTGCTTTGGGGGAAACCCAACTAAGATAGCGACAATACAGTCACACGCTTCTCTGCATCTTTTTTTCAGCTGGCAGTATGGCTCACAGATCTTTTCCTACCAGCACATACTGAAGGACTGTGTATTATTCCATAATCTGGGTGTGCCAGATAAACTTAGCCAGTCCTCTTCTGATGGGCATGTAGGTTGCTCTCAATTTTGTGCTCTTATGAACAAGGTGGTAATGGGCAGGCTTGTGCATGGATCTTGCTGCATATGGGCAAGTATATCAGAAGAATACCTTTCTAGAAGAATTGCTGGGTCAAAAGGTAAGGGAGGCCAGGTGCGGTGGCTCATGCCTGTAATCCTAGCACTTTAGGAGGCCAAAGCAGGAGGATTGCTTGAGCTCAGGAGCTTGAGACCAGACTGAGTAACATAGTGAGAGCCCATCCCTATTTTTTCAAAAAAGGTAAGGGAACAGTTTTGACCAGGACCAAGATGAAGGGCTCTGGAACTCAGTGTGGAGGTGACCAGAGTAGAACAGAGGACAAGCCTGGGTGAGTGGCTCAAGTCAGGAGACCCTTTTTGCAGTGAGGGGCTGGCATATCTGAAAATCCTCAGAGATTCTTTCCAGAGGTCCCTGGACATTTCTGGGGGTGTGGGGGGATATCTGTGTGCTCAGACTGACTGTAGCAGAATGGCCTTCCCCCGCAGGTAGCTGTCTTCAAGAAGAGCACCTGATGGGCCCATCCACATGCTCGTATCCTATTGCTCTGTTTATGCCATAGATGGTTGTTTTTCAAGCAAAAGTCCCCAATTCTCAGATGAAAAACAACTTGTTTTGAGAGCACGCATTCCTGAGATCTTCAGGTTCTTCCTTTGGGCTGACTGTTGAGAAGAAATTAATTTTGAGGGTGGGAGGAATTGGTGAGGAGGTTGGGAACAGATCCATGGTGAGCGCAGGAGTGTTTTCTCTAATTTGGTTTCTCTGCCCACTCATGAAAGCTTACAGTGTTTACCTGATCATCAGTCTGCTCAGAAAACAAATTTTAAAAGCATACTTTTTTGTTCTCAAGTTATTTTCTGCTCACTGGCTGTCTACTGGATCTTGCCTTAAGATGCACAGAAAGATGCCCCAGACCTTGCTCTGGAGAATTGAAATATCAGAGTGATGAGAAGACAAGGTCTAGAAGCAGCAATGGCGGCAACCTCCCAGAAAGTCAAGGTTATTGGCGGAGAGTAGGGAAGAGATCCTTCTTTCCCTGTCTTTCCTTTTTTTCCCTCTTTCTCTTGCTTTCCCTTTTTATCTTCTTTGTTTTCCCTTGTCATTGGGGGTGGGGAGCAGAGGCAGAAACGCCACATGTGTCCTCAGTAAAACTTTCCAGAAGGAGAGGGACCTGTGAAGCTTCAAAAGAGAAGAATGAGCATTTTGTTGACTTGGTTTTCTGTGCAGGTGAGGTGTGGGTGCCACACCTACATACACATACCTCCACACACACACAAACACACACACACAAGTGCGCGCGTGCACACAGAGCCCCAATTTGAGATGAGCCCTGGTGGGATTCTCTGACGCCCACATCCCACCTGACTCAAACCCTAAGGTCCCCATGGGTGTTATGATTATGAGGGGTTGCTCTGGGGAGAAGACTGCCCTCCCTGTCCTAGGGGAGTCCCCAGGTCTCACCTGCCCTTGGGCTGTACGGGAACAATCCCACTCATAGAGGTGCGAGTTGTGGGATCTGGAGGGCCACTTGGGAAAAGGAGCTGGTCCTCCCAGGCACCCCAGCAGAAGCAGGAAGTTGAATTTTTTTTTTTTTTTTTTTTTTTTTGAGACGGAGTCTCGCTCTGTTGCCCAGGCTGGGGTGCAGTGACGCAATTTCAACTCACTGCTTGAGCCACCACACCTGGCCAAAAAAGCTATTTTAAAGGAGACCAGAGTGTCTGTACCTTACTCTATAAGTGACCCTGCTCTAGGTTCAGCTGAAACCTCCGTCTCCCGGATTCAAGCCATTCTCCTGCCTCAGCCTCCTGAGTAGCTGGGATTACAGGCACGCCCCACCACGCCCGGCTAATTTTTGTATTTTTAGTAGAGACGGGGTTTCACCATGTTGGTCAGGCTGGTCTCGAACTCCTGACCTTGTGATCCTCCCGCCTCAGCCTCCCAAAGTGCTGGGATTACAGGCGTGTGCCACTGTGCCCGGCCAGAAGTTGGATTTTGACCTTGTTGCAAAAGATGTGCAATTCAAAGGAAGGATGCAGTCAGAAGGGGTTAGGAGAGGATAAGGCTGTCCAGAGTTCTTATTCATCCAGCACTTACCCCATGGCAGGCCTGTGTCATCAAATAGCCCCAAGTTCTCTTCTGCAATATCCAAATAAGGCCTTTGTGCCCAAAGCATGTGTCTAAGGATTCTCAGACATGCAGAGTCTCCAGGTAGTTGCAAATCACCTCCCCTCCCTTGCCTGGCTCCTGCTGCCTCCCACCCCTCAGTACCTCCTGCCCATCCTTCATGCTCCCGCCTTACCCTGAGAAGCAGCAGAGCAGATGGTTGTGAATGTGGACTTGCGGCCAGATGGCCTAGGCTGGAATCCCAGCACTACTGCTACCAGCTCTGGGAGCTTGGACAAGTTACTTAATTGCCCTGTGCCTCAGTTTCCTCATCAGAAAGAATAGCATCTACTTCATTTGGTTGTTATGAGGGCCAATATTTGGGGAGTGATTCTAACAGTGCCTGCCTGGCAGGTAGTAAGCACTGAATATGTATTTGTTAAATTAAAATGATTGTACAACTTTCTTGCCCTTATGACAGCTCTGTTAGGGAAGGTACTATTGTTACCCATTTCACAGCTGAGTAGATAATGGCCTAAATAGATAAGCACAAAGCCAGTTGATCGTGGAGCTGTGATTTGAACACAGCTCTGTCTAACTTCTCCAAACCACTATTCCATACTGTCTTCACATACAACAAAGTTTTTTGGTTTTGTTTTTGTTTTGACACAGAGTCTCACTGTGTCACCCAGGCTGGAGTGCAGTGGCACTATCTTAGCTCTCTGCAACATCCACCTCCCAGGTTCAAGTGATTCTTGTGCCTCAGCCTCCCGAGTAGCTGGGAATACAGGCATGCACCACCACACTTGGCTAATTTTTTGTATTTTTAGTAGAGATGGGGTTTTGCCATATTGCCCAGGCTGGTCTCAAACTCCTGGGTTCAAGCAATCCACCTGCCTCAGCCTCCCAAAGTGCTGGGATTACAGGCATGAGCCACCACACCTGGCCAAAAAAGCTATTTTAAAGGAGACAGCTCCACGATCAACTACCTTACTCTATAAGTGACCCTGCTCTAGGTTCAACTGAAAACACTGCCGCTTCCAACACTATGGAAAACAGCATGGAGGATCCTCAAAACATTTAAAATAATGATCCAGCAATCCCATTTCTGGGTATATACTCTAAGGAATTGAAAGCAAGTTCTCAACAAGACATTTGCACACTCATATTCATGGCAACGGTATTCACAATAGTCAAGAGGCAGAAGCAACCAGAAGGTCCATCAGTAGATGAATAGATACACAAAATGTGGTATATAGATAGAATGCAATCTTGTTGAGCCCTAAAAACAAAGGAAATCCGCAGTCCTGAGTGCAGTGGTGTTTACAACTAATTGATCACAACCAGTTACAGTTTCCTTTGTTCCGTCTCCACTCCCACTGCTTCACTTGACTAGCTAAACATAGAAAATAAATAGAAACAAAGGAAATCCTATCATATGCAACAACATGGATGAACCCTGAGAACATTATGCTAGTGAAATAAGCCAGGCACAGAAACACAGATACTGCATGATTCCACTTATACAAGGGATCTAAAGAATTCAAATAACTCATAGAAACAGAAAGTGGAATGGTGGTTGCTAGAGGCTTGGGGGAAGGGAAATGGGTAGCTGTTGTTCAATGGGTAGACTTTCATTTTTGTAAGATGAAACTGTTCTGGAGATCTATTTCACAACAATATGAATATACTTAATACAACGTGAAGATGGCTAAGATAGACCGGGCACGGTGGCTCACGTCTGTAATCCCAGCACTTTGGGAGGCCAAGGCAGGCGGATCATGAGGTCAGGAGTAACACGGTGAAACCCTGTCTCTACTAAAAATACAAATAAAATTAGCCGGGCATGGTGGCATGCGCCTGTAGTCCCAGCTACTTGGGAAGCTGAGGCAGGAGAATCGCTTGAACCCGGAAGCCAGAGGTTGCGGTGAACCGAGATTGCGCTACTGCACTCCAGCCTGGGTGACAGAGCGAGACTCTGTCTCAGGAAAGAAAGAAAGAAAGAAAGAAAGAAAGAAAGAAAGAAAGAAAGAAGGGAAGAAGGGAAGAAGGGAAGAAGGGAAGAAGGGAAGAAAGGAAGAAAGGAAGGAAGGAAGGAAGGAAGGAAGGAAGGAAGGAAAGAAAGGAAGGAAGGAAGGAAGAGACTGTGATAATAAATTTTATGTGTTTTATAATAATTTTAAGTTTTTAAAAATAATTTTAAAAATACTATTGCTTCTGAAATGCTCAACTTAACACGCTCTGACCTTCCATGATTTATTTTTGTGTGTGTGTGTTTTTTAGACAGGGTCTCACTCTATCGCCCAGGCTGGAGTGCAGTGGCACAATCTCAGCGAACTGCAGGTGTGCACCACTATGCCCTGCTATTTTTTTTATTTTTTGTACAGACAGGGTCTCACTATATTGCCCAGGCTGGTATTGAACACCTGGGCTCAAGCAATCTTCCCACTACGGCCTTCCAAACTCCTGGTATTACAGGTGTGAGCTACCATGCCCAGCCCCATAATTATCTTGAAATTTCCCTAGTAGAACACAAGTCCTGGACCAGTATATCTGACTCTACTGGGAAGTTGCTAAACCTTCCCCAGGCTATCTCCAGCAAGATGTTTCTTTTTATCTTCTTTCCCCAACCATGCCTAGTTCAGATTTTTTAAATGCTTTTGGATCTCCGGACCCTTTTGAGAATCTGAGAAAAGCTACCACACTCTCCCTACCTTCACACCCCAAATACACGTATGCATTGACACAACTAATTTTCCTTATGAGTCAGAGGACTCCTTGATAGCACGGGGCCTCTCCATGGTCCTCTGAGATCCTTACTTCCCTATGCACCACAGGGCTTCACCTGATTGGCTCAAAGCTTTGTTAGTTACCTCTTTTCCCTCCCAGTGAAATCAAGGAAAGAGAGAACTTCTTAAAAGGCCGCATGTAGCACCTCATCAAGCCCAGGATGGTGTTATATTATCTGTGTGACAATTTACTCTAAAACATCTCTATATATGCAGAGTGGTGCATGTGTGTGTGTGTGTGTGTGTGTGTGTGTGTGTTTGTGTGTGTGTGTGTGATTATACTTACCCTAGGGGTGGTTCGTTAGCATTTGAAAGACCCTAATAGGAATCTACACCCCAGAAGTAATTACTCAGTGCTTCAAATATCCATATCTAAATCTACACCAGAGGGTTCCTTAATTGGCATAGAGATCTTAGAAGTATTAGGATATATGGCTTAAGATTGTGGGCTCTGTGCCCTGGCAGGAATGAGGCTAGAGCAGCCACCTGGCACCTTCAGAGCAACACTTTAATCTGGAGTTCCATTTGGTTCTCTATCATCTCCCTATTTTCAGAGGACTGTGGTGCCTCACCCACCCAGAAGTTTGGCTGACTGTCAAGAGAATACCATCGCATCTGCCTCAGAGTAAATCCTGCATGCAAAGTGTCTATCAGAGGGCCTGAGGACAGAGTGGGGACGTTTCCTAGCCTACAGGAATACATTATATCATCATCCTTGTATCTGCTTCCTAATAATCATATGGCTGGTCAAATTCCATCTGAGGGTTGCTTTCATTCTAATTCACCACCTGGCAGTGAGTGGTAGGGAAGGACAGGTAGAGCCCCTACCTATGTTCCTGGCAATGACTGAGGTGGCAGGATTGGCTTGGGGATGCCTATGGGTCATCCAAATCTGATGAGGCTTTGCTGTATTCAGGGAATAAACTGTTTCATCCAGACTCAGTTTCCCCCTCTCTCTCCTCCTGGGTCTGGCTCTCTTCCATTGCTGGCTTCATTATTGGACTCTCTGGTGATGTTAAGAGGCAACATCTCCTCATATTTGCTCTGGTTCAAGTTTGGCATAGAAAGTAAAAAGTGTATTTTCCTGAAATCTCTTACAAAAGTCCCCAAAGCCTGACTTGGATTGTGTGACTGTCCCTGGTCCAATCACTGTTGCTGGAGAAAAGGTATTCTGATGGGTCACATGCCACTTCAGATAGGGGTGTCAGCTCCACCAAAACCACATGGCTTGAGAGTAGTTAGGGATGAGCAGTGGATTAAAGCTGGCCACAAAATCTTTGACACTAGTTCCATTGAGAGATAAGAATCCGTTTCCCTTCCCCGTTAATAAAGGCCAGCCCTGTGTCTTATTTTGGACAATAAAACATGGCAGACATGACACTGTACATTTCAAAGCTGGACCTTAAGGAATCTATGGATTTAACTTTCCCATGGTTAGAACACAGCATCATGGAACACTGTGAGGAAGCCTAAGCAGCCACGTGGGGAGGCCCATGTGAGGGAGAATTGAGGTGCCCAGCCAATTTCCCCAGCTGATCTTCTAGCCAGCAGCATCCAGGATTATCTGTCAGCCATGTAGGTGGGGCCATCTTGAGCAGTCAAGAGCAACTGAACCTTCAGATGCCAGCAACACCAGCAGACACCACACGGAGCAGAAGGATCACCTAGCTGAGCCTGGTCAATTCACAGAACCGTAAGCAACAATGAATTGTGATTGTTTGAAGTCATCAAGTTGTGGGTTCATTTGTTCCATAGTTATAGATAGCTGATACAAGGTGGCTCCCTGCTATGGTTTGAATGTTTGCCTCCCCTCCAAAATTCATGTTGCACCTTAATTCCAATGCAATAGTATTAACAGGTGGGGCCTTTTAGGAGGTCATTAGTCCCTAGGGACTCTGCCCTCATGGATGGGATTAGTGCCTTATAAAAGGGCTTAAGGGGGTCCGGGCGTGGTGGCTCACACCTGTAATCCCAGCACTTTGGGAGGCTGAGGTGGGTGGATCACGAGGTCAGGAGTTCAAGACCAGCCTGGCCAAGATGGTGAAACCCTGTCTCTACTACAAATACAAAAATTAGCCAGGTATGGTGGCGGGCGCCTGTAATCCCAGCTACTCAGGAGGTTGAGGCAGAGAATTGCTTGAACCCGGGAGGTGGAGGTTGCTGTGAGCCAAGATCACACCACAGTACTCCAGCCTGAGTGACAGAGCGAGACTCTGTCTCAGAAAAAAAAAAAGGGGGGCTTGAGGGGGCGAGTTTGCCCCTTCTGTCCCTTCCACCATGTGAGGACACAGGTGTCCCTCCCCTCCAGAGGATGCAGCAACAAGGTGCCATCCGCAAAGCAGAGAGCAGCCCTCACCAGACACTGAATCTGCCGACACCTTAATCTTCAATTTCCCAGCCTCCAGAACTATGAGTAATAAATTTTTGCTATTTATAAATTATCCAGTCTGTGGTATTTTGTGATAGCGGCTCATTAAATGTGCTAGATAGGCAACAAACAAGAGTCCACCACAATCGCCTCCTCTGTGTAGTCAACTCTGCCTGGCAACTGATGGGCTCAAGAAGACATGGAATTTTCTGCAGCAGCATTCCAGTTTCCACTCATCAGTTTTGTCAGTATCCAGACAGTTGCTGTGGCAGCAGCGGCTGTACCCTGATTTGGAGCTCACAGCTCCGGCAGTGGGTTTTTAAGCACAGCTGTTTCTATTGATGGTTTCCTGGCTCCAGGCCTTCCTGCATGTAGCAAAGATAGCAGCTCCCCTAGCGGGTCAATCCTGCAGGTTCTGAGAGTCCTTGGAAACCCAGCCTAGAGTTTACACAACAGCCCTCTGTAGTGGGTTACCATGGGGGCCTCTCCAAAGCTATGTCCCTGTCCTAACCTCCAAAACCTGTGCATGTGGCCCTATTTGACAAAAGAGTCTTTGTAATGTAATTAAGTATCTTGAGATTAAAGCAGCTTGGATTACCCAGGTGGGCCCTAAATCCTTATAACAGGCAGAAGAGGAGAAAACACAGAAAGGAGAAGGTTTTGTAAAGATGAGAGGCAGAAATTGAAGTGATGCTGCCACAAGGAAGGCCAGTAGCCCCCAGAAGCCGAACGAGGCAAGGAAGGATTCTCCCCTAGAGCCTCCAGATGGAGTGTGGCCTTGCTGACATTTTCATTTTGGACTGCTGGCCTCCAGAACTGTGAGGGAACCAAGTTGTTTTTAAGCCATCCAGGTAATGGTCATTTGCGGCCTCGGGGGAGTCATACACCTTCCAATGATTCTGTAAGCAGTGACTTCCTTGTTTTAAATCCCCTTCTGCTTAAAATGTCTGGAGCAGTTTCCATTTCTCGCACTGAACCGTGAGTGATACAACTCCCTTCCCATTCTGGAAGTGCAAGACTAGGCAAGCCAGAATACATATTGTGAGTAGGAACCGGGGCCGAGGCTGAACAGACTCAGATTTGAGGCTCGTAAAGTGGTACCGTCCCTCGCTCTGCTGTCAGCCTCACAGGCAGATGCATTTCTCCCGGTTCAGCAGAAGCATTGGTCTTGATAGTCTTTTTACTGCTACTGTGGCAGCAACCATTTATTTTCACTTTAAATCACTCTGCAGTCAGCACCCTGGCTCACTTCTGCCAAGAGTCCCACTGCCTCCTCAGTCCGAGAACACAGAGTCAGGCGGGGCCTCTATGATGCCTATCTCTCTTTTCTTTACCCCTTGGAGCCCGATAAAGAGCTGGAAAGCACCAGAACATGATTGAGTCTTTATTCCGATACCAGTGTGATCACTTCCTAGAGGGCAGTTTGTCGTGGTCTTCATCCTTTTCCCAAACCAGGGCTCTATATGTTCAAGGAAATGCGTGGGTAGATGTGCCTGAGTGTCCATGAACTTATGTGTCCATGGGTGTCTTGAGCCCATGTGCCTGTTCCTGTGTGTGTGTGCCTTTCTGTGAGTTTGCCTTTGTGTCTGGTGTCTGGATGTGTGCATCTAGTGGCTGTGGAGAGAGAGTGGCGGGAGAGGAAGTGAAGTGGCTGTGGTTACTGTTAATACCATAAACTTGAGCTATTGTTTTCATAAATAGGAGGCTGGAGATCGCCTCTTGCTGCTCTTACCACTGTGCTGTTGAAATTATATTACCGTGGAAGAATCCTTTCTTCATTCTGCAAGCGTAACCGCTTAAACCAGGACGGAGAATTCTGCTCCGTGGAAACTCAGCTGGGATGGGCTTTATCCGTGGAATTTCTAAGCCAGGGAACTATAGTACCTCGTGGCCTTTGTCTTAGGGATCGAAATAGAAACCATAGAATTCTCTGCTACTAAAGTTGAGGTCACCTCAGTGCTTCCCAATAAATCCCCTGTGGTGCCCATGTTGATGGTTATGTGTTAAGGACACATTCTGCATCAGGAGCTATTCCAGGCACTGACTTTCCTGAGAGGAGCTGGGCCCCAGTTGGGACCTCCAGGGGCTCTTGATGATCTGATATGGTGCCATCAATGCAAAGAATGATATGAACCAGGATAGAGCTGGGCGACATTGAATGCAAAGAATGATATGAACCAGCATAGAGCTGGGCGACATTGAGTGCAAAGACATGAGGCCTTTATCCTAGACTTGGAGGAGGGAGTATAATCGTGGGAAGCTTCCCGGAAGAAGTATGCTGATGGGGTGTCTGAAGGAATAAGTAGGGATTAGCAGGAGCCCTTAGAGCTCCCCATGATCAAAGCAGGTGCCTCAGCTCAGCCCAGGATCAGGCAGCAGCCGCCTTGTATAGAGAGGAAGTGGCAACTCTGCTTACTCAGGGCGGAATCATCCCATTGTGAGCCACATAGTGCTATTTGCAACATAAAAAAAGGGCTCTTTGCTGGGCGCAGTGGCTCACGCCTGTAATTCGAGCACTCTGGGAGGCTGACAGGTGGATCATCTGAGGTCAGGAGTTCGAGACTAGCCTGCCCAACATGGTGAAACCCTGTCTCTACCAAAAATACAAAAATTAGCTGGACGTGGTGGCATGCACCTGTAATCCCAGCTACTCTACTCAGGAGGCTGAGACAGAATCATTTGAACCTGGGAGGTGGAAGTTGCAGTGAGCCGAGATCATGCCACTGCACTGTAGCCTGGGCGACAGAGCAAGACTCCATCTCAAAAAGAAAAAACAAAGAAAAGAAAGAAAGGTTCCTTCTCCCCGACTCCCTTCCCAGCCCAATCTGAAAATCACACATTGCCCTCCCAGACACTGCTGGCATAAAGAGTGACCAGGTTCTCCACCCTTACCACTCCTCCAGAGCCCACCCTGGGGTCAGCCACTGTGTCGGTGGCTCCTCTGGGCCTCTCCACATCTCTGCCTGCCGTCCTGTGTAGGTTCTGCACCCCAGGAGGCTGATCTGTCCTCCAGCTTCAGGAGACCCAGGCAGAAGCCCTAAGTGCAGGAGGATTTGTCTCCCCAACCTCCTCCTGCTCAGGCCCCTGCGTTCTGCTGCTAAAGGCCACCACTCCTGTGGGGCTACCCTTCTCCTACCCTGTAATTACTCTCTCTGGATTTCAGAATCCACCCCTTCTCCTTATTCCTTCAGGGTTGGGGTGGTAGCGGTTTCCTGCCGTCGCTGGTCTCCCCTGGCTTCCCTCCCCATCCTGGGCTTTCTCCCACCGGCTCTCACCTCCATAAATAGTCCCTTCATTAAACTCTCCTCGTATCTCCTGGCTGGAAAGTGGCACCTTTTTCCTGCCAGGACCCTGGCCAGCACTCTCACCTCCCAACAGAGGGCGCTGCCCTCTCCCAGGGTTTGGTCCCCTTCGATTTCCTGGAGGGCAAGGTGGTGGCCAAGGAGCCGTGAAGCCACTGGTGGCTCAGGTCAGCTCTGGTCCCTCCCACCTTGAGCCCAGGTTGCAGGAAATGGGCTCTCACTTGGTCTTCATGACCAACATCCCCCCGCTCCCTTGGACATAGGCTTCTGAAGGGGATCCTGCTTTTGTGCTTAATTCCCTGGCTAGCTCCAAAGGGACAGGAGGGCCACGTGGATCCCCGCGTGCCTTCAGAATCCTGACTCTTAATTGCCCCCATCAGGCCTGGGGACCTGCTCCTGCTGTGGCCCACCCTCTCCCACCCTCAGTGGCACATCCCTCCAACAGCCAGGCCACATCCGGCCCCTGACACCTGCCCTGCTGATCACTCTGGTACTCGCTGCTACAGCGGCTGCTGGAAGCGATCTGGAGCTTGGGGCCTGCCATGCTCACCTCCCCATCTGGATATTCCCCAGCCCTTATTCCAGCAGCTGCCTTGGCAGTAGGCTCATATCAAACCTCAGCCTTCCAACCCCTTCAGACTCCTGCCCGCCAGCCATAAGTGCTCCCAAAAGGGCAGTGTTAGCGGGAAGACCAGCCTCCACCATGTGGAGCATCGCCTGGGGCTGAGTGAGCGCCATGACCCTGGGCTCAGCCAGAGGACTGCACCAAAGGCAGCATTTCCAAGTGGATTCAGAGGAGAGAGGAAAGGAATAGAAGCCAAGGGGCAGGGTGGGGCTTAGGAAGGTGGGAGGAGGACAACCAGAGCACCTTCAACAACATCACCTCCTGCAGGAGAGCAGTGCGCACTGTGGGCCAAGCGCTCAATACTTATTTGCATCAGGCATAATCACAACACAAATGATCCCTGCCTTTTAAGGGAGGAAACTGAGAAATGACAGCTTGAGTGGCTCGCCCACAGTGAGGAAATGCAGTCTGATTCCCAAGTGCACCCTCTAGGTCCTTGGCCTTCACGTGCTAACCAGGTCCTGCTACAGATTTCTCAGACCACTGACCAGATTTGCCATTTGCCTTGCTCCTGAGTTTCAACTAATGGACAAGCATGAACGGGTCCATCCCTCCTCCACCCTCAGCTCTGTCTCCCCTTAGTGGCACCTGCGCTCCAGCCCTGTCCTCCCTCCCTCCCTCCTTGCAGCTCAGAGCATCATGGTCACAGTCAGGGCCAGGGTCCCAGCAGCCTCTGTGCTGTCACCTCTTCCATCCATCATGGGGGTTCCCTTGCAGTGTCTGCGTTGAGAAACAAATGTTCTCCCCCTTTAGTAAATCATGTGAACCATCACACTCAGAGACAGCTGGTTAGAACACAAGCTACTACTTTCCTACAAGGTGAGGACATTGGAGGCACAAAATGTATGCAGAGCTGCACACGGGCAGTGCCCAGCTTGCCAGCTCAGCACAACCTGGCCTCCTTCCACGTGCCCCTCTGCCTCAGGCTCCAGGCCAGCTGGGCACGGTGTCTCTCTCCCCAGCCCTTGAGGAAACAAGGGCGTCTTTCTGGCTAGGTACCTGAGCAGGAAGCAGGCTTGGCAGATACAGCTCCCCCAGGCACCTCCCAATCACCTCCCAATCACCTCAGCCTGACCTCTTCTCTCGGGGTTCTCAAAATCAGAAATCTATGCCGAGCGTGGTGGCTCACACTTGTAATCTCAGCACTTTGGGAGGCCGAGGTGGGAGGATTGCTTGAGTCTAGAAGTTCGGAACCAGCCTGGCCAATACAATGGGACCCCATCTCTAAAAAAAACCCTAAAACAATTAGCCAGACATGGTGGCACATGCCTGTAGTCCCAGCTATTTGTGAGGCTGAGGTGGGAGGATTGCTGGCACCTGGGAGGTTGAGGTTGCATTGAGCCATGGTCACATCACTGTACTCCAGCCTGGATGACAGAGTGAGACCCTGTCTCAAAAAAAAATCAGAATTCTCACCGACATGGCTCCTTCCTTGGAGTTGGGGACAGTAGTGGGTAAAGCAACATTGGCTGTAGACTAATCGTGTTATTGGACTCTTTTATAGACTCTGCCCTTTGAGGTGCTCTTTCTTCTCTCTGTCTTCAGGCTCCCAGATCCAGGACCCCATCCTTCAAAGTCTGCTCTTTGGAATAAATCTCACGTCAGTCATTTACATGTCAGTATGAATTTGCAATAATTCTCTCCCCCAGGAGGATTTGCATTGAAATCTTTCTGGATGCAAATCATTCTGCAATGATAGATTTTTTTCCCCCATTAGAGGGATTTCAACTTGTAATCTCATAAGGCAGAGAGGCATGGGGACGGGTACGCTGCTCGCAGACTGTGAATCTCCCAACTTCATCCACTTGTCCTGTTTCCAAATGGTCTAGCTTAGGTTGACTTCTTCTCTCTGTGTTGTCTTACTCTTTCCAGCTCTTGCTCCTGGGGTTTAGAGGGTTTGTTGGCTCACCTTTCTGATTCATCTAAGAATCACAAGATTTCAGGTCTGGTGGGACTTTGGAGATCAAATAATCCAACCCCTTAGTTTCTCAGTGAAGAGACAGAAACCCAGAGAGAGAAAAGTGACGTGTCCAAGATCCCACAGCAAATTACAGCAGAGCCAAGGCCAGGCCCTGGGCTTCCTGGCTCCTAGCAATGTCCTTTGCACTTTGCCATGCGAAGACCCATAAATAACTTCCAAACAAATATGGGCAGTCTTTGCAGAGCAAAGCCCGGGCAGAATGACACAGGCCACTTCCATGTGGCTTGAGAAGATCATTCCTAGAAGCATTTGCTCTAGGAAAAAAGGCCCACAGAACCCTCCTTGTGCCTACAGGGTCTGGAGAGTCCTGAACCAAGCTCACTGTTGTCACTGTCCAGGAAAACACCTCTCCTGAATTTTGCGACAGGGCCTTTAGTTTTGTTTTCCAAGCAGCCCCTCACCCTTCAAAAGCAGGACCACCCTTGACCATACGCATCAGCCAGCTTTCTTAGTGCTTCCTCACCAGACAGCACAAGGCCCCTCACCTATTTGAGATCAGCCTTGGCCTGAATTGGATCTGGACTTATCCCAGAATCACAGGCCAAAGGCAGAGAACCAGAATCAATATGTAGCTTAAAAAGGGACTAGCAAGCCCTGGAATCAGACTGCCTGGGTTAAACGCTCACCTTTCCTACCTCCCAACTCCGTGTCTTTGGGCTGTTCACTTAAGTTTTCTGTGCCTCAGACCCCTCAGCTGTCAGATAGGGGTAACTGGCACCTGCCTCCAGATTGTTTTGACGTGAAATGGAGTCAATACATGGAAAGCACTTGGAACAGTACCTGCATATAGTAAGCACTCACTTAAACTTACCCATAATGGAGCCTGGCACAGTGGCTCATGCCTGTAATCCTGGCGACTCAGAAGTCTGAGGCAGGAGGATTGCTTGAGGCCAGGAGTTTGAGACCAGCCTGGGCAACACAGTGATGAGACTGCATCTCTCTCTTTTTTTTTTTTTTTTTTTTTTGAGACAAGAGTCTCACTCTGTCGCCCGGGCTCAAGTGCAGTGGTGTGATCTTGGCTCACGACAACCTCTGCCTCCCAGGTTCAAGCGATTCTCCTGCCTCAGCCTCCCGAGTAGCTGGGATTACAGGTGCACACCATCACACCCGCTAATTTTTGTATTTTTAGTAGAGATGGGGTTTCACCATGTTGACCAGGTTGGTCTCAACTCCTGACCTCAGGTGATCCACCCACCTCGGCCTCCCAAAGTGCTGGGATTACAAGTGTGAGCCACCGAGCCCAGGCCAAATTTCGTCTCTTAAAAAAAATACAAAAATTAGCTGAGTGTGGTGGCGCAAACCTGTAGTTCCAACTACTTGGGAGGCTGAGGCAGGAGGATCACTCGAGCCAGGGAAGTTGAGGCTGTAGTGAGCCGTGATGGCGCCACTGCACTTCAGCCTGGGTGAAGAGCAAGACCTTGCCTCAAAAAAAAAAAAAAAAAGTTACCCATGATGTCTTTGGTATCTCCCTTCAGAACCTCCCAGAAGTCTCTCCACCTCTCCCCTTGAAACTAAGTACTACAAGTCTTGGTTTAAAAAGGTTGATGTCAAGGGTGGAGGAACATTAAAAGGAATATGTGTAGAAATTTCTGAAATTTATCCAAAAAACAGATTTACTGGCCGTAGCCACTTCCCACTTCATCCTGACATCAGGTTGAACCAAATCAAGAAAACAAATAAGATAAACAATGTTGTGTGTGTGTGTGTGTGTGTGTGTGTGTGACACAGTTGTGGGAGTTTTTTCCCCCTTACTTGAAATTAGCATTATTCTAGATCAGGTTGTTATCCCATAATATTTTATTTATTTTTGACATGTTCCTTGTTTCTCACATACAGTTTTGTTAGTGCTGAGAAATACAATAATAAGGAAAAGAAGGTAGGCTGCTCCGAGGGGGCCTATGCTACATAAATATTTTAAGTTTCAAACAAACTTGAGTTCTGTGCACGCGGCTCTCTTTAATCTCATGCTTTTACACTGTGGAGCAGTAAATCTGCGCAGCTCTGAGCTGGCCACCAGCATGGCCCAGAAACATCATTCCCTCCCCTCCTGCATCGTCTGGGTATGGATTTTCAGTGGTGGTTGGGGAACCACAGTGCAGAAGCTGCTGTCCAAGCAGCTTGTAGAGCCCCAGTGGCCACAGTTTAGTGTTTATGGGTTCAGGGTAGACTGAACAGCCAGCTGTCTGCAGCAGGAAAGTCCGTTAGCCAAAAAATATATCCCCTACTGGTCTGTGGTAAATGCCTGAAATTCCACCATTAGCAATGCATTCCTTTGGTTATGCCCCGCCCGTTTGAGCCACAATTTTAAAGTGAAAATGCCCCTCAAGGGACTAACACGTGGAGACCCTGACACTTTCAATGAATAAGTGTTTCAGATCGGTTTCTGAGAGAGGAGGTGAGCCCTTGGCTGCCTCCCTGGTAGGAGTGTGGTTGCAGGCAGGGGGGAAGGAGTAGAGAAAGGAAGGAGTGGGGGCATGGAGGGCTGTGGGCAAACTTGGGCAGCTGAGCCATTATGACGCTTTTAAAACAAGGCCTTAATTCTCTGACACTCCTTCCAATTGGAGGTGGGGTCTATATCCTCTCCCTTGAATCTGGGTGGGCTTGTGACTGCTTCGACTAGTAGAGGATGGCCGAACTGCCTCAATGTAACCTCCAAGGCTGAATCATAAATGCCAGTGCAGCTTCCTCCTGGTTGGCTGGAGCCCCGGATCATCATGTGAGAAGTCCAGCTACTCTGAGAATTATATGCTGCAAAGATCACTCTGGTAGATGACACTAGATTAGCCTAGCCTGCCAGCCATCCCTGCCTAGGTTCTAGATATGTAAGTTAAGCCTCCAGAACAAGCCATTCACTAGCCAAATACCACTGAGAGACCTCCCTCAATGCCTTTCGAAGCAGAAGAGTTCTGTAGTCAAACCCTGCCCAAATTCTTGACCTACAAAATTGTAAAATACAATGAAATTATTGTTATTTTTAACCACCTGGGATTAGAATAATTTGATATGCAGAAATAGGAACTGGATCAGCCGTGGCACCCAGAACTGGCTTGATAGAATCAGCTTCACAGACAACTGATATAGATGCTCCTGGGAACTGGGGGTGGGGGAACTCAAGTCCCTGGGAGTAATCAAGCCCGCACTTGGGGCTAACACCTTCTGGCCCACAACAGGCCATTTATCGGCTACCGCATAGAACCCTCTGGATATCCAGGGTTGGGAGTGGAAGATCTGGGAGAATTCTATTCATCTGCCTTTCCAGACAAGGGTACTGAGCTTCTGAGATGCAAGGCAATTTGCAGCCCACGGCCGCAGGACCAGGCATCTAGCTCTTGAGTTCTAGAGGGGAGGTGCAAGGTTTTGTGCAAAAAGCTTGGTGTGGACTCAGAAACCAGAAAGGCCTGGGCTTAAGAGGGGGCTTCTGCTCTTGGCTTTGCTGGTTTTGATGAAGAGACTCAGTGTCTTCATCTGTGAAATAGGAACAACAGATCCCGTTCACAGGGTTAATGTGAGGGTTCCATGAGATGGCATACAGGACAGCCCTGGAACACACAGAGCCACCTTCGTCCCCATACTCTCCCTCCCATTCTGTGGCCCTTTCCACCTCACCTCACCACACAGGACTCCAGCCAGGAACCATCCTCTTGGGCTCCTTCTCACATCCTTCCTCACTTCCTGGACTTTGGTGGGGAGGCAGTATGACAATGCTTATCTGGAACATCAAGAGTGAAGCTGAGTTGCCCCAGACCACACTCTTCTGAGCGCTCCCCTGGGCTCCAGAGCCTCCCCTTGCTCATTCCCTAGCCCACATCAGTTCTCTCAAAGTGCCCTCTTATCCAGAGAGCGCTGCGGAGTACAGGCCTCATCTTTACAGAATCAACAGTCTATGTTTTGGGCTTAGGGCTTTCCATTCCTTCCCTGGGCAACCTCTGAAACAGAGCTGTCACGTGGGGCTAGGACAAGAAATAAAGGACAGCAAACACGAGTCCTCCAAACTGACTACAGCCAACCCCTGTGGTGGTTCCTTAAAATCCATCCTCCAGATGGCCAAGGACCACGCATAGGAGGAGGGCCCCTCTTGCATAAGGAATCTGAGGATTCCAGATCCCTGACTTGATGGAGGAGGTGGAGGGAGAAAAGAGGGGCCTGAACCATACATAGGGAAAGCTCTGTCTCTGCTGCCTGCGGGGTGCCTACTCTGTCCCAGACCCACCCCGGGGAGAGGGGAGTGTGGGGGCAGGAGGGCAGCCACACAAAGCAACCAGAGACATTTGGTGGGCTGGGCTGGATTGGGCTGGGAAGAGTTGGGTGGGTCCCACCCCGAGGCCTGTCATCGGGAAATCTTTACACTCACAGATGGGCAAGTTCTGTTGGCACATTGTTGCTGTTCTGGAAAAACAGAGGGTTCATTAGGGAGAGAGGGGGGAGTTGGGAGTTTAAAAAAGAAGACAGCGACCAGGCATGGTGGCTCACGCCTGTAATCCCAACACTTAGGGAGGCTGAGGCAGGCAGATTACTTGAGGTCAGCAGTTCAAGACCAGCCTGGCCAACATGGTGAAACCCCCATCTGTACTAAAAATACAAAAATTACCCAGGCGTGATGGCGTACGCCTGTAGTCCCAGCTACTCGGGAGGCTGAGGCAGAAGAATCACTTGAACCCGGGAGGTGGAAGTTGCAGTGAACTGAGATCGCACCATTGCACTCCAGCCTGGGGGACAGAGTGAGACCCTGTCTCTAAATAAATAAATAAATAAATAAATAAATAAATAAGCCAGAGATTTTGACGGATGCCAGCAGAACACCTTTCTTCTTCTGCGGAAGCGGTAGCCATGAGGCTGGTTTCCGCCCCTCCGAGTGTTTTCCACGCTTCCCTTTTCCTTGCTTCCCCAAATCCCTCCTTTCAACTCTGACCTCGTTTGGGCTCCCTCAGAAGCAGCCTCTGAGAGCTAAATTTGAGCAGAACTGGTTTATTTATTCGTCCCAAATAAACCAGTTCTGCTCAAAGGACGAAACGGAGTGAAGTGGAGGTGAGATGGGGAGAAGAAGGATGCCACACACGGGGCTCCTCAAGAAAGTCACTCCGCTGTGGGTCACTGGGGCTTAATCCCTCCTGGGGGCGAGGGAGCTGAGGTGACTATCTTCTAGCTCCTGTGTCATCTGTCTGGGGACTCCTCCGAGAGCCTGCAGGCCTCAAGCAAGCCCTCAGCGGTCACCCAAGCACACATGGAAACAGTGAGCACGGGGGACATCTGTGCAGAGCCACGCCTGCGCCTGCTGCAAGTCCTCTTGCTTCGAACCTGTCTCTCGGTTCTTGATTCACACATGATCAGCTGAGCATTCACTTGGGACAACTGCAAGACCACAAACTGGGCAAAAGTAACCATAATGCCCCAGATGTCGTCTAAGCTGTGGAAAAGGAATGGGAGCCATCAATCTGCCTTGGAGAAGAGTGAAAACAGCCTTGGAGACAGCCAGATTGCTCCCTCCTCTGTGCAACTAACAGATAAGACTCCTCTCTCTGTTGGGTGTGGTGGCTCACACCTGTAATCCCAGCACTTTGGGAGGCTGAGGCAGGTAGATCACTTGAGGTCAGGAGTTCGAGACCAGTCTGGCCAACATGCCGAAACCCCATCTCTACTAAAAATACAAAAATTAGCTGGGCGTGGTGGCGCTCGCTTGAACCTGGAAGGTGGAGGTTGCAGTGAGCCTAGATTGCGCCACTGCATTCCAGCCTGGGCGACAGAGCAACATTCTATCTCAAAAAATAAAAAATAAAATAAATATTCCTCTCTTCCCTGTGCCTGGCCTGGAGAGGAGATGGCCAAGCCACAAGCTGCCCCTTGCTGTCTTTTACTCTTCCCGCCTCCCCGCTCAGCCCCTGATTGTCCCAGGGCAGGAGAGTGGGCTTGGCTTTACGCCAGCCTTCTTTTTGGCAGGCCCCAGACCTCACCTAGCTTTGCTAAGCCTCCACATTTTGTTGAGTTGAGCCCAGCTGTCATTGTTGTAGCCAAGCCTTGCCACGAGAGGTGAGGTTTGTTTTTCTTTTCCGTTGCCACGGCTCCTTCTCTCCCAGGAGCGGGAGGTGCTCGGGAAGCTGTAATTTGCTAAACAGGCATTAATCTTCGCATCAATCCCGAGAGGCGGGTAGCACTGCTCAGTCAAAACACACAGTGTGATTAGATGATGCTGACAGGATAATGTGCAGGGATTTGCACCTCTCGGGCCAAGTCCTGGTTTCCCCAGGGCAGAATTTGCTGACCTTGACCTTGCCTCTGGGCTGTGGCCCACAGAGAATGTTCTCTTTGCCGAAGGGCAGAAGAGCCAGGCAGACAGCGTCGAGGGCTTCTCCACTGCTCTCCAGGCCACCTCAGTCTCTCTCCAGCCCTCCCATCTTCAACAGATCTAGAGAAAGTGGCACAGCCTGAGAGGAAGACAGACCTGGATTTGAATCTTGCTGTCACATGTTTGCATTCAACAAATATTCATGAGTGCCCTATTCTGTCCTGGTACTTTTAGGTTCTGGGGATATAGTGATAAATGTCAGGGTTTTGTGAGAGTCAATTCATAACATTACTTTCTCTCCTTCTCTGAGCAATCAAGAAATAGATATGGAAGTCCAAAAGATGGGGCTCAAAATGAATGTCCTTTGTTGCAGAAAAGGCTATATTGGCAGATGTGGCTTGAGATCTGTCACAACAATCGTCTTGCTAACATTCACTCCAGAGTTGATCTAACCCATTCAGCTACAGGCAAGAGTAAAGACCACAGGGAGCTGAGATGTTGTGCTTTTCTGGACAGGCTTCCTCCCAAAGGGGACCTAGAAAAAGTTGAGTTTCTTGGGCCGGGATTATTTTCCCCAACTCATCAATCAGATAAGTTACTTTCTTTGTTTGGGTCCGTCCAAAATAGCTCCTGAGAGGAGGATGTGAGTAGAAGTGGGGTGTTTGGGAGGGACCTCAGGAAACACGGGGAGAGCCTATAGGGGTAGGCAGTCAATTAAGGAAACGTATTGAGCAAGGTTCCACTGTGGGCAGCGGGAGCTCAATCCTGCAGGCACCTCTAGGAGACGCCTAGGACCTCGCACCTAGAGTTATCCCATTCAAGGGGTGCAGGAGCCAGCTGGTTATCTCCCAACCCCCTTCAGCCCTTGATTGAGGACTGCTCCTGGGGGACAGTCACCCCTCCACTAGCCTAACCCAGGGAGGGCGGAGCAGGCTCCAGAGGCCAAAGAAAGCTCTCAGGCCAAGAGCCACAGAGCCTGGCATGCAATAGATGCTCAGGAAAGGATAATTCTCGCTCATTCCTCATTCTGTAGGCAGGTACAAGTGACCCCAGGATTTGCCCACCCTACCACCCTTAGGGAGTAAGGGTGGAGAGAGGTGATATTAATGTCAGTAGCGATGCTGACACTGGAGCTTCCCCAACCTCCAACCAATGGTGACAGCAAAGATGAGGACAGGAAGGAAAAAGGTGAGGTGATCGGAAGGAAAGAACCCCTGCTTGTGACTGAGGGGGAACTAGAGATACTAAATGACTCTCAGGGATGCCACACTCCAGATTTCACCTCTAGCTCCTAGGCCTTGAGGTGTCTAACCATGGCCCAAAATAGATCTTCCCTTGACATTGTAGACATCATAGATGGGCACACATACATACACACAAGTATACACAAATGCAGACACGTGAACATCCATGTTCACACACAACACTCTCACACATGTATGCGTATAAATACATCTGCACATGACACACACAAATTACCCACATCCACACATACACAGCATGCTGGCATGCATATGCACACTCACAACATCCTCACACAAACGTGAACACACATGCTCTCCCACGCATGCTTTCATGCTTTCTTCTGTTGGCTCCTGGGATCCAACCAGGTGCATAGTGCCTTAAAGGGCAGTCCTGGGGATGTGACCTCTTCAACAGGAATCAGGCCTTTGTTCATATGAGGGTTTGTACCCTCCCTTCTACTCGTGCCTCTTGCCCTCGTCACCCACCCACCCCAAGCCAAGAACTAATCAGGAGATAGTCCCTCCATGATTTTGGCTATTTCTCCCACAATCATGAGCACAGCTTAGGATGTGATACGGTTTGGTTGTGTCCCCACCCATATCTTGTCTTGATTTGTAGCTCCCATAATTCCCATGTGTTGTGGAAGGGACCTGGTGGGAGATAATTGAATCATGGGAGCAGTTTCCCCCATATTTCTCTCATTGTAGTGAATAAATGTCACGAGATCTGTTGATGTTATAAGGGGTTGCCCTTTTCATTTGGCTGTCTCATTCTCTCTCTTGCCTGCTGCCATGTAAGATGTTCCTTTTGCCTTCCGCTACTATTGTGAGGCCTCACCAGCCATGTGGAACTGTGAATTTATTAAACCTTTTTTTCTTTATAAATTACCCCATCTTGGGTATGTCTTTATTAGCAGTGTGAAAACAGACTAATACAGGATGCTTCCCAAGTGAGGGCCTGGAACATAACCTAGGGGCCCAGCAGTTGGGGCAGCCCTCTTCCCTGGCTCAGGTGCTCTCCCTGTGCGAGGGAGAGGTGAGAACAAGACTCACAGCCAGGCGTCTCCTGGGCAGGGCTGGTGCTCCAGGCTCCAGGCCAATTCTTACCAACCAGGTCTACACTTCTCTTAGGAAAATAAGAGGTAAATGTGTCTGCCTGGGGCACTACCCCAAACCTGTTACTAGACCATGGTTGTGGCCTTAACACGGGCAAATGGTGCAGGGCCTCTGAACATAGCCCGCCTCATCCAATGGGCCGGTCAGCCTTGCTCAGAAAGGACCTGCAGCTCCTTGTTGCCAATTTGGCTTCAGTCAAGAAATGGGCATTCTGAAGGATGGCAATTCTGCTGACAGCCAAGGGCCAAAGGGAGAGGGACAGAGCCTGGTCATAAAGAGAGAGGGAAGCAAAGGAACTGTGGCTTTTAGGACCACAAATGCCGGTGTCCCATCTTTTATTTATTTATTTATTTATTTATCAAGACAGAGTTTCGCTCTTTCACCCATGCTGGAGTAAAGTGGCACGATCATGGCTTGCTGCAACCTCTGCCTCCTGGGTTCAAGCAATTCTCCTGCCTCAGCCTCCCGAGTAGCTGGGATTATAGACACCCGTCACCACGGCCAGCTAATATTTTGTATTTTTAGTAGAGACTGGGTTTCTACATGTTGCCCAGCCTGGTCTCGAACTCCTGACCTCAGGTGATCCACCCACTTCGGCCTCTCCAAGTGTTAGGATTACAGGCGTAAGCCACCATGCCCGGCCTGGTGTCCCATCTTAAATGAGTATAGAAGAGGTTGCTTTTTCCTGAATCCAACTGTTCTAGGTTTACTTCTATGGGATGGCTGCAGTGGACAGAGAGTAGAGGTAGAATCTAGAATGTGCCAAATTGGGCACCTCCAAGATAATGTCCATCAGCCCGGCAAAAGAGGAAGGCGCCCAGCCTGTGCACTGATCCAGTGCTTGGATGCCTCCCAGGGCAGGGGGTTGCTCTAGTTGCTTGTATTAAACTCTACCCCCTGGGGACGCCTCCCTATCCATTCAAAGAAACTTACAATCTAAGGGCTGACCTCAAATTAAAAACAAGATCAAAGCTTTTTAAGTTCCTTTCATTAGTCTCATCATCGAAAAACCTGTAAAGGATAGCTAAGCCTGGTGGCTCACGCCTGTGGTCCCAGCTACTCAGGAGGCTGAGGTGGGAGGATCCTTGAGCCCAGAAGGTCAAGGCTGCAGTGAGCCATGAGCATACCACTGCACTCCAGCCTGGGTGACAGAGTGAGACCCCAACTCAAAAAAAAAAAAAAAATGATACTCAAAGGCAGGGGTTCCCAACCCCAGGGCTACAGACCAGTGCTGGTCTGTGGCCCGTTAGGAATCGCGCCGCACAGCAGTAGGTGAGCGGCTGGTGAACGAGGATTACCGCCTGAGCGGATCCTCTGAGATCAGCCTAGGCATTAGATTCTCATAGGAGGGTGAACCCTACTGTGAACCGCGCATGCCAGGGATCTAGGTTGCACGCTCCTCATGAGAATCTAATGCTTGATGATCTAAGGTGGAACAGTTTCACCCCAAAACTGTTCCCATACCCCTGCCCAACCCCATCTGTGGAAAAGCTGTCTTCCATGATACTGGTCCTTGGTGCCCAAAAGGTTGGGGACCACTGCCCAAAGGGAGTGGAAAGTGAGTTTAATTTTGCTGGTCAAATGCTAGGGTTGAAATCAAGGGCTGAGGGAGTCGGGGGCTACCTACCTGGCTCCTGCACCCCTCAGATGGGGTAACTCTCGGTGCAAGGTGCCCACCGTCTAGTGCCGGGCAGAATCATGGCCCACAGTCCACAGTGGGAGCCGGCTCAATAACATTTCCTTTGCTAACTGCCTTCCCATCCCTGGCCCATAGGCCATGGTGGGCCAGGAGGCTCTGCTTCTGCCGGTGGGAGCGAAGGGTTAACTGGGCCCTCATCCTCCAGCAGGCCAGCCTGGGCTTGTTTGCGTGGTGGCCAAAGACTCCAAAAGCAACAAGTGGACAAACATCTATCCCTGTGTGAGCTCTTCGGAGCCCTCTGCTTACCTCACATTTGCAGCTGGCCAAAGCAAGTCAATGACTAGGTCCAAGGTCAGCAGGGGAGGGCACGACCAAAGACAGGGGAAGAATTGGAGCCAATTTTGCAACCTTCACGAGCAGCGTGGGCTGGCGTCACTCAGCCTAGTGAGGAAGAGCTACTGACACTGTCTTCCTAGGGGAAATGCAGGCCGTAAGACACGCCTCTAACCAGGCTGTGGGCTTATGCAGGAGGGGCCTGTGCTAGACTCATATCCCCTGCCCCAGATCAAGCATTGGGTGGGCTTGTCAAAGAGGCTTACGGAGGGTGTGGATGGATATTGAATGCGACATGGTGTCCCAGCATGTCACTGCCGGCTGCAAGGTGAGCAGCAAAAGGACTGAAGCCCCATCCTGACTCTCCAGAGCCCTCTGTGGCCTGCAGTCCTCAGTGGGTGTCCTTGTCCCAGACTGGGGACACCTAGGGCTTGTGCCGACAGATGATTACTTTCACCTCTCTCTTGAAAAATGGCCCATGTTTAAGGATTCATAAAACCCAGGGAATGCATCACTGAGCCTATAACGCCAGAAATTCCCACGTAGAGAACTACTTAAAAAGAAGATTCATCAAACTAATTACTTCTTCTCACACCCCCAGACCCGCCCCCGCCCCTCTTTCTGCTTGGCCTGCTCAGAAAAATGTACAGCCTCATCAGCTGGGCTACTTTGAAGCCAAACTCCCCAGCCCGCTTGTGGAGGATGGGCAATGAAGCACCCCAGACCTCAAGATTTCTCTGGCTTTCTGGGCAGACAAGATACTTTTCTCTGCTGATTCATCTCTTCCAGGGGCTGAGGCAAGGCCAGGGTACCTCAGGGTAGAGTGAAGGAGGGAGGGGATGGGACTATTACGATGCAGTCAGGTTCCCTGTCACCCATCTCTCTGAGGCAAACTCTACACATCCTTATGCAGTGCTCCACGCCATGTTTCCTCGGCCTGCCTCTGAGTTCACCTGCAGCAGCAGGGGACAGTTCTTGAGTGGGAGCAACCCCAGCCAGTGAGGGATAGAAGCCCATGGATAAACACTTCAGCTTCACATCTGTAGTGGGTTGAATGGTGGCCTCCAAAAGATACGTCCACCTGGAAGCTGCGAACGTGATCTTATTTGGAAAAAGAGTCTTTGCAGACATAATCAAGTATCTCAAGAAGAAATCATCCTGGATTGCCCAAAGAGGTCCTAAAGCCAATGACAAGTGTCCTTCTAAGAAGAAAAGGAGAAAGGTGCAGTCGTAGGTGGTGCAGAGCTGTGGTTCGCCCGCTCCTGCTCCTGACTCACTGCTGTTTGTTCTTGCAGAAGGACAAGTCGGTCAGGAAGGCAAGCTGCAGTGATGGCTTATAAAGATACCGGGTCAGGCATGGTGGCTCACGCCTGTTATCCCAGCACTTTGGGAGGTCATGGATCACGTGAGGTCAGGGGTTTGAGACCAGCCTGGTCAACATGGTGAAACCCCGTCTCTACTAAAAATACAAAAATTAGCGGGGCATGGTGGCGCAAGCCTGTAATCCCAGCTACTCAGGAGGCTGAGACACAAGAATTGCTCGAACCCAGGAGACAGAAGTTGCAGTGAGCAGAGATCGCACCACTGCACTCCAGCCTGGGTAACAGAGCGAGACTCTATCTCAAAAAAAATCATAAAAAAATAAATAAATAAAATACCAAGACATTGAGAATCACTACAAGAAAAACTCCTTGTGGTAACGGTTCTAAGACATGGTGTATTAGTCCATTCTTGCACTGCCATAAAGAAATACCTGAGACTGAGTAATTTATAAAGAAAAGAGTTTTAATTGGCTTAGATTCCTCAGGCTGTACTGGAAGCATGGCTGAGGAGGCCTCAGGAAATTTTTCTATCATGATGGAAGGCGAAGGGGAAGCAGGCACATCTTACTTGGCCGGAGCAGGAGGAATTAAAAAAGGGGGAGGTGCCACACACTGTTAAACAGCCAGATCTCATGAGAACTCACTCGATATCATGAGGACAGCAAGGGGGTAATCTGCCCCCATGATCCACTCACCTCCCACCAGGCCCATCTTCCAACATTGCGGATTACAATTCAACATGAGATTTGGGTGGGGACACAGAGCCAAACTATATTACCTGGGGTCCCTTCCAGATGAGAATCCACAGCGACTCTTTGATTTGCACAGTCTTTCTGAGATTGTTGAGCAAATTACTTCTATCAGTATTGAGCCAGGAGTTGAGGTTGAAGTCACCATTGCAGATGCTTAAGTAAACTATTTTGATAAAGTGATTGCCAGGTTTTTTTAAAATAAAAAAATAAAAAAGAGGCCGGGCACGGTGGCTCACACCCGTAATCCCAGCACTTTGGGAGGCCGAGGTGGGCAGAACACCTGAGGTCAGGAGTTCAAGACCAGCCTGGCCAACATGGTGAAATCCCGTCTCTACTAAAAATACAAAAACTAGTTGGGCATGATGGCAGGTGCCTGTAATCCCAGCTACTCGGGAGGCTGTGGCAAGAGAATCCCTTGAACCCGGGAGGAGGAGGTTGCAGTGAGCCCAGATCGCACAATTGCACTCTAACCCTGGGCGACAAGAGCAAAACTCCGTCTCAAAAAAGTAAAAAATAAAAAAAGAGGGAGAGAAGAGAAGGGGAGAAGACACATAGGAGAAGGTCGTGTGAAAATGGAAGCCAAGATTGGAGTGATGCATCTACCAGGAACACCAAGGATGGCTGACAATCGCTGGAAGCTGAGAGCTGGGCATAGAATGGATTCTTCCTCAGTCTCCGAAAGGAACCGACACTGCCGACACCTCCATGTCAGACTCCTGGACTCCAGAACTGTCCGGCAATACATTTCTGTTGTTGTAAAGTCCCCAGTCGGTGACACTTCGTTACAGCATTCCTCAGTGGGATGATTTGGAGGGATGTTTAAAACAGTTCCTCAGGGGGTCCCCAATGGGATAGAGCCCCCAGTTGCCCACAGGGATAACCAGCTCGTTTATACAACCTTGATGAGCTTTTCTCCCTTCCCTGTCTCACTTCCCTATGGTGCTACTGGGGTTTCCTAAGATCACCTCAGGTAAACCACCTGCAGCCAAGTTCTTGGGATTTTGTTTTGTTTTGTTTTGAGACGGGGTCTTGCTCTGTCACCCAGGCTGGGGTGCAGTGGCACAGTCTCGGCTCTCTGCAACCTCAAACTCCTGGGCTCAAGCGATCCTCCCACCTCAGCCTCTTGAGTTGCTGGGACTATAGTTATGCACCACCGTGCCCAGCTAATTTTTACTTTTTGTAGAGATGGGCATCTCCCTATGTTGCCCAGGCTGGTCTCAAACTCCTGGACTCAAGTGATTCTCCTGCCTCTTCCCCATAAAGTGTTGGGATTACACCGCACCCAGTCCCAAGTTATTGTCTGCTTTCGGGAGAACCCAAATTAAGAGCCCACTGTTCCATACCGCTCATTCCTTCATTAACCCATCCAATCACTATTTATAAAGGAGGCAGCACAGAGAGTGGCTGCGATAGTCCAAGTAATAGGCCCAAAGACATCCACATCCTAATTCTCAGAACCTGTGAGTGTTATTTTACATGGCAAGAGAGACTTTGCAGATGTAATTAAGCAAAAGATTTTGAGACGGAGAGATCCTCCTGCCTTATCCACATGGGCCCAATATTATTACAAGGATCCTTTTAAGAGGAAGGTAGATCAGAGTAGTGGGAGATCACATGACCTCAGAAACAGTTTGAAGTAATGCAGCCACAAAGCAAGAAATACCAGCATACTCTAGGAGCTGGAAGAAGTAAAGGATAGGGTCAGTCACAGTGGCTCACGCCTGTAATCCCAGCACTTTGGGAGGCCTTGGCAGGCAATCACCTGAGGTCAGGAGTTAAAGACCAGCCTGGCCAACATGGTGAAACCCCGTCTCTACTAAAAATACCAAAAAATTAGCCAGGCATGGTAGTGCATGCCTGTGGTCCCAGCTACTCGGGAGGCTGAGGCAGGAGGATCACTTGAGCCCAGGAGTTTGAGGCTGCAGTGACCCGTGATTGTGCCACTGCACTCCAGCCTGGACCACAGAGCAAGACCCCATCTTTGTAAAAAAAAAAGGAAAGAAGGAAGGAAGGAAGGAAGGAAGGAAGGAAGGAAGGAAGGAAGGAATGGAGGGAGGGAGGGAGGGAAAGAAGGAGTTGCTATAGCAGTAATACTGGTAATACTGCTAGTTAGTAACAATTGCTATGGTCATAACTCTACCATCACCAGTGCCCCTGCCTTGAGCTTCCATGTGCTGGTGGATGCTTGGCCTCCCACCTCAGAAGCCCTCCTCATGGCCCCAAAGTCACTTAGAATGGCAGCCATGCTGACTGAAAAGTCTGGGCTCCCTAGAGTCCTAGAAACCCTGCCTCAGCCCTGTGTGTGGTATAGGGGGACATAGAAGGTCCAAGATGGACTTGTAAACTGCTCCCTCTCTCGTCTCCTCCCTTCTCTGGTCAGACACTCACCTCCTCCCTGCCCAAGGAGTCTCAGATGGGAAACCCTTGGAGAGTCGGGCTTGGAAACTACACAGCAATGCTTGCCTTTGGTAAACAAAATACAGTTGTAGTTTTAAGAGATATTTTGGGGCCAGGCGCAGTGGCTCACGCCTATAATTTCAGCACGTTGGGAGGCCGAGGTGGGTGGGTCATTTGAGGTCAGGAGTTGGAGACCAACCTGGCCAACATGGCAAAATTCCCGTGCCTACTAAAAATACAAAAGATTAGCTGGGTGTGGTGGCTCACGCCTATAATCCCAGCTACCTGGGAGACTGAGGCAGGAGAATCGCTTGAACCCGGGAGGTGGAGATTGCAGTGAGCAGAGATTACACCACTGCAATCCAGCCTGGGTGACAGAGCGAGACTCCGTCTCAACAACAACAACAAAAAAAAGATATCTTGGCCAAGAAGCAGTGTGGCGGTGTGGAGACAAAAGTGACTCCACCTTGGATGGCAATTCGCCATGTTGATTTTGATTGGCTCTAGTCCCATGAGTGCCTTTGATTCCTACTTTATTTACTGTCCCTATTGTAAGAACATGTCAACCTTGATGCTATCACACAAATTATAGGCTCTGACGCACATAGCAGTCTCGCCTGCTCTGGAGGGCTGCCTCTCATTGTTTTGCACAGAGCTCTTATACCCTTTCCCTGTGGTGTACAACCTGGGTCTAGGGGGGGAACCGTGTGGAGATCTAGCTGTGTCCCCGCTGCCCAAGACTGTGCTTCTGTCTATTAGTTCCCACAATAAAACATCCTTTACTGACACACTGGATTTGTCTGCCTCATTCTTTGGTTTCTTGGCTCCTTTGGTATTTGAGGGCCACTTTGTATATATGACCCTTTCACGAACAAGCAGGGATAAGACAACCACACCAATGTCTCCATAAAAGGATTCCAAAACTACAGGTGGGAGGGACTCCTTCTGTCTGGAATCAGGGAAGGCTCCGTGGAGGAAGTGGCATTCACACTGAGGGCATGCAGAGGACAGGATGGGGATTCTGGGAGGGTTTCACAGGAATGGAGGCTAAAGTGGGAATGGATTTGCAGAGCCCCAGGAGGAACTGTCCCAGGTGACCTCCAGGTGACCTTCCATGTGTCTGGTGGAATAGGGTGGGGAGGGGAGCCTTGTGAGCACTGCCCCCAATCCTGGCTTCCCACCCCCAAAGCCCTGACTATGCTTCATCATGGCAGCGAGGCCCCTTCACAGGCCAGCAGCTCAACAGGCAAGTGGCAGGGCTGGGTGTCAGGAGGCAGAGAGCACCCCGGAAAGGCAGCTCCTTTTCACCTGGAGCTGGTCTGGTTTGCAGGGGCCAGCCATGGAGGTATTCAGGAAAGAGATGTACTGACTGGAGGAGGGAGAGGAGGGCTGAGAACGGGCCTGGGGCCCAGGTTCTTCTTCACTCTGGTGGAACAATCAATCTGCACAAGCTTCCTGGAGAGCAATTCAGCCATGAGTTAAAGGCTTCCAAAGTGACCCCGCAATTGTAGAAAGTCATTGTAATGAAATAACTAACACAGGTGAGTTCATCACAGTGTTGTTTGCATAACACTGAGCACCTGCACTAAATGAACCATAGGAGGTACATTTAGTAAGTTACAGTATTATAAGTTCTGTTATATATGCATACAACAGAACACAGGGCAGCCAGTCACAGATTCATGTGGATCGAATTTTATTTAGAAAAATACAAGTCATTGTTAAGTGAACGAAGCAGTTTCTGAATTAGTTCACATGGCATTCCTAATTTTGTTTAAATAAATATGTTGATATGTATATATCTGCATAGGTAAAAATCTGATCAGATGTATACCAACATGTGGCAAGGATGGTTAACTCTCAGTAGGTAGAACTTTCGATGGTTTCCATTATCACTATGTTGCTTATCTGTGTTGTTGAGTTGGAGGTGGGTTTTTTCTTTTCCATTTAAAGAAATATAGTTGACTGGGCATAGCGGCTCACGCTGTAATCCCAGCACTTTGGGAGGCCAAGGCAGGTGAATTATTTGAGCCCCGGAGCAAACACGGTGAAATCTTGTCACTACAAAAAATACAAAAAAATTAGCCAGGTGTGGTGGCACACGCCTGTGATCCCAGCTTACTCTCAAGGCTGAGGTGGGAGGATCACTTGAGCCTGGGAGGTGGAGGTTGCAGTGAGCCAAGATCATACCACTGCACTCCAGCCTGGGCAACAGAGCGAGAAAAGAAAAGAAATATAGTTAACATGTACTGCTTTTGTAATTTTAAAAGGCAAGCGTCAAGGCGGGAGGAGGAAGATCACTCAAGTCCAGGAGTTCGAGATGAGCCTGGACAACATAGGGTTACCCCATCTCTACAAAAATAAAAAATTAAAGGGTGGTGCTGTGGCATGCACCTGTAATCCCAGCTATTTGGGAGGCTGAGCTGGGAGGATTGTTTGAGCCTGGAAGGTCGAGGCTGCAGTGAAATATGATCACATCACTGCACTCCAGCCTGGGCAATAGAGTGAGATCCTGTCTCGAAACATATGTACATACATACATACATACATTCATACATACATACATAAAAGGTGAGGGTTTCAATGCAGTGGCTCATGTCTGTAATCCCAGCACTTTGGGAGGCCAAGGTGGGCGGATCATGAGGTCAGGAGATCGAGACCATCTTGGCTAACACGGTGAAACCCCATCTCTACTAAAAATACAAAAAATTAGCGGGCGTGGTGGCAGGCGCCTGTAGTCCCAGCTACTCGGGAGGCTGAGGCAGGAGAATGGCGTGAACCCAGGAGACGGAGCTTGCAGTGAGCAGAGATTGCGCCACTGCACTCCAGCCTGGGCGACAGAGCAAGACTCCATCTCAAAAAAAAAAAAAAAAAAGGCGAGGGTTTCTTTGCTCATATTTTCTCACCCATAATAGAATTTGGACTCTTTCATTTGGGCCTACATGAGGTTCCCTGGGAGAAACACCACCATACGGAATCCTGAGAGCACTGGCTTGACAGAGTGTCTGGTCAGGGCGGCCCACAGGAGCCATAAGACAGAATCCCAGTTGTAGTGAAGGAGAGTCATTGTAGTCACCATAGTCTGAGGGGCAAGGCCAGGCCAATAAACACAGAGGGAGGCCCCAGGGCAGAAGGTGGGGGCTGGAAGGAATCAAAATTGTTCAGGGAAGGGGTAGGGCAGGGTGCCTCGGGCTGTGATTGTCTTCACTGAGAGGCCAGAGGTCTCCATTATTGTGCCCAGGCTGCCTGGGGAGCTGGAACCTTAAAAGATCCACGCAGGCCTGGGCATAAAGAGATGCTCAGTGATATTTGAACTTGGCATCCTCTGTAACTCCAGAGTAAGAAAAAGAAGTTAACATCCAGAATCTTCCAGTGGATGGAAGCTGTTCAGAGCACAAAGCCACGTTTGTGAAAAATGGGCTCAATTTGCTATTTGGAGAGCAATGAAATTGAAATCATTTCAGATTTTAAATGTCCAACATATTGGGACCCGCCCTCCGATAGATCCTCCACATTAGTTTGAAAGCTCCCCATGCCTCATTCCAGGAGGAGATTCGCGTCTTTGCTAAAAATATTCCTCTCCTTGGGTTGGAAAACAAGAGCCTCTGGGTTGGTAGGTGTCCCTGAGCCTGAGCCCTCGGTGTGCTACCAAGCAGCTTCTGCAGAGGGCTGGAGGTGGAGTATGTTTTTCTTCCTTTCTTAGGTAATGAATTTGATCTAATGGGACTGTCTAAATGCCCAGATACCATGATGATAGGCACCCCATAAACACAGAGATAAACAGGTAGAGAGATATATGGAGGCAAGAGTAATTTGCTTCTAAGTGCCTTTTCACTCGTATAAATAAAGCAAGAAAATAAAGTTGTTGGAGGCATTTGCAATACTAATGTAAAGAGGAAATTAAGCGGTAATTACAGCGTTAAGGATGAATGAAAGGCCCACACGGTTTGTGTGCATGTGTGTGCAGGGAGCAGGGGTGGGAGGGGTGAGGGGAAAAGCACCAGGTTAATAGTCCCTCGTGGGTCCTGAGGCCAGTGTATATGCAGCCGTCTCCCCAGACTCCACCCAGGAGGTCGGTCATCTGCAGACAGCCCCCTCATGGCCCATGACTTCTTGTGTTTCCCTTCCAGAAGGCCAAGGGCCGTGCTTGGGTTGGGGAGTTGGGAGGTGGGATGGGGGACAGGCTATTAATGTCCCAGGAGCACAGGAGCATGAGGAATTGGAGTTGGAGAATACATAGCCCAACTTCCTGGCCTCTCAGTAGTACAGTTCCAGGGTGTGTTCTACACAGCCCCTAAGAACGTCCTCAACAGGATTGCACCCCAGTTGCTCCTAAGGATAATCCACTTATTAACAATCCTTTATTGACTTTCCCCACTTCCCTGTCTTAATTCCCCCACCCTCTCACTGGACTTCCTGGGACTGCCTTTCAAATAACAACTTGCACCTGCATCCTTTTCTCAGGGCCTGTCTGTTTTGGGGGCACTCAAACAAAGACGAGCAATTTTGCATCCGCTGACCAGTGAATCGGCCAGGAAGCACAGCCTGAAGCCAGCTCACAAGGTCAGCTTCGTGGGTGTGCAGCCTGTGCAATAAATAGCACAGGCTCCTCTCTCAGAAGAGCCCTGTACTTGGCTTAATGCTCTACTGGCAACCATCTTGAAATTCTTGATAATGTTATCTTTGAACCTGTGTTTCCTCAGTAACATCTGACGGGACGATGGAGCACATGCGTGAGCAGCGCAGATACACTGGGTGGTGCGGCAGGCACAGCCGACAGCATGGCCAAGAGATTGCCCTGGGAGCCCAGGACACACATGCATGCCTTGGGGCAGTTCAGGGTGTCGGGCAGTTCATGGCCCAGATTGGCAGTGGCAATGGCTGCAGCAGAAGTGGCAGCTGTGGTACAGCAGAGAGGAGGGGCTCTGCATGGGGTGGGAAGCCAGCTTGCCCTTCAATCCGTGGAGCCCACCCCTGTGGTGTCTGCACAAATATTAACTCTCCTGCCTGAGTACCAGGACAGAAATTGACAGAGCTCAGACAGTAAATTTTGTCAGTAAATTATTAAAAAATAAAAGTATGCACATGGTTGTTGCATTAAAGCATATCAGAGAATTGTTAGAATTTTTCAGAGTTTAGAATCTCAGGTTTTGAAAGCCACTGCAATATTATATGAAAAATATCCAAAGGCTTAGAAATAAAAATTAAATTTAAAGATTGCCAACTTGGACAGAAAAGAACACAATTTTCCTAGGAAACTTCAGATGAACTGATTATTAACAAAGACAACTTTGAAATTAATTTTTCCTTGTAATTGAATATGCAGTGACAGAATGCACAAACAGGCATTTTGAATTATATAGAAGTCACGAAGCCAGTTTTGATTTCTTCTATGACCTCCACAAGTTACAGGAAATGTCAGAGAAAATATTCAAATGTCGTTATATAAATTTACATTTAAAATTAAATTCAGACTTGCACAAAGCTGATTTGTATAAAGAGTTAAATTTTTTTAGAAAAATTGTTTCATGAGAATTACCAACTCTAGATGTACTGAAATATATATTTTGAAATAAGTTACCAGAAATTTATCCCAATGTTGTCACAGACTATAAAAATTCTCTTAACGGCTCTAATAACAGTTGCATCAGCAGAAAGATCTTTTTCAAAATTAAAAATTATCAGTTATCTGCAATCTCGCATTTGCCAAGAATGACTGATGTCGCTTTCAATTTATATCGATTGAAAATGAAGTTGCTAAAAGTATAAATTTTGATGACCTAGTAAATGAATTTTCAGAAAAGTGAGCCAGAAAAATATTATGATCAATCAAGATATCACATTAATAAAGTATTATTTATTATATTACATAAAGTTATGATAACCAAAATATTATTGTTTCGTAATTTATCAGTTTATGTTGTTATTTATGTATCACTATTACCCTTATTATGTTTTATTATGTTTTATAAGTAGTGAAACATTTTTAAAAGAAAAAGCTTTATATTTTAATGCCTGTAACAGCAGTTTTTCCTGCTTTTTAAACAAAGGTCCCCACATTTTCATTTTGCAATGAGCTCCACAAATGTAGGTGACCTTGCCTGCTATGTTTGCTCACCAAATTTTCCAGGACAAATAGGTTAGGTCTGTGGCCTTCAGGTCTGACCCCGTGACCTTCTTCTGGCTTCAATGTCCCCTCCATTCTTACTCTCGTAGTTAACAATAGCAATAGCAAGAAGTAAACTGTAAAGAGTGCAGAGAAAGGCATTCTTAGACCTGAGACCTTCCTTAACCCTTTTCTTCACAAACTAGGCTTTTACCCCACCTTATGGTGGATTCCCAGAAAACAGACTTTGAGATAAAGTTTGATTAGGGAGCGTCTTGGGAGATGTAGCTATAAGGGAATGAAGAAGGCAGAACTGAGCCAAAGGAGAAGCTGACTTGCAGAGCGGTTGCAACTGAGACCTCAGACAATCCTATAGGGAGCTCTGGAGCTGAGATGGCTCTTCAGAGTGTACCAATTTGAGGCAGTAGGTCCTCGGCCTTTGTATTCCTGCAGCACCCAGCCAGTCATTGGCAGCAGCGAAAAAGCATGTCCTTGGGCAAGGAAGTTCACTGTAGCTGAGGACAGTTCCCGAATTGGGGACATGGCTATGAGCCCTCAGCAGCTGGGGGCTAGGTAGGTTGGCCCTGCTATCCAGTGGATGATTGGCCTCCTTGGCCCAGAATAGGGATCTGGATAGGGCACAATAGTATCTGCTATAGTCCACCCTTGCGCCACTTCAGCCACTTGCTTCTTATGATGAGTTTACCCCATTTGGGAAGAGCTTGTCCAAGATTCTGGAGGCTTGTTTTCAGGGAAACTTCAAAGAAAAGGGTTAATGGCAGAACTGTAGCCTCTCCTGCTGCTGCTGCTGTAGATTTTGAAGCCATAATAGATCCTCCTCCTCCTCCACCTTTTATAGATTCCCCTTAACTAGCACCCCTGATATCTAGTTGCCTTTCCTGGTGAGGTGATAAAGACCTGAAAGGGCTGAACTCTGGGTTACCATGGCCTTCCTGGGCTGCGACTGCTGAACTTGTCCATTTACCATTAACATCAGGCATAAGAGTACTAAGAGATCCGTCAGTGGATCATTTGGGAGCCATGTTCCTCACAGTCCCAACTGTGTGGCAGCAGCTCCGTCTCCTCCTAGTGATCAGAGATGGTGACTCCTCTCCTGGTTTGCTGGGTACTTGGCCTAAGGAGCCCGAAGAGACTAGGAAGCCACAGATTCTTAACGTTTAGTGAAAATCCTACTGTATGCCCTAATATGAGCATTCCTCTTCTGAGAACCAAGACCTGTGGATCCATTATGGGGGCCAGAAGCACAAATCTCCCAAGTGGATCAATGGGATTGATAGTAAGTGGGGCCACTCCTACTTCTACCTCTTAGTTCCTGAATCCTTATATCACACCTATTGGGGCTATAGCACCATATAATCATTGATGATGCAGAATAAGTACAATTCCCTGGAGGATAGCATCCCACCCTCAGATTCCCACAGAATCTTACCTCCACACTGGTGTATCAGCTACATCATTAACAAACCATTTCTTTTCTCTATCATGCCAACAGCTTCTGGGTGGTACAGCATGTGATAGACCAAATAGACATTGTCGTGTCTCATTTGCTGTAAAGAGGGTCCCTCTGTCTGAAGTGATATTATGTGAGATTCTAAATTAGTGGATCGAACTCTCTATAAGCCCTCACTCAGGCAGTAGAGCTAGCTGAGCCTCAGTGGGCAGGAAAGGTAAACCTGTATTGTAACTATGTACTGAACACAGTCAAAATGAATCATTGCCCTTTCCAGAGTGGAGGTCAACTTGCTACCAAGTGGATGATTGGTGTACTTGAGGAATAGTGCCATATTTGGGGTTTAGCACTGATCTCTGTTAATGACAGGTTGGACATTCAACAGTGCCAATAGTTAGATCAGCTTTAGTGAGAGAGAGCCCATGCTACTGGGTCCATGAATAACCCCTGTCGCTGCCCCCATGGCTACTTCATTCATGCACCTATTATGGCATTGTGCCATCACTGAGGTGGTCAATGATAGATGATGGCTGATGTCAACCGGCAGAGTCATTTTGTCCACTTAATTGTTTAGTGCCTCTTCTAAAATAGATGCTCTCTGGTGAATATTTATGTGTGATACAAAGATGTTCACACTTTGTTTCCACCTTCATAGGTTCCCCCACACGCTTCTTCTCCAGAACTCCTTGTCCCTGATCTTCTAATCTTTCTCCTTCCAGGATCCTGACCAACCAGCCTGGTCATTTGTCACTGTCTGTGAGTCTGTGTATTTTCTTTCTTCAGACCACTTCTCTTTCTGCACAAGGTATATGACCAGGTGCATCACCCAGATCTATGCTGTATTAGTCTGTTCTCACGCTGCCAATAAAGACATACCCCACACTGGGTAATTTAGAAAGGAAAGAAATTTAATGAACTCACAGTTCCACATGGCTGGGGAGGCCTCACAATCATGGCAGAAGGTGAAGAAGGAACAAAGGCACATCTTACATGGAGACAGACAGGAGAGCTTGTGCAAGGGAACTCTTCCTTTGATGGTTATAAAACCATCAGGTCTTGTGAGACTTATTCACTATCATGAGAACAGCACAGGAAAAACCCACCCTCATGATTCAATTACCTCCCACTGGCTCCCTCCCACGACACGTGGGGATTATTACAATTCAAGGTGAGATTTGGGTGGGGACACTGAGCCAAACCATATTACATGCCCACTGAGAGGATGTTTCCTCACTTCTGTCTTTCAGGGCCATCATTGAGTAGAGTATAGCACGGCAGTTGTCTATTTTTGGCTTGCACCAGCATACCAAGTTGACCCATCTGTGAATTAAGCTATTTTCCTTACACATCAACTGGTCATAAAGAACTTCCCAAACGTGGCTAGATGAGGTCAGCTAGGGAAAGATGCTGGTGCCACAGTGGTGGATGGCATGGGCATCTATAGTACCTGTTTGTGTAGCTTACTTGTGCCCTCTGATCCTACATGTACAAAATCCAGGAGTACCATTCTCATCATACAAGGGATTGCTGCTGGGCCTGTTTGAATTTATGATTTGGTAAGTCTTACAGTCCCAGCTCATGACCGGCAGTTCTGATCACATGGCCACTTGATATTCTATATTTAGATGCTCCATCTCTGCCAGGGCTCGGTAACATGCAGGGAGTTGCTTTCTGAAATGGCATGTTCTTATTCCAGAACCCTAGGCATCTACATTTTGATTCTTCTATTGGGGCTTGCCATAAACTCCATCCAACATCTTTTCCCACAACACTTATCTTGAGTACCAGGTCACATAGTCCAAGCCACAGGGTTGCTTGCATTGCAGCCTGGACATGCTGCAGAGCTCTTTCCCGCTTGGGGCTCCACTCAAAACTGGCAGCCTTCTGTTTCACCTAGTCAATGGGTACTCACTCCCAAGTGCAGAACATGCTGCCTAGGCTGAGTGCAGTGGCTCACACCTCCAATCCCAGCACTTTGGGAGGCTGAGGTGGAAGGATCCAGCCTAGGCAAGAAAGTGAAACCTCGTCTCTACAAAAAATCAAAAAATTAGCCAAGTGTGGTAGCATGCACCTGTGGTCCCAGCTGCCCAGAAGGCTGAAGTGGGAGGATTGCTTGAACCCAGGAGGTCAAGGCTGCAGTGAGCCATGATCACACCATTGCATGCCAGCCTGGGCGACAGAGCAAGACCCTGTCTCAATAAAAATAAAATTAGAAAAAAAATGCTGCCTTAAGACTCTGAGGAGGCTTACCAAACATGGTGCTCCTTTCTTGGTGGTGGGATGTGTGAAACGCAGTAAGTTGTTGTCCTTTACTTTGCAGGGGAGAGCCCAGCATGCCCTAGTCCACTGGGTCCCCCAAACCTTCACTGATCTGATAGGTCGCTAATTTTCATAGGATCTATCTCCCACTCTCTGGAGCTCATGTGTTTTATCAAGACTTCAAAATAGTTTCCACTTCTTGCTCATCTAGTTTGATTAATGTGATGCCATCAACATAGTGCATCCATGTGGTGTTTTGCAGAATGCTTAGATAGTCCTGAGCCCTTCGGATTATACTATAAGAGAGGTTGACAAAGATAACATAGCTCCAGAGCAAGACCATCCATGTCTACCGCTGTCCATCCCACATGAACGAAGGCCATTACAGATAGAAAACAATGCATTTGCCAGATCCATGGACACATACCAAATACCACGGACATATACCATCCATGGACACATACCGTGGACACATACCATAGACATATAATGATATGCTGGAACAAAGATACCATGTCAGGCAAAGCAGTTGCAATTGGGATTACTTCTTGAGTAAGTGGTTCACTCACATCTACCTTGATCCATCCAGTTGTTTTAGGGGCCAGCTGGTGAATTAAATGAGGATATGTTGGAGACCACAAACCCTGCATTCTCTTTTTTTTTTGAGACAGAGTCTCACTCTGTCCCCCAGGCTGGAGTGCAGTGGTATGATCTTGACTCATTGCAATCTCCGCCTCCCGGGTTCAAGCGATTATCCTGCCTCAGTCTCCCGAGTAGGTGGGATTACAGGTGCACACCACCACGCCTGGCTAATTTTTTTGTACTTTTAGTAGAGACGGGGTTTCACCATGTTAGCCAGGATGGTCTTGATCTCCTGACCTCGTTATCCGCCCACCTCGGTCACCCAAAGTGCTGGGACTACAGGCGTGAGCCACTGCGCCCGGCCAAACTCTGCATTCTTTATGTCATTGAGTATGGCCCTAATCTCTGCTATCCTTCCAGGGTATGATATTGTTGATGATTTACTATCTTGGTTTGGTGTACAAACCAAGAGGCTGCAGTGAGCCGAGATCGTGCCACTGCACTCCAGCCTGGGCGACAGAGTGAGACCCTGTCTCACAAGAAGAAAGAAAGAAAGAAAGAAAGAAAGAAAGAAAGAAAGAAAGAAAGAAAGAAAGAAAGAAAGAAAGAAAGAAAGAAAGAAAGAAAGAAAGAAAGAAAGAAAGAAAGAGAGAGAAGAAAAAGAAAGAAGTAACTCGCTGTTTAGGTCACCCTTTGTTGGCATCCCTCCCTGCCCTGTCACACGTCCCCAGGCAGCCACTGTGCTTCTTGGGATCTTTTCCCAAGTGAACCACTTGTACCCACACCCTCATCTCAGGGTCAGCTTCTGGGGGAGGCCACACTGAGACAACAGTGCAGTAATAAAGCGACCTGAGAAGCCATCCTGTGTTTTCTTGACCTTTGGGCACTTCCAGCCTCCAGACATCCAGACAGTGGAGAGTCCAGTCTGTTTGCACATCTCTGCAGAGAAGATTCCAGCAGCCTCTGTGGGAATCCAGTCTAATGTCCAATTCTCACTGTCGGACCTTTGCTTTTTTTTGTTGTTTTCCATCCTTAATCCCTCCTGCTGGAATTTAAAACCACTTCCTCACTTGATGATTTTTTTTCTCTCTTTTTTTCCTAGAGCTGGAGAATAGCTGGCCACCAACTTCAGGGAAAGACCCCCTTATATATTTTTATATATTTGAGTATGGGTGTTCGTGTTTACGTCTCCAGGCTGAATAATCCCCGTTCTTTTAAAGACTGCCCATCAGTCCTGTTTTCCAGGCGTTCAATCAGCTTTGCGGCTGTAAGCTGTCACCCCCAGCTGCTCATTGTAGCCCAGCCTGCGGGCTCCTGGAGACCACCAGATGCAGGTTTAACCCAGAGAAGTTCATAGGAGGGAGGTTCCCCAGCGGCTGTAAATCACCCTCTCCCTTGCCTCCTCCCTGAAGCTGGAGAACAAGCCCCAGCTTGCTGTGAAGGCCATAAAACTTCTCTTCTTTAAAGGGGCCCTTTGTTGGGTATGTTCACTGTAGCAGGCGTGCAAGTCCACCAAGGGCCCATAAAACTTCGCCAGGCTTTGTGTGGGTGACCCCACAGGCCCGCGCATCAGCAATCCCACCCTTATGCCCACAGTGGAACTGTTGCCGGGTTCACCCAGAAACTGACTGGCCTCAATTCGCCTTGTGATTTGTTTGTTAGCTTTACAAATGGCTTTTGAGGCCAGACAACCCCTCCTAACCCTGAATACTGCATCAGTGGGAGTTCAGGGACTGCCCGGGAACTGCTGGAGGACGGGGAAGGGGGTTGGGTCACTATGGAGATTTTAAAACAATTCACTTCGGGGAAACATTGACGCTGCCCTGAACGGTGAGCCAGGATTGGGATACAGCTGGGCTGTCCTTAGGGTGTTTCGTCTCTTGCTCTCGCCAGCCTCGGCCAGGGCCCTGATCCCTGAGAGGCCTCAGATGCCCTTGCCTGCTCCTGGATGCCGAATCCACTCCAGCAATTCTACCGGCCTTGGGAAAGTGAAGTCCAAGCAAAGCCAGTCAGCGAGAGGTTAATATTATACTTATTTCATACATAGCTCAGTGGTTAACAGCACAGGCTTCAAACCACCCAAATGTCCATCAACAGAATGGATATTCATACGATGGGATATAACAGAATAAAGTGTGGATAGAGGCAGCCACATGAACGAATCACACATACATTCTACTGAAAGAAGGAAGCCAGGCATATGAGAGTCAATACTATCCACTTCTATTTATATGAAGCTTAAAAAGAGACAACATTTAATCCATGATAGTAAAAGTCACAATAGTGGTTACCTCTGGGTGGCAAAAGGGGGATGGGTATTGACTGGAAAGGAGCATGAGAGAACTTTCTAGGGGGTGTTAGAAACGTTCCATATCTTGAATTGAGTGGTGGTCACCTAGGTTTTTTAATATATAAAAAGTAATTCAAGCCAGGTGCGGTGGCTCATGCCTGTAATCCCAGCATTTTGGGAAGCCGAGACAGGTGGATCACTTGAAATCAGGAGTTCAAGACCAGCCTGGCCAACATGGTGAAACCCTGTCACTACTAAAAATACAAAAAATTAGCCTGACATGGTGGCACACGCCTGTAGTCCCAGTTACTCAGGAGGCTAAGGTGGGAGAATTGTTTGAACCTGGGAGGCAGAGGTTGCAGTGAGCCACTGCACTCTAGCCTGGGCAACAGAGCAAGACTCCATCTCAAAAAAAAAAAAAAAAGAATGAATTAGTGGATTAGGAATTATGTTCTAAATAGACAGCTCTCAAAAGAAGATATACAAACAGCCAACAAACATATGAAAAAATTCACAACATCACTAATTATCAGGGAAATGCAAATTAAAACCACAATGAGATATCACCTTACTCCTGCTAGAATGGCCATAATTTTTAAAAATCAAAAAAAAAAAAAAATAGATGTTGATGTGGTTGTGATGGAAAGGGAACACTTCTACACTGCTGGTGGGAATGTAACCTAGTACAACCACTATGGAAAACAGTGTGGAGATTTCTTTTTTTTAATTATTATTTTTTTTTGAGAAGGAGTCTCGTTCTGTCGCCCAGGCTGGAGTGCAATGACGTGATCTTGGCTCACTGCAAACTCCACCTCCCAGGTTCAGGCCATTCTCCTGCCTCAGCCTCCCAAGTAGCTGGGACTACAGGTGCCCACCACCATGCCTGGCTAATTTTTTGTATTTTTGGTAGAGATGGGGTTTCACCGTGTTAGCCAGGATGGTCTCAATCTCCTGACCTCGTGATCCAATGGCTTCGGCCTCCCAAGTGCTGGGATTACAGGCATGAGACACTGCGCCTGGCTGGAGATTTCTTAAAGAACTAAAAGCAGAACTACTATTTGATCCACCTATACCAGTGCTGGGTATCTACCCAAAGGAAAAGAAATCATTATGTGAAAAAGACACATGCACACTCATGTTTATGGCAGCACAGTTCGCAATTGCAAAAATATGGAACCAGCCTAAATGCCCATCAACCAACAAGTGGATAAGAAAATGTGGTCTATATACACCATGGAATACTACTCAGCCATAAAAAGGAACAAAATAATGGCTTTTGCAGCAAGTTGGATGCAGCTGGAGGCCATTCTAAGTGAAGTAACACAAAAATGGAAAACCAAATATCATATGTTCTCACTTATAAGTGGGAGCTAAGCTACGAGGATGCAAAGGCATAGGATGATATAATGGACTTTGGGGACTCAGGGGGAAGGATGGGACGGGGGTGGGGATAAAAGACTACATACTAGTTACAGTGTACACTGCTCGGGTGATGGTTGCACCAAAATCTCAGAAATCACCACTAAAGAAATTATCCATGTAAACAAAAACCACCTGTACCCCCAAAAACTACTGAAACAAAACTAAATAAATTAATAAATAGTAAAATATTTTCCTAAAAAAAGAATTATGTTCTAATATTACCTAATGTTAGAAATATCTAATATTAGAAATATGTTCTAATATTATCAATATTAGATAAAATAGGCCGGGCACAGTGGCTCACACCTCTAATCCCAGCACTTTGGGAGGCCAAGGTGGGTGGATCACTTGAGGTCAGGAGTTCGAGACCAGCCTGGCCAATGTGGTGAAACCCCATGTCTACTAAAAATACAAAAATTAGCTGGGTGTGGTGGCGCGTACCTGTAGTCCCAGCTACTCGGGAGGCTGAGGCAGGAGAATCACTTGAATCAGGGAAGTGGAGGCTACAGTGAGCTGATTGTACCACCGCACGCCAGCCTGGGCGAAAGAGTGAGATTCCATTTCAAAAAAAAAAAAAAAAAAGGTTTGGCAGAATTCAGTTTCTTGCAGTTGTAGGATTGTAGTGCCCATTTTCTTTCTGGCAGTCAGTTGGGGGTCACTCTCAGCTTCTCGAGGCCTCTTTCAGGTAGGTCCAGCACCTTCAAAGCCATTAACAGAATCTTCTTGAGATCAAATATCTCTCAACTGTTGAATCCCTTGCTTTAGGAAGAGCCCAACCTCTTTTAAGGATTCGCCTGATTAAGTCAGCACCACCCAGGGTAACCAACCTTTTCTTTTCTTTTCTTTTCTTTTCTTTTCTTTTCTTTTTTCTCTTCTCTTCTCTTTTCTTTTCCTTCCTTCCTTCCTTCCTTCCTTCCTTCCTTCCTTCCTTCCTTCTTTTTCTTGACGGGGTCTCACTGTTGCCCAGGCTGGAGTGCGGTGGCATGATCAGAGTTCACTGCAGCCTCTGCCTCCCAGGCTCAAGCGATCCTCCCACTTCAGACCCCCAAGTAGCTGGGACTACAGGTGCGCACCACAAGGCCCAGCTAATTTTTGTATTTTTTGTAGAGACAGGCTTTTGCCACATTATCCAGGCTGGTCTGGAACTCTTGGGCTCAAGCAATTTGCCCACCTCAGATTCCTAAAGTGCTGGGAGTACAGGTGTGCACGACGGAGCCTGGCCATAATCTCCCTTTCTTAAATTCAACTTGTCCAGGTGCAGTGGCTGACACCTGTAATCACTTTGGGAGGCCGAGGCGGGAGGATCACCTGATGTCAGGAGCTCGAGACCAACGTGGCCAACATGGTAAAACCCCCATCTCTACTACTAATAAAAAATTACCCGGTTATGGCGGCATGTGCCTGTAATTCCAGCTACTCGGGAGGCTGAGGCAGGAGAATATCTTGAACCCAGGAAATGGGGATTGCAGTGACCCGAGATTGTACCACTGCACTCCAGCCTGGGTGACAGAAAGAGACTCTGTCCCAAAAACAAAAAAAGTCAACCTGGTATTAGGGCATAACCTAATCACAGGAGTGATGTGCCATCATAGCCATGAGTCCCACCCATACCCAAGCAGAGGGGAATCTCTAGAGCGTGTGCTTCTGGGGGTGGGAATCTGGGGACCATCTCAGAATTCCACCTACCACACAATGTATGCTGACCCCATGCTAGAAATGCTATTCACTGAGACTGTAGCATTCTCCCAGCTATAGCAAGGGCTTCCCGAACCACTCATTTTGAGAGCTTCATGCTCATTCTTGGTTATGAAAAATATGTACATTATTACATAATCTGCTTAAAGGGGTGCCTTTGGGCTGCTGCGTTGTAGCTATGTTACTGACATTGTAGAATATGCCTGTTTCAGCTCATCACAGCAAAGATTTGTAATATAAGCTGGGTCCTATCTGTTTATTGCAAATTTTGATAGCCCGATTTGTGGGGAGGTGGGGGCTTTCCAGTAAAAACGGAAAAACCTGCTAGACAAATCCTAAAAGAGCTGTAACACTAGCCTGATTCTTTTTAAAGAATCATTCACCAAAGAGAAACTAGTCACCAAAAAGACAAACACTGCATGATTCCACTTATATAAGATATGTAGAGTAGTCAAATTCATAGAAACAAAATGTAGAATGTTGTTTGTCAGGAGTTGGTTGGAGGAGTGGGGAGTTGGTGTTTAAGGGATACAGAGTTTCAGATTTGCAAGATGAAAAAGTTTTGGAGATCCCATTCCATGACAATGTAAATACACTTAACACTACTAAATTATACACTTAACAATGGTTAAGGTAGTAAATACTATGTTATGTGGGTTTTTTTCAGCACAGTTAAAAATAAAAAGGGGCTGGACATGGTGACTCATACCTATAATCTCAACACTTTGGGAGGCTGAGCAGGTGGATTGCTTGAGCCCAGGAATTTGAAACCAGCCTGGGCAACATGATGAAACCCTGTCTCTATTAAAAATACAAAAAAAGTAGCCAGGTGTGGCAGTGCACGCCTGTGGTCCCAACTACTCAGGAGGCTAAGGTGGGAGGATTGCTTGAGCCTGGGAGGCAGAGGCTGCAGTGAGCTGAGATCGAACCACTGCACCCCCGCCAGGGTGACAGAGCAAGACCCTGTCTCAAAAAAAGGTGGAGGTGGGGAAAGGGGGAGGAAAAAAAAGGAAAAGAAACATTCATCAAAGCTTTATGTGATCTGAAGTATGAAAGAGCTCTTCAGAGCAGCCTCAGGATCAGGAAAAGTTAGTAGAGTTGTAGCAGATGTGGTGGGTTTGCTCTCTTGACATCCATCCCCCACCCCTCTTTCTCTACACCTTCCTCTACTGCAGAGCCTGGAGAGCTAAAATCTGCACTTACTCCAAGACTCTCTTGGAGCTAGGGTTCTGGTTGTGAATTCAAGTCTACCCAACTAGATGCTCTTTCACATGATTTGGAAGGTGGGGCAAGGCGGAGGCCATGTCCCATTGACAAGCATGATTGTAGGGCCAGTGAGTTTCTGCAGTAATCTTCCAGTGTCCAACACTAGCCTAATGAGCGTCAACTGGCAGTTGCAGCAACAGCATGAGTGTCTTCCTGATCCCTGGGTCCCCGCTAAAGCAGAGTGCTCTTGAAGTCACCAGTCCCCATAGAGCCTTCTAATTCCCACCTTCCTGATTGAGGTAGAGGTAGAGTCGCTCCCCTAGCAGGCAAGTAGTCTGTGCTGTCGCTCTGATAGTCATTCTTGGGGGTCCAGCCCAAAGCCTCATCTTCCCTTCTATACACCAATTTTGCAAATACTTAGTTGCAATAGACTGCATGTTTTTGTCCCCCAAAATTCTGATGTTGAAATCCTAGCCCCCAAGATGATTGTATTAGGAGGTAGGGCCTTTGAGAGGTAACTAGGTCATGAGGGTGAAACCCTCATGAATGGGATTTGTGCCCCTCTAAAAGGGACCCCAGAGGGCTACCTTGCCCTTTCTGCCATGTGAGGACAAAGTGAGAAGACACCATCTATGAACCAGGATGTGGGCCCTCACCAGACACTGATTCTGCTGGAGCCCTGATCTTGGACTTCCCAGCCTCGGGAAGTGTGAGAAATCAATTTCCATTGTTCATAAGGTATCTTGTTTATGGTGTTTTGTTATAGCAGCCTGAACGCACTAAAACATGATCACCAGAATTAAATCCCTTTCTGCTTAAAATAACTGGAGTGATTTCTTTTTCCTGTAACTGGACCCTGAGTGTTGGTCATACATGATGAGACTCTATTTGCAATTTGATCGTTCAATATTGCAGGGTTTGGGGGGCATCTGATAGAGATCGGCATTGCTGACTTTTTCCAGGGCTGTGCTGCCCCCCTTAAGTGGGTCCTCACCCCCTACCCCCGAGCTGGACCTTACCATCGTTGGGCAATGATCTCTTTCTCTCCTTTCTCTTCCATGACTATTTGAAAACTATTTCCCTCTGCTCAAGCTCCCTACCTCATTGCAGCAGACCCTAGGGCTGTCTGCTTAAGATATACCTCCACCTCTTTTCAGCTAACAGAACCCAATTTTGTTTGGGTATTAGGCAAAAATCTTTTAACTTCAGGTAATACTCTCTGTGATGGGATTGTGACCCAGTTCTGGCTAATAAGGGGAAGTCTCCTGGGAGTCTCCTGAAGATAATTTTTCTTCCTTTATAATAAAAAGGAAAAATAAAAAGCAGTGAGGAGAAGTTTTCTCACCACCTAACTGTCCGTGACTTCCTATCCTAAACAGGCACTTGATGCCTGGAGCTGCAGCAGCCATCTTGACACCACGAGGTGACAAGCATAGGGAGAAATAGCTAAGGACGGCACAGCAGAGTGGCTGACAGAGCTGAGGCCTCAATGCAACCAATGAACTGTGGACAAGCCCTGGAACTGTCTACCTCCAGACTTCTTGCTAACTAAGCAGTAGAGATTTAAGCCACTGTTAGTTGGGTGTTTGGTTACCTGAAGTCAAAATCCCTCCTAAATAATACATCTAACCCATTCCTGATAACTCTCCAGATGCCCTTGCTTTTGACTCTACAAATGGAGTCCCTTTCCTGTCCTCCACCCCACCAACACACAAGCTTTCTCCCTTCCCTCTTGTCTCATGGCAAGCCTCTGATCTGCGGTTAATCTCCTGTGCTCTGGACACCACCTCCTCCGTGATGTAGGGACCTCAGCCCAGCAGTCAGATCCTTTCTCTCCCACATCTTCCATCTCAGATTCTCCAGCAGCATCTTCTCAACTGTGGTCTTGAGTCAGCACCCCAGGCTATGTGTACAGGATTGAATGAACATGTCACCTCCTCATCACCGGATAACTGCTTCTAAAGGGCCCCTTTCGAGTGCCCTGGATGAGCCTGTAGGAGATGAAAGAAGCAAGAGGCTAAGGACTTTGAACTGTCCTCTGTCTCCAGAGTAAGCGGTTGCCGGGACCATGTGTGTTCACTATGGGTGCTCAGGCCACAATCAACGCCTGCCTTCCACTGCCAGGGTTATGTCCCTTCTGCTTTTTCTCCTCATTTTTATTGAGGGCATATTTTCTTTATCTTTAAAGCTTTTATAGCTTTGTCTGTCGGCCTCGTTTTAGTGCATTCTGTTGTTATGATTTATGCTGCTTTTACTGGCTCTTTACCCTCAGCACATAAACATGTTTAAGTTTTCCACATCTTAAAAAAATAAAATAAAATAAAAAACCCTTCCTTGACCCTGTGTTCTCATCTAGTTTCTGCATTCTCTCCTTCTCTCCCCTGCTCTCTCTCTGTCTCTCTCTGCCCTCTTCATTGTCAGTTCTTTAGAAGTCATCTGAACTTGCAATATTTTCTTCCATCCCACTCATTCCTTAACTCTGCTGGCCAACTCGCCTCTCCAAAAGCCAGAGATTCAGCCCAGCTTTGCTTAGCACAATGGGGGGTTGTATTGGCAGGATGCTGGGAATCTCTCTGGGCTGTGGGAAGAGAAGACAGGAAGAGATGCAGCTGGGCCACCAGGATCCCCCGAGACTTTTTTCTTGTGGCCCCCACACTCTCTTCTCTGAACTTCTCTGTTTGGAGTGATGGCATTCTTTCCTCCATGTGACCCCTAGCCTCTCCAGAGAGTCTATCTTGTGGCTCCCACCCCCAGGGAAGGTTCAACTTGCTCACCTTCATTAGTCCCAGTTTGAAAATCCCAGGGAAGGGTTCTGATTGGCCCAGTATGGGTCAGGTGTCTTCTCATGGATCAATCAGCCATGGCCACAGGAGTGAAAGTCACACAGCTGAGGCAAAACCACACCTGTCTTCCTCCCTACCAGCAGTGCTTCACTGAAACTACTCTCATCTTGGGGGCGCCCCACCCACACGGCTCAGGCCTGACCTCTTCGTGTGCGCCTGTGGCTTCCGATTGCTGCTATCTGCGTGAAGCCGTGGAGCGCTACTGCTTGTGTGTACAACAGAGCAGCAAGGCCAGCTTCAACTGATGATTCTCAGGTGTATAAATACCGCAGCTTCCTCAACCCCCAAGGTGGGCTAATGTGGTGGGCACAGAGATGAGCCCCCCAGGTTCCCCTCCAAGGAGAGATTTCGTTGCCGCAGTAGAGCAGACAGCCTCCATCCAGCTGCTAAGTGCAGATGAAGTTTGCACCTCTCCCAGAGGCACTTCCTCCCCCTGGGGTAACCCACAGCCAATGACTGGTCATTTCATCCCACTCCAAGACAGCACTGGCAGGCCAGACGTACTTCAGCGTTCCCCACAATCGCTCCAGGCTTCATCAGGCCAGCTTTGCAATTCAACCCTTCCCTCTGCCCAACCCCACTTCCTCCTCCTCCTTCCACAGACGTTCCTAATGACGATCTTGCATGCCAAACTCCATTTCAGTTTCTGCCTGTTGAGAACCTAGCCTGTGACAGAACTGAACTCTGTGTTCCACACTGTCTCTCAGAGGTCCCCCTTGGGACTGAGCGCCAGTTGCCTGCAGTGGGAACTGACTTGGTGACACTCCCTTTATTGCTGGCTTCTCTCTCCTGTCCCACATCCCCATTCCCAAACCCATATTCTCTGAATCTCCTAAAATCTAAATCTGTTTGCTCTCAAGCCTTTCTCTTGAGATCTGCTTCTGGGACAACCCAGACTGAGACACCAGTACTTTCTTGCTGTTAAATCCAGATGACCCAAACTTCATCTACACTGTGTACCACTGTGTTTTTTGAAATACTTTCTTAGGCCGGGCGCGGTGGCTCAAGCCTGTAATCCCAGCACTTTGGGAGGCCGAGGCGGGTGGATCACGAGGTCAGGAGATCGAGACTATCCTGGCTAACATGGTGAAACCCCGTCTCTACTAAAAATACAAAAAACTAGCCGGGCGTGGTGGCGGGCGCCTGTAGTCTCAGCTACTTGGGAGGCTTAGGCGGGAGAATGGCGTGAACCCGGGAGGCGGAGCTTGCAGTGAGCCGAGATCACGCCACTGCACTCCAGCCTGGGAGCACAGCGAGACTCCGTCTCAAAAAAAAAAAAAAAAAAAAAAAAAAAGAAATACTTTCTTCCCGCAACTCCCTGAAACACTTTTCTGCTTCCCCTCCGGCCATTCCTTCTTCCCCTGCCCACTCCCAGAGTTGACAGCCTGGCTTTCTCTTGCAGCCAACACAGCTGAGAGGACCTCCTCTGGAGCTGACTGCCACTACACAGGAATGACCCACATTGTCCATTTCCCACCCAGATCTCTCTCTCTATCTCTGTGCTGAACTCTGGACTCATATATCCAACTGTCTCCCACCATCTCTACGTGGATGTCCCACAGACACTTCGAATCATCATGGCAGGACTGAGCTCCTCACCATTTTCCTAAGCCGCTTTTCCTGCTATACTCCTTTCTGTATTCTTCTCCTACGTTCCCCATCTCAGCAAATGGCATCACTGTCCCCAAAGCCAGCTATTCTGGAAGTCACCCAGCCTCCTACAAGTAAGTCTCCCTGCTCCCAGAATGTGCCATCCACTAGCCACGAAACCTTGAATAACTCATGAAACCTCTCTTAGCCTCAGTTTCTGCATCTGAAAAATGGATTGTTAACAATAGTACAAGGCTGGGCGCGGGGCTCATGCCTGTAACTCCAGCACTTTGAGAGGCCAAGGTGGGTGGATCACCTGAGGTTAGGAGTTCAATATCAGCCTGGCCGACATGGTGAAAGCCTGTCTCTACTAAAATACAAAAATTAGCTGGGCATAGTGGCGAGCACCTTGTAATCCCAGCTACTCAGGAGGCTGAGGCAGGAGAATCATTTGAACCTGAGAGGTGGAGGTCGCAGTGAGCTAAGATTGTGCCACTGCACTCCAGCCTGGGCAACAGAGCAAGACTCCTTCTCGAAAACATAAAAAATAATAGTACATACTAGGTAGAGTTGCTGTGAGGTTTAAAAGATACTATGGGCATCAAATGCTAAGAAAATGATACGGCACACAGTAAGTGTCTTAGTCCCCTTCGTGCTGCTATAAAAGATTGTCACAGACTGGGTAATTTATAAGGAACAGACATTGATTTGTTGCAGTTCTGGAGGCTGGGACATCTGAGATCAAGGTGCTGGCAGGTTCAGTCTCTGGTCCAAGATGGTGCCATGTTGCTGTGTCTTCCAGAGAGGAGGAATACTGTGTCTTCACATGGCAGAAAATGGAAAGACAAAAAAGAATGAGCTCTGTGTCCTCACGTGGCAGAAGAGCAGAAGAGAGTGAACCCACTCCCACTAACCCTTTTTATAGTGGCATTAATTCATTCACGAGGGCAGAACCCTCATGACCTAAATATTTCCCCAAAGGCCCCACCTCCCAACACTGTTGCATAGGGATTAAATTTCTAACACGTGAATTTTGGGGGACACATTCAGACCACAACAGTAAGCATTCAATGATTGGTAGTTTTTCATTATTGTTTCTGCTTTTGTTTATCTTTATCCTTTCTAAGGCTCTTCTCACTTTCTGTCTTGTACCATAGGTACTTACATGCCATCTTTAAATGCTCAATTGATCTGCAAACTTCTTTCTTTTTCTCTTCTTTCTTTTCTTTTCTTTTTTTTTTTTTTTTTAGTTTGAAACAGGGTTTTGCTCTGCTGTTCAGGCCAGAGTGCAGCAGTGTGATCACGGTTCACTGTAGCCTCGACCTCCCAGGTTCAAGCAATCCTCCTGACTCAGCCTCCTGAGTAGATGGAACCACACAAACACACTGCCACATCTGGCTATTTTTTTTTTAATTTTGTAATAGAGACAGGGTCTCCTTGTGTTGCCCAGGCTGGTCTTGAACTCCTGGGCTCAATTGATCGTCCTCCCTCAGCTTCCCAAAGTGCCAAGATTACAGGTGCAAGCCACCATGCCCAGCCATGTCTGCAAGATTCTTGAAGGAAGAAGGTACCTTATCTATCTATCTACCTATCTATTTATCTACCCATCCATCTATCATCTATCTATCTATCTAGATGTCTATCTATCTAAGGCCACTGTTGCCTTTGACTCCTACTTCCTGGTGGCCATACTCACCCTTAGATCAGGTTGCAATGGAGTAACTGGGGGATTTATATATATTATATATTTATCCAGCTAAGGGGAAGTTCAGTTGAGGATATATTTAAGTTGTGTTTAGTGGAATATTTTGTGTGTGCTGTTTTGTTGTTGTCATTGTTGTTGTTGTTGTTTTGAGGTAGAGTCTAACTCTGGCACCCAGAGTAGAGTGCAATGGCACCATCTGGGCTCACTGCAACATTCAAGCAATTCTCCTGCCTCAGCCTCCCTAGTAGCTGGGATTACAGGCTTGTGCCACCACGCCCGGCTAATTTTTATATTGTTAGTAGAGACAGGGTTCCAACATGTTGGCCAGGCTGGTGTCGAACTCCCCGCCTCAGGTGATCTGCCTGCCTCAGACTCCCAAAGTGCTGGGATTACAAGTGTGAGCTACCGTGCCTGGCCTTTTGTGTGTACTTTTAAGACATTACTAGCCATCCCAGTGTCAGAATGGCTTCTAGGAAACTCTCACCACCCACTGGATTGACTCTCCAGTTGGTTCAGGCCCAGAGGTTAGATCTCAGTGTAAATCCATCTTGTGGTGTCCAGAACCAGAAGTACAGGGGAAGAGGAACAAGGTTTGAAAAGCATGGAGTCAGAAACTACTCTGTGGAAAATTCAGACATGAACATTTGTAAGCAGAGGATTCAGTTGCCATCCAAGCCTAGACAAAACGGAAATTCTCCCCTGTCTGGAATATATTCGGTGATGCAATGTACACAATTATGAACGTCCCATACATTTTTCTTTTCTGATGGAATGTATGTGAAATAGAATGGATCAGAATTCCTGGTTTATAGGGCACAAACTTACATTAGTATAAAAAACAGAAAGCAGGTCTGTGTGTGAAGTCCCATGTTTTATCCAGCCCAGTGAATTGGACTGCATCTTGGAGTACCTGATGTCCCTTGTCCTGATGAAGTCTGGCAGTTCCAGATGAAACGGCAGGCCAAATTGCCACTGACACAGCAAAATGCCCTAAAAAAACATATTTATCAACAAGTCAATTTTTATCCCATAAGAGTAATTCGATTACATAATTACGTAGCCCTGCACAATGTAGAGGAAATTTAAGAAGGCATTTGAATTGCCCTTATATGCCCTAATTTCAGATTAACTATATAATATATATATAAAATGCATTAAATGTGTGTGTACATATATACATACATACACACACACACACACACACATTTTTGGAATCATTGATCCCACCGAAAATTGATCAACCAGTATGCAGCTGAAAATGGCAAGATTAAAAACTACTATAGAGGTGTGTTAGGCAGTTAATTAATAAAAACATTCTGTTACATTGTCTGAATTCTGTGAGGTTTAGGGTACTTGTCAATTCTTCAAAATTCAGAATTCCTTGTGATTTCTTTTCATACTAAAGTGTATACCTGGAATCCTATATACTGTTACTTAAAGTGGAACCCCAAAATTGTATAAGTTTCTGGCCCCACTTTACCTGGGTCCTCGTCAAGTGTCACCCCGACATGTGTGGTACACACCACACAGCACACACATTTCCAACAGGGGGTCACGCTGGAAGGTGTATCTCTTGATGGAGGGAAGAAAGGGCCAAGGGCCTCGATGGAGGTAAAAAAGGCTATTACATGGTTCTATCATGTAATAGAGCTGGGACTTGGAATCCACAGAGGTGAAACGGTGGGGCAAATCCAATCACTTGGCTTCCACTTTGGGACTGAGGCACAAGAATGGCAAATAGAAAAAGAGGAGGGGGGTTAGCAGCATCCATGGTCTCTTTAAAAAAAAAAAGAAAAGAAAAAGAGGAAGGGGAGAAAAAGACCCTTCTAAGTAGGTTGCAGTTCTGTATTTGGCCACAAGATGGCAGTAAAAGAGTGTGCTCCACTTTCAGTCAAAAACTCATTAACAGCTAATCAAAGCAAAGCGGGTTTTTCCTGTTTCCTGCCGGTGCCTTCTCCCCTTTTCCAAGCCTCAGTGCATTTACTATTGTTCCATTCTTTTTGGTTAAAGTCATCACAAATCTGCGTTTTTGTTTGTTAACTCAGCTGTAGCCTGCAGTTCGTCTTCTAGACAACTTTCCTTGCTTCTTACAGTTAAGGATTATGTTCTTATTAACTATTATTAGAAGAATTTTCTGACTCAGAAGTTTCAGGACTTAAAGCTATAGTCTTAGTTCAATAATTGCCTGATTATGTGCTGCTCTGCTTGGAGCTTTCATTACCCGGCTTCTATTTCGCGTGTGTTTCTCCATACCCCCTCCCTCAGGACTCTGTACACAGCTTTATCTGAAAAACCAGCCTCGACCCCTATCTGTCCGGGAGAGATATGGTTCCATCTGGTTTTGCTGGGGCCCTGCGAAGGCTGAATTACTCCTATGTTAACCATAACAAAAAAGGGCAACTTGCCTAAGAAAAACAATGACAGAAGTAGAAGAGTCAGCCTTGCTGGATCCCATCCTTCATTTTCCAAGCTGGTTTTGGACACTATTGTCCCCTTCTCTCCCACCCGCCCCCCAAGATTTTGACGGCCCTGTAGTCCAACACTATTCGCTCATTCAGAGCACATCCCCCAGAAAGCATGGGGCAGCCACCACAACTGATCACCTTCCTAACCTCTTTTGAGAGTGTTGCCGTCACTGAGGGCCCTTGACCTGAACATGTACTTGGCATATAAGCAGGGCCTCTTGCTGGGAAACCATGCCAAAAATGAGAGGCAAAGGACACAAGAGCAACCATGCTGCTTTGCTGAGTGTACAGGCACAGGAGCTCCTGCCTCTCCAGCAGTTGAGACGACCATGTTTGTTTTGATGAGTCGTGTTTGCCATCTTAGATTGATGACACTGCTGGCTGAGGTTAGAGAGCCATCTGCATAAGAGGACATAGCAAAGCTCACTGGCCCACACAGCAGATCTTGGCTGCATCCTTAGTAATCTTCCCATGATCCTTGACTGCTCCAGGATTGACACGTCCAGTGAGACAATGGGCACTTTTGCAAAGAGGAGCAGAATTAGAAAGCTCACAGTCTGTTTCCTTTGCAAAGTGCCCTCCTGGCTCCAGATCCTGATTATTCTGGTTTGTCTTTGTATAAATGTCCTGCTCTGAACAACAGCTTGGATCCTCTGGTTGGGCAGAATGGGAGAATCAGTGCTGGACAAGGAGTTAGGGGACCCAGATTCAGATGCCAGCTGTGTCCCTTCTTTTGGAATGAAGGACTTCTTCCCTTAGCTTCAAAGAATGCCACCAGAAGACACCCTTCCCCCATCCCCATCAGGCCCTTAGCTATGGCCATGGCCACGGCCACATCTTTTCCCAGGATAGCCCATGTCTGATGACTGATTGACAAGGGGGAATTAAGGCTCAGCCCTCTTATCCCATCTTGGGACGGCTCCAAGGGTCATTCAATCTTTCAACCTCCCGATAGAGTGAGCTAAGACTTCCCTAAAGACTGCATCAGCCGGGCGCGGTGGCTCAAGCCTGTAATCCCAGCACTTTGGGAGGCCGAGGCGGGTGGATCACGAGGTCAGGAGATCGAGACTATCCTGGCTAACATGGTGAAACCCCGTCTCTACTAAAAATACAAAAAACTAGCCAGGTGTGGTGGCGGGCGCCTGTAGTCTCAGCTACTTGGGAGGCTGAGGCGGGAGAATGGCGTGAACCCGGGAGGCGGAGCTTGCAGTGAGCCGAGATCACGCCACTGCACTCCAGCCTGGGAGCACAGCGAGACTCCGTCTCAAAAAAAAAAAAAAAAAAAAAACAAAACAAAAAACAAACAAACAAACAAAAAAAGACTGCATCATAGCTCAAGTTCTCCTTCTGCCCACTCTTGCTTTCTTCTCTTCCCTTCCTCAGTCATGGATCCCACAGGCGCTCCCTAATAAACCTCCCGCACACTAAAGTCCACCTCAGAGTCCTGCTTCCCGGAAAGCCCAGTGTGCAACAGGGACCCTGAGAAAGTTCAGTACCTTTTCTGAACTGTCAGGAGGTTGTCCAAGAGCCACAGAGCTATGTTTTGTGCTACCCCTCTTTGTGGTCATTTTCTCTCAGCTGCTCACTATAAATTCCACCAGCTCTTGGCAACTAGACCCACCAAGGAACCCAAAAAGACCCGAGAACCCAGTCACAAAGATGTATGCAAGCCGGAAGTGGCTGCTCACCATGGCAGGCTAGCAGGTGGTGCTGGGACACGGTCTGTAGTTCTCGACTCCAATCCAAACAGCATGGCTGTATTTGGTTTTCAAGCCCATTTGCTGCTTAATTCTAAGGAATAATTTCCTCACTCAGTTCCTTCAACCTGGAGACAGGCCTGGGAGGTTGTCCACTGGGCTGCTTTATCCCAGCATTGGCCTTTTCTACCTCTCTTCCTATAGAGCAGCGCTGCCCAATAGACATAGAATTCAAGCCACATATGTAATCTCCAATACTAATAGCCATATACACAAAAATAAAAAGAAACAGGTGAAATTGACCAAAACAATATACTTTACTTAACCCAATGTGTCCAAAATAGGATCATTTCAATATGTGATCAGCATGAAAATAAGGTATTTTTAATTCTTTTTGTTCATACTGTCTTTAACATCTGGTGTGTCTGACATAGTACTTCTCAGATTGAACTAGTCACATTGCACATTCTATTGGACTAATCACAATACAGTTTAGGTGACGGTATTGGACAGAGCTTGCATAGATTATACATCAAGAGAGTTGCAGAACTGGGCAAATGAGAATCTAGGATTTTGTAGCAGAGTGCTTTGGTTTCTAAGGCTGATGAGTTTGAAGCCTCAACTCATAAGTTTTTGCTGACCCTTGTATCTCATTTTTCCATAAATTTAGGATGGGCCAGGTGCAGTGACTCAACCCTGTAATCCCAGCCATTTGGGAGGCCAAGGCAGGCAGATCACTTGAGCCCAGGAGTTCGAGACCAACCTGGGCAACCTGGCAAAACTCCATCTCTACAAAAAATTCAAAAATTAGCCAAGTGTGGTGGTGCATGCCTATAGTCCCAGCTGCTAGGAAGGCTGAGGTGGGAGGATCGCTTTGAGCCCAAGAGGTTAAGGCTGCAGAGTTGTGATTGTGCTACTGCACTCCAGCCTGGGCAACAGAGCAAGACCCTATCTAAAAAAAAAAAAAAAAAGGATAATATAAGGATAATATTCTACCTGCCTCATAATATAGGTGTGAAGATATATCTAAGAAGATAATGCCCCTAAAGCAACAATGACATCACAGGTTATCCAAAAACAATGGCTTTCGTACTGACTTCCCGCAACCCCAAGGCCTACCAGCAGCTAGCAACATTAGCCAGCACTGAGGCTTGTAATGTTTGAAAGCAATACCAAAGACACGTTTATTTAGAGTTGCATTTGTGTGCCTCTTGCAAAGTCGTGACCAATTTTCTAATCCCGACCAGGAAAGGAAGCGTTTGGAGCGAGGTATAATGCTACGTGTTCTTTTAGAATGTAAAACGTTTAATTAGATGCCAAGAATTGAAAATCTTGATTCAGAGCCCGAAATGGCTAATAAGGTTTTATTGTTGCTATTACTTAGAGTTTTTATAGAACTTTAGGCTTGCAAAGTGCTTTTCAATCACTTGAGAGAATCTAAGTTTGTTAACAGCGAGATGAAAAAATGTTCCATTCATCAGGAGAGACAACATACATAATATTTTAAGTATTTAAGAATTACGACCCTGCTGTGAGAACAACTAAAATTACTTCTACGTGGATACAAGAGATTCTAGTTATAGACATAGGACATTAATGCAGATACCAGTGTTATTACCCTGCTGAGTCTGCAAGGGCGAACTTTTGCAAGTCAGGAAATAGGAAAGTTTCTAAAACAAACATTAGCTGGCTCTAGTTACATATACAGAGCTTTTTGCCCACATGTGATTTTTGAACATTTTTCTAAAGGGGCCCTTAAGGTTTTATAGGTGATCATATTAAAAAGTCATACATAGTTCCAAAATGGCATAATTTGTGGCTCTGGGTCACCGAAATCTCCCAGGATTCTGCTGTTGGGCCTTCTGCAATGGGAGACAAATTTGTACCAATTCCTCTATACATATTATCAGTGGGGCAGCGTTGGCTGGAAAGCATGTGAAAAGCCAATTTCTCCTTCCCCTGTATACCCAAGGCGAATTCAGGGCCTCTAGCCTGTTGGATGTATCAATTAGCTTCTGCTATGACTCAACTCAGAGCATACAACAGTGAGTGTTGGTGGATCTGGATGGTTGGTTAGGTGGCTCTCCTGATCTCGGCTGAACTTGCTCACATGTTTGGGCGGCAGCTGATGGATGGCTAATCAAGCTTCAACTCAGCTTTGCCCTAAATGTTTCTCATCATCCAGCAGGCTAGCCAGGACATACTCTCATGGAGATGGAGCCGGGTATGGTGGTGCACGCCTGTAGTCCCACCTACTCCAGAGGCTGAGGCAGGAGGATCCTTGAGGCCAGGATGTTGAGGCTGCGGTGAGCCGTGATCGTGCCACTGCACTCCAGCCCTGGAAGACAGAGCAAGATCCTGTCTCTTTAAATCAATAGATAAAAAATTTAAAAATATCGTTGAGATGGCAGGGGCCTAAGAGAGAGCAAGCTCCAATGTATGAGCCACTTTGAGCCTCTGGGTCATGCCTGCTGATAGCCCATTGGCCAAAGCAAAACACGTGCCTGAGACAATGTCCAGAGCTGGGTTAGATCAACGCGTCTGCTGTGGGAAGGCACTGCAGAGTCACGTGACAAAGGGCACAGATGAAAGGAGGGGTGAGACTCATGGTCATCCACACATACTGCCGTGGGTCGGGATAAATTAGAATCATTTTCACCAGGCACAGTGGCTCACGCCTGTAATCCCAGCATTTTGGAAGAAGAGAGTGGGTAGATCATTTGAGTCCAGGAGTTCAAGATCAGCCTGGGCAGCACAGCAAAACCCCCGTCTCTAAAAAAATTACAAAAACTAGCCAGTCATGGTGTTGCGTGCCTGTAGTCCCAGCTACTGGGGAGGCTGAAGCAGGAGGATCACGGCTCTCGGGACGTCGAGGGTGTAGTGAGCCATGATTGTGCGACTGCACTTTAGCCTGGGTGACAGAGTGAGACCCCATCTCCAAAAAAAAAAAAGAATCCTTTTCTTGAAAAGGAAAGATGCATTATCGACATGTGCATCCATTTTGACTGAGAGAAAAGGTTCCCTGGTAACACCAAGCCAAAGCCAAGCCACTACTCTCTGCCCTCACCTCTCAAAACAGTTAATAGGCCAAAGATCAAGGGAAACTTTTCCCCAGCTTTATCAAAGTATGATTGACAAATAAACCTTGTATTTATTTAAGGTGTACAACATGTTTTTGTTGTTGTTGTTGTTGTTGTTTTTTATTTTTATTTTTTTGAGACGGAGTCTCTCTCTGTCGCCCAGGCTGCAGTGCAGTAGCGTGATCTCGGCTCACTGCTGTAAGCTTCACCTCCCAGGATCACACCATTCTCCTGCCTCAGCCTCAGTCTCCCGAGTAGCTGGGACTACAGGCACCCGCCACCACGCCCAGCTAATTTTTTGTATTTTTAGTAGAGATGGGGCTTCACCATATCAACCAGGATGGTCTTGATCTCCTGACCTTGTGATCCACCCATCTCGGCCTTCCAAAGTGCTGGGATTACAGGTATGAGCCACCACACCCGGCCAACATGATGTTTTGATGTAAGTATACATTGTGAAATGATCTCCCTAATCAAGCTCTATTCATTACCTCACATATTTACCCTTTTTTGTGAAAACACTTAAAAGATCTCTATTAGTGGCCGGGCACAGTGGCTCATACCTGTAATCCCAGCACTTTGGGAGGCTGAGGCGGGCAGATCTCCTGAGGTCAGAAGTTCGAGACCATTCTGGCTAACATGGTGAAACCCTGTCTCTTCTAAAAATACAAAAAATTAGCCGGGCGTGGTGGCACGTGCTTGTAATCCGAGCTACTCGGGAGGCTGAGGCAGGAGAATCGCTTGAACCTGGGAGATGGAGGTAGCAGTGAGCCAAGATCACACCACTGCACTCCAGCCTGAGCAACAGAGCAAGACTCCATCTCAAAAAAAACAAAAACAAAAACAAAAAAAATTGTAGACAGGGGTCTCACTGTGTTGCCCAGGCTGGTCTCAAACTCCTGGCCTCAAGCCATCCACTTGCCTCAGCCTCCCAAAGTGCTAGGATTATAGGTGTGAGCCACCATGCCTAACCAAGAATGCTTTTCAAGTGAGCCCCTTCCTAAACAACACTAGCCCACAGCCACCTCCTGCCTGCCTCCTTGGAGTGGCCTCCACTTAAAACCCTAAGCACCCTGCAGAATTCAGCCTCAGAAAGCAGGAGGTCAGGAGTTGCAGGCCTCAGTAGCCACGCCTTGGCTGTGTTTGGGCGGCTGCCACGCATGCTGGGAAGAGATTCTGCTCTCTGCCATTCGGCCGCGCATCAGCTGGCCCCGCGCCAGGCCCACACTCAGGCCCGTCTGTCAGGGTGGCACCTGGCCCTCTCGCAGAAGCAGATGGTTTCCATTGATCTTTCCTTGCTAGTCTTTTCTGCATTAACACTCCAAACCAGCCCAGCTTAATCCTGGAACTTAATGGAATCCTCACATGTTCTAGTTTCCTGTATGTTTTCCCCGGTAGCCAAATTGTTTTTCTTTCTTCTTTTTTTCTAAAGTTTTTACTTTTCTGCAATAGTAGGATTACAAATGGATTTGTATATACAGAGGGAAAAATCAATAGCTCGTATTTTCGAGGACAAAATGTAACCTCACAGCAAAGCAAAGACAATTGTGAAAAAAATCATTTGTTTTTCCATTTCATGGGTCGTGACATACAGCTCACCTCACATCCCTAGACCAAACCGACCTTCACCTCCCTGGAGGCAGGAGGCTCGGCCTAACGAAACCTTTCAGGATGAGAGAGAAATAGGAAGGCCTATCCTTTCCTTTGCAGTGGCCCAGAGATCAATATGGATTGAAAAGTTTTGTTTTTATAGAAAAGGCATGGGACCGGGAGCGGTGGCTCATGCCTGTAATCCCAGCACTTTGGGAGGCTAAGGTGGGAGGATCACCTGAGGTCAAGTGTTCAAGACCAGCCCCACCAACATGGAGAAACCCTGTCTCTACTAAAAATACAAAAAAATAGCCAGGCGTGGTGGCACGAGCCTGTAATCCCAGCTACTTGGAAGGCTGAGGCAGGAGAATCGCTTGAACCCAGGAGGTGGAGGTTTCGGTGAGCCGAGATTGTGCCATTGCACTCCAGCCTGGGCAACAAGAGTGAAACTCTGTCTCAAAAAGAGAAAAAGAAAAAGAAAAGGCATGATGTTACATGCCTTCAGATGTTACAGATGTTCCAAAGGCAAAACAGCACGGCTACCCTGAGGTTCCAGCTTGGGAAGAGACAAATAGCTCTGGTGACCTGGCCCGGGGAGAGCAGGGCACCTCCCCCAGTGCCTGGGCCGGCTGATCTCTGCCTGCAACCCAGCTTCATGCAGGTTTAGCTTTGGCTAGCGAGGCTGCCCAGCAGCACCTAGCAATGTGCAAATCACAGCCTTGGTTGGGCACTCCTTCTGCTGTGTGCCTGAGATGCCAGCGTTAGAGTAAATAAAAGGGGAGGAAGGGCTGGGCACGGTGACTCACGCCTGTAATCCCAGCACTTTGGGAGGCAGAGGGAGGCAGATCACCTGAGGTCAGGACCAGCCTGGCCAACATGGTGAAACCCCGTCTTTAATAAAAATACAAAAATTAGCTGGGCGTGGTGGTGCACGCCTGTAATCCCAGCTACTCAGGAGGCTGAGGCAGGAAAATCACTTGAACCCGGGAGGCGGAGGTTGCAGTGAGCTGAGATCGCACCACTGCACTCTAGCCTCAGGCAACAGAATGAGACTTCGTCTCAGAAAAAAAAAGGGAGGTTGGTGGGGAAGACCTAGGAGCAAATACTTCAGTATGCACAGACTGGCTCTGGCCAATAGAAATATACTGCAAGCCACAGGTGTGATTCGAAATTTTCTAGTAGCCTTTTTTTTTTTTTTGGATACAGGGTCCCCCTCTGTCACCCAGGCTGGAGTGTGCAGTGATCAAGGCTCACTGCAGCCTCGACCCCCAAGCCTCAAGCAACCCTCCCACCTCAGCCTCCCAAGTAGCTGGAACTACAGGCTCATGCCACTGTGGCTGACTAGTTTTAATATTTTTTGTAGAGACAGGGTTTCACTATGTTGCCCAGGCTGGTCTTGAACTCCTGGGCTCAAGCGATCCTCCTCACCTAGGCCTCCCAAAGTGTTGGAATTACAGGCGTGAGCCACCATGCCTGGCATATTTTTCTAAAGTAAAAAGGAACAGGTGAAAATAATTTTAATAACATATTTTATTTAACTCAGTACATCCAAAATATTATCATTTCAACATGTAATCCATGTGAACTGTTATTAATGAAACATTTTACATTCTGCTTTTTGTACTGTCTTTGAAATTCAGTGTGTATTTTATATTTACAGTACATCTCAATTTGGAAGAGCTGAAAGCTTGATAACCACATGTGGCTAGTGGCCGCTCTATTGGATAGCACATGCCTGGGGTTTTTCTGGAAGGGGACTCAAGAAAGTTTTAACAGAGGTTGCCTCTCAGGAAGAAAACTAAGAGAAACTAGGGGAGAAGAGATGATAAGGTTACTTTTAACCATAAAGGCTTTTATATCGCTTGAATTATGTGCCAAGTATATGGGTCGCATATTAAAAAACACACACACCCTGATTTTTTCTGAATGATATATTCAGTGTTGGCAAGGAATAGGAAAACAGGCATGGTCCTACACTCTTGGCAAGAATGTGTGCCGATCCCATCATTCTGGAGGGGAAATTGGCACAATTCTATGTCTAGAAACGTAGTCTAAAGAAAGGAATCAGCCGGGCACAGTGGCTCACGCCTGTAATTCCAGCACTTTGGGAGGCCGATGTGAGCAGATCACTTGAGCCCAGTTTGAGATCAGCCTGGGCAATATAGCAAGACCTCGTCTCTAAAAAAGAAAAGAAAAGAAGAGAGAATGACTCGACAAGAGAAGCCAGTATGTTATGAAAAAGGATGCTCACCTCAGCATCTTAGTTCCTACTGGAACACTGAAAACATCCTGAGTGTCATAAACCGATGTGCAGTGAAACTGCACCCTCTGGAGGGGGTGCCTTCTAAAGACAGGCGATCAGAGATTGAAATCACCAATAGTCAAAACTGCCTTTGAAAATACACAGGACAGCGACATAGCAGAGACTCAACACTAAATTCTACACAGCAAGGTCACTGTTTCTCAGAGTGAGTCCCAGATGCAGTAATTTGCTCACATGTAGGGGCCATACTGTGTGAGAAGTATGTACCCTAGACACTAGTATCACTCGGCAAGATTGGAGAGAGACATTTGAATTGAAAGCAACGGAGGAAATAGAAGATCTGTGGCTTCCATCTCATGTTCATTCCTTGAGTGAACTGGTGGGCAAAATCACCCCTATTATTTCAACTGTTTTCTCTTGCTCTGCAAAGTGTATACAGTGCAAATGACATATTTTAAAGGGTCAGATGATGTGACTCTGCTGCATATTGACCTGTGACTATGAAGAAAACAGATGGAAAGGTATGCTCCCAAACATTATGTGTTTTAACAAATTATTTTTTCTTTTGTCTTTTTGTTTTCATGTGCATACATTTATCTGTATTTTTACATTTTTCTCCAATGACCAGCCTGAGAGTGTATTTTGTCTTACTTCTGGAATATAAAAATAATTGTTTTAAGTCAGTGCTTACCCCCCACAAGGTAGTCCACCAAGGCCAGAAGGGTTACAGGTTCCTCTGGATCCCCCAGGGCCTCCTAAAAAAGGAAAATGGTATGTTCTCTCCTGTAAGCCCAGGGTACATTCTATTTACCATCACAGCCAAAGGGACTTGGGAGGCATCAAAGATGGTGCTGGTGCTTTCAGAAACTGCAGTCCTGCTGTGGCCCCCTGAAGACAGCAGCTCCCCTGCCCTAACCCGATGCCACTACCCCCTGGGGTTCAAAAAATACGAGAAACATCTCCCGCAGGGATAGCTTCCCATTCTGGGGACCCAGCTACCTCATCCCTTCCCCTGGGGGCTTCTGTCACCATCCCATCGATTGCCATGCCACACACGGAGCTAGCACAGCTGAACTACAGCTGAACTACAGCTGAACTACACAGCAGGATAGACTTCAGTAAACAAAGGACACCTTTCAGAGGAACAAGCAGAGCCTCAAAACACTCAGTTAGGTGCAGGTTGAAAGTGTGAAGCAATCTCTTGCAGCAACTAGCTGCCATTTCCAGTCAGCAAGCTCTCTGAACATGCTAATGAGCATCACTCCCAGGTACCCGCGGCTCACCTGAAGCATATAGCATCTCACTGAATGTGCAGAGTGAGCCTCCAGCGGGTCGTCGTCACTTTTTTTTTTTTTTTTTTTTTTTGACGAGGTCTCACTGTCACCCAGGCTGGAGTGCAGTGGCGCGATCTCGGCTCACTGCAACCTCCACCTCTCGGGTTCAAGCTATTCTCATGTGTCAGCCTCCTGAGTAGATGGGACTACAGGCATGCACCATCACGACTGGCTAATTTTTATATTTTTAGTAGACACAGGACTTCACCATGTTGGCCAGGATGGTCTTGAACTCCTGACCTCCAAGTGATCCACGTGCCTTAGCCTCCCAAAGTGCTGGGATTACAGGCATGAGCCACTGTGCCTGGCTCCCTTGTCTCTCTCTCTTTTTCTTTCTTTCCTTTCTTTCTTTCTTTCTTTCTTTCTTTCTTTCTTTCTTTCTTTCTTTCTTTCTTTCTTTCTTTCTTTTTTCTTTCTTTCTTTTTTCTTTCTTTTCTTTCTTTTTCTTTCCTCCTTTCTTCCTTTCTCTCTTTCTTTCTCTCTCTTTCTCTTTCTTTCTCTTTCTTTCTTTCTCTCTTTCTTTTTCTTTCTTTCTTTATTCTTTCTTTCTTTTTTTTGTGACAAGATCTCACTCTGTCACCCAAGCTGGAGTGCAGTGGCCCAATTATGGCTTACTGCAGCCTCCACCTTCTGGGCTCAAGGGATCCCCCCAGTTCAGCCCCCTGGTAGCTGGGACTATAGACCTCAGCATCTCAAACAGCTGGGATTACAGGTGTGTGCCACCACACCCAGCTAATTTTTTTAAAAATATATTTTGTAGAGATGGGGGTCTCACTATGTTTCCCAGGCTGGTCTCAAATTCCTGGGCTCAAGTGATCCTCCCACCTCAGCCTCCCAAAGTGTTGGTATTACAAGGTGAGCCACTGCACCCGGCTGAGATGCCCCTTTTCACTTCTCAGGTTTGTGTGTGTGTGTGTGTGTGTGTTATGAGGTGGGGTCTCGCTCTGTCACCCAGGTTGCAGTGCAGCGGCACAATCACAGCTCACTGCTGCCTTGACTTCCTGGACTCAAGTGATCCTCCCACTTCAGCCCCCCAGTAGCTGGGACTATAGGCATGCACCACCACACCCAGGTAATTTTTGCATTTTTTGTATAGACAGAGTTTTACCATGTTGCCTAGGGTACACTTCGTGGCTTTTTATGCCCCCTCTTCACCTCCCACCAGCCACACAGGGCAGGAGTTAGTGGGCCACTCATTCTTGTAGCCTATCCAGAGGTGAGTGACACGGAAGACAACCCACACAGGCAAGCAGCAGGCCAAATCGTACCCCTCACCCTTCCTTAGGGGAGGGCTGTTCATTTGTTCTTTCTTTCTTTTTCTCTTTCTTTCTCTCTCTCTCTGTCTCTCTCTCTTTCTTTCTTTCTTTCGATGGAGTTTCACTCTTGTTACCCAGGCTAGAGTGCAATGGTGTGATCTCGGCTCACTGCAACCTCCACCTCCCGGGGTCAAGCAATTCTCCTGCCTCAGCCTTCCAAGTAGCTGGGACTATGGGCATGTGCCACCACGCCCAACTAATTTTTGTATTTTTAGTAGACACGGGATTTCACCATGTTGGTCAGGCTGGTCTCGAACTCCTGACCTCAGGTGATCCACCCGCCTCAGCCTCCCAAAGTGCTGGGATTACAGGTGTGAGCCACTGCACCCGACCCTGAGACCTGTTATTTCATATGGAGAGAGTAGGATTCTGGGATCCAAATGCACACAGCAGTGGCTTGGGAACAGCGGTCTTACTGGCTGGAGATTGGACAGAAATGAGTGGGTTGGGGGAAGGGCATTGATGTAGGAGCTGAGGGACAAAGGAAACAGGAGAAGAGGCAGAAATGGGTTAGTGATGGACAGGGATGGCAGCAGCCTTTGTCAGAATCCCACTTGTCCAGCCAAGTGTATTAGTCTGCTGGAACAAAGGACCACACACTGTCTGGCTTCACCATCAGAAGTGTATTATCTCGGTTCTGGAGGCTGGGAGTCAAGCTCGAGGTGTCAGCAGGGTTGGTTCCTCCTGAGGGCTATGAGTGGAATCTGTTCCATGCCTCTTCCCTAGTTTCTGGTGGTTTGCTGGCAGTCTTGGGGGTTCCTTACCTTGCAGAAGCATCATCCCTTCTCATGGTGTTCTCCCTATATGCATGCCTGTGTCCAAATTTCTCCCTCTTATAAGGACACCAGTCACATTCGGAGGTACTGGGGATTAGCGTGCTAACATAGTAGGTTGGTGCAAAATTAATTGTGGTTTTTGCCATTACTTTCAGTGGCAAATACCACAGTTACTTTTGCACCTTTGCACCAACCTAATATATTTTGGTGGGATATATTAACACCTACTGATTCCAAACTTAGAGTGTGGGTGTCCCTGGCTTTCGTCTACACCACATGCCTGGCAATCTTCTTCTGGTAACAGCACTCCTCTTCCTTTAGAATGAATCCTCCAGGCTGGGCACAGTGACTCACCCCTGTAATCCCAACAGAGGGAGGTAAGGGCGGGAGGATACTTTACACCCAGGAGTTCAAGGCTTGCCTGGGCAACATAGTGAGACCCTGTTCTTCAACAAAAAGGAAAAACAAAAACAAAAAACAAAAAACAAATTTAGAATGAATCTTTTATTTCCATACTGCTGCCAATAACATGACCCCATCTTCCCATTATATGGATGGGCACGTGACCCAAGCTGGCCAATCAAAGTCTCTCTCAGTCTCTCTAGGTTCTGTAATTACTTAAATACTTCTAATGTGTGGATGGGGAAGGAGACTAGGCCTGTTTCTGAAAATTGAACCAGGCTCAGTCTGCTCCCAGTGTTTGCTCTTAGGGAAGTCCTCTACAATGACATGCCTGGATTTTTAGAAGTCCAGGGTTACTATGGCTGGGGAAGCAGCCTAGTGTTGAAGCTTGAACCCCAACCTCCTCATTAACCAACTGATTCGGTTTTGCATGTTGCAGTTTTCTCATCTATAAAATGTAATAACAACAATGATATTTCTCTCAGTGCATTCCTACAAGGATCATATATGTGAGAATATGTAGGAATATTCTATACACATATTTATCATTTTTAGAAAGGTACACATTTAGGAATAGCGGAGACAAAGAGTAAGAATTTGTCCATATCAGGCCAGGTGCAGTGGCTCATGCCTGTAATTCCAGCACTTTGGGAGGCCAAGGCAGGTCGATCACCTGTGGTCAGGAGTTCAAGACTAGCCTGGCCAACATGGTGAAACTCTGTCTCTACTAAATATACAAAAATTAACCGGGTGTGGTGGCGCACACCTGTAATTCCACCTACTTAGGAGACTGAGGCAGGAGAATCATTTGAACCCAGGAGGTCAAGGTTGCAGTGAGCTGAGATCCAGCCTGGGTGACAGTGTGCGAGTCTGTCTCAAAAAAAAAAAAAAAAAGAATTTGTCCGTATCTAAGCAGTCCTGGCTTTGAGATCTTGCATCATGCCTTGCTGCCACCCTGCTCCCCTCCATCTTGCAGCTAGGCAGGTTCATATGATTGATCCTGCCCACTGGTTTGTGATCTGAAATGACACGTGTCACTTCCCAGCTCAGAATCAGTGTGGGACTGCACAAGGGCATGAATGCGGGGATTGGAGGGTTAGGCTCGTTAGGGGACGCCAAGGCTTGTTAGGGGATGCCAATTGGCAGTCTACCACAATGGTCAGAAATTCATTCATTCATTCATTTATTCATACATTCATTGGCTCATCAAAAATTTTTTGAGCACCTTTATCAGCCCAGCACTGTGCTAGGCTCTGGAAATACAAAGATGACTAAGCAAGGTCATGGCCCTCAAGGGGCTCCACATGTCATAGGGGAGTAGATGCAAGCAAATAATGGTAATGTAATATTATTTTCGGCCTGAGTACAGGGGACTTAGTTGATGGTATGTGACAAGGTGGGGCTCCCTAGGCCCCTCCATTTCCGGGAGCCTGGGTGGAAACACTGGGGAGGGGAGATTCTCAGTGTGGTGAGGACTGAGTGCGGCAGGGACTCCCCAGCAGCTGAGGGCCTCTCTTCCTCTCGTGCTCTCGCTGGGGCTGGTGGTCCAGGGGTCTTACTCCTTGGAGGCCATGTGGACCATGAGGTCCACCACCCTGTTGCTACAGCCAAATTTATTGTCATACTAGGAAATGAGCTTGACAAACTGGTCGTCGAGGGCAATGCCAGCCCCAGCAGCAAAGGCAGAAGAGTGAGTATCCCTGTTAAAGTCAGAGGAGACAACGTGGTGCTCAGTGTAGCCCAGGATGCCCTTGAGGGGGTCCTCCGACGCCTGCTTCACCACCTTCTTGATGTCATCACATTTGGCAGGTTTCTCCAGACTACATGTCAGGTCCATGACTGACACATTGGTGCTGGGGACAGGGAAGGACATGCCAGTGAGTTTCCCATTCAGCTAGGGGCTGACCTTGCCCACAGCCTCGACAGTGCCAGTAGATGCAGGGACGACGTTCTGAAGAGCCCCGTGGCCGTCATGCCACAGTTTCCCAAAGGGGCCATCCATGGTCTTCTGAGTGGCAGTGATGGCTTGGACAGTGGTCATGAGTCCTTCCATGATACCAAAGTTGTCATGAATGACCTCGGCCAGCGGGGTGAAGCAGTTAGTGGTGCAGGAAGCATTGCTGACCTTCTCAGGGCTGTTTCCATACTTTTCAGGGTTCTTGCCCATCACAAGTCAGCAGAAGGGGCAGAGATGGTGACTTTTTTGTCTCCCCGCTCTAAGTAAGCCCCAGCCTTCTCCATGGTAGTGAAGACACTGGTGGATTCCACAACATAATCAGCGCCAGCATCACCCCATTTGACTTTGGTGGGATCTCGCTCCTGGGAAGATGGTGATGGGATTTCTACTGATGACAAACTTCCCATTCTCAGCCTTGATGGTGCTGTGGAATTTGCCGTGGGTGGAATCATACTAGAACATGTAGACCATATAGTTGAGGTCAGTGAAGGGGTCATCAATGGCAACAATATCCACTATGCCAGAGTTAAAAGCAGCTCTAGTGACCAGGCACCCAATACAGCCAAACCCATTTACTCTGGCCTTCACTTTCACCATGGTGTCTCAGGGATGTGGCTGGCACTGCAGGAGAATATGCAGCTGTCTGCTGAGTAGGAGGAGCAGACAGCTGGTAATGTAGTATGTTAGTTCCTATGAAAGAGGGGAGCACTGTCTGGAGGAGTCTAGAGAGTCTTCCTAGAGGGGGAATATATGAGCTTGCTCTTGAAGGGCAAGTAAATGATTGCCAAGAAGAAAGGGAACAGAAGAACTTCTCAGGCAGAAAAAACCACACCTATGAGGACACCAAATATTACAGAGGGAGTGGAGAGAGGTTTGCAGTGGCTGGAGTATAGGGTGTGTAGAGTGTGAATGTCATGCCAAAGTGTTGTGATTTGATGCTGAAGCCTGGGGAACCAAAGATGGCTTTTCAACAGAGAAGTAGGATGAGAAGTCTTTCTAGGAGAATGACTGTTGAGAGGTTGGAAGATGAAGTGGCTGGGGAAATATTGGAGGCAGACCAAGTAGAAGGCCACTACACAAGTCCTGGACGTGACAATGAGGCTCCAACCAGGGCACAGGGGTGAGGATTGGGGCAAGAGGCCAGATTCAAACAGAATTTCTGGGGTATAACGGATGAGATATTGGAATGGGAGCCTGAGGATGACTAATTCTGGATGACTGGCCTGAGACCTTTAGACAGGGCCTAGAGTGGAGAACCCCAGTCTATTAGGCCTCTTTAGCTTGATGGAAGTATTTGTTTGTTCTAATTATCTGCTTCCGAAATAGCTTTTTAAAAAAATTTATTTATTTATGTATTTATTTTTTGAGACAGAGTCTCACTCTGTTGCCCAGGCTAGAGTGCAGTGGTATGATCTTGGTTCACTGCAACCTCTACCTCCTGGGTTCAAGTGATTTTCCTGCCTCAGCCTCCCGAGTAGCTGGGATTACAGGCACCTGCCAACATGCCCGGCTAATTTTTGTATTTTTAGTAGAGACGGGGTTTCACCATTTTGGCCAGCCTTGTCTTGAACTCCTGACCCCAAGAGATCTGCCCGCCTCGGCTTCCCAGAGTGCTGGGATTACAGGCATAGGCCACTGCACCAGGCCCCTAAATGACTTTCTGATCTATAGTTTGGTTTACTTAGGAGATACACCCTCAGGAAGAATATCTTTTGCAGATCAAAGGCTCATGTCCAGGACACAGAAAGTAATGTCTAATAACAAACACAAACTTCTCTTACCTCCTGCTCTGCTAAGGAATTTGGTCCTAATTTCATGTTTTTGCCAATGTCCTTGCTTCTGGAATAGATGGGTGCATTTTCTCCTCTGTATATAAGATGTATTTTAAGGGTAGAGCTGACATAATTTGCTGACAGATTGAATGTAGAGTGTGAGGAAAAGAGTGAAGGTGAGGATAACACTAGGCTTTGGGTTTGAGTAACTCGAGAAGTAGAACTACCATTTATTAAGATGGGAAGGCTAGGGTAGGAAGGAGTTTAGTCTTGGATGTGTTATATGTGAGATGTTTTTAGACATCCAGGTGGAGAGATGGAGAAAGTAGTTCAATAGGCCGGGCACGGTGGCTCATGCCTGTAATCACAGCACTTTGGGAGGTCGAGGCAGGTGGATCACAAGGTCAGGAGATCAAGACCATCCTGGCCAACATGGTGAAACCCCGTTTCTACTAAAAAACATAAAAAATTAGCCAGGCATGGTAGTGCGTGTGTGTAGTCCCAGCTACTCGGGAGGCTGAGGCAGGGGAATCGCTTGAACTCAGGAGGTGGAGATTACAGTGAGCCAAGATTGCGCCACTGCACTCCAGACTGGTGACAGAGCGAGACTCCATCTCAAAAACAAAACAAAACAAAACAAAAAAACAAGAAAGTAGTTCAATATTTTAATGTAAAGTTCTAAGACATCACCCAGAATGCAGCAAAGAAAGAGAGATGAAAATATAGGCAAGGTGCAGTGGCTCATGCCTGTAATCCCAACACTTTGGGAGGCTGAGGAGGGAAGATCACTGGAGCCAGCAGTTTGAGACCAGCCTGGGCAATATATGGATACCCTATCTCTACGAAAAATTTAAAAATCAGCCAGCATAGTGGTGTGCAGTAGGTCCAGCTACTCCAGAGGCTGAGGCGGGAGGATTGCTTGAGCTTAGGAGGTCAAGGCGGTAGTGAGCTATGATCATGCCACTGCACTCCAGCCTGGGTGACAAAATGAGACCCCATTTCTAAAAAAAAAAAAAAAAAAAAAAGAGAGAGAGAGAAAATATAAAGGAAGAGTTGATAGATATGGAGGATAAAATAGTCTAATCAATGCTTGCTTGGAGTCTCAGAAGAAAAAAAAAGAGAAGAAAGGTAATATTTGAGGGGATATAATGGCTGAGAAGTTTCCAAAATTAATGAAAGACATGAATCCTCAGATCCAAGGAGTTCAACAAATTAAAATAGGATAAAAAAAATTCATATTGAGACACAAAGAGTGAAATTGTAGAACCAAAGAAAAAAACAGAGAAGGTTCTAAAGCAGCCTAGGGGGAAGAGTGGAGAAAATTACCTATAAAAGATGAATCAGAATGTCAGCATAACTCCCAACAGCAACAGTGGAAACCAGGAGACATCCAAATGTCCTTTTTAAAAACTGTAATTTAAATACCACACAACTCATTTATTCAAAGTTGTGATTAAGTGGTTTTTAGTATATTCACAAAGTTGTAGAAGCATCACCACTATCTAATTCCAGAACATTTTTATTGCTCCAAAAAGGAAACTCCTTACCCATTAGTAGTCACTTCCCCATTTCCCTCTTCCCCCAGCCTCTGGCAAGCACTAATCTACCTTCTTTATAGGTTTGCCTATTTTGAACATTTCATATAAATGAATGATATGATATGTGGTCCTTCATGATTGGCTTTCTTCACTAGGCATATTTTTAAAGTTCATCCATGCTGTAGCATGCATCAGTACTGCATTCCTTTTTATGGCAAAATAATATGCCATTATGTGGATATACTGTGTTAAATTTATCCATTGGTCAATTGATGGACATTTGGGTTGTTTCCATCTTTTGGCTATTATAAATAATGCTGCTATAAACTTTTACATACAAGCTTTGTGTGGACATATGTTTTCATTTTTCTTGGGTATATATCTAGGAGTGGAATTTCTGGGTCATATGGCAACTCTCTGTTTAACATCTTGAGGAACTACCAAACTGTTTTCCAGAGCAGCTGTACTATTTTATATCATACCATTTTGTATTATTGGTGGGAACCAGTAATGAATGAGAATTCCAATTTCTCCACAGCCTTGTCAGCACTTACTCTCATCTGTCTTTTTTATTATAGCTACCTTAGTGGGCATGAAGTGGTATCCCATGGTGGCTTTGACTTGCATTTATCTGATGGCTAATGATGCTGAGCATCTTTTCATGTGCTTATTGACCATTTGTATATCTTCTATGGAGACATGTCCATCCAAATCCTTTCTCCATTTTTAATTGGGTTGTCTTTTTATTACTGAGTTATAAGAATCCTTTATACATTCTTGATTCCAGATCCTTATCCAATATATGTTTTTCAAATATTTTCTCCCATTCTATGGGTTCTCTTTTCTCTTTTTGCTTTTTTTTTTTTTTTTTTTTTTAAGACAATCTCATTCTGTCATACAGGCTGGAGTACAGGAGTGCAGTGGTATAATCATAGCTCATTGCAGCCTCAACCTCCCTGGCTCAAGCAATCATCCCGTCTCAGACTCCCAAATAGCTGGGACTATAGGTGTGCACCACCATGCTTGGCTAATTTTTCTTTCTTTTTTCTTTCTCGCTCTCTCTCTCTCTTTTTTTTTTTTTTTTTTTTTTTTTTTTTGTGGAAATGAGGTCTCACTATGTTGCCCAGCCTGGTCTGGAACTCCCGGATGCAAGCAATCCTCCTGCTTCAGCCTCCCAAAGTGCTGGGATTACAGGTGTGAGCCACTGCACCCAGCCCAAATGCTATTTTAAAGTGCTGAGAGAAAATAACCATCAACCTGGAATTTTACACTGCAGTAAACTATATTTCAAAAAGAAGGGTAAAAAACAATGGAAATTTTGATTGTTAGTTGAGGTTTTACCAGCAGCTAACTCCCAGTTAAGGAACTCTTTAAGGGATGTACTTCTGGAAGAAGGGAGGAAAGTCTGAGATGCAAGAAAGAACATTTCAGGCCGGGCGCGGTGGCTTACGCCTGTAATCCTAGCACTTTGGGAGGCCAAGGCAGGTGGATCACCTGAGGTCAGGAGTTCAAGACCAGCCTGGCCAACACGGTGAAACCCCATCTCTACTAAAAATACAAAAATTAACCAAGAGTGGTGGCAGGTGCCTGTAATCCCAGCTACTTGGGAGGCTGAGGCAGGAGAATCACTTAAACCCAGAGGGCAGAGGTTGCAGTGAGCTGAGATTGTGACACTGCACTCTAGCCTGCCTGGGTGAAAGAAAAAAACCCAACAAAAAAAAAAAAAAAAAGAAAAAGAAAGAAAGAAAGAGAGAGAGAGAAAGAAAGAAACAAAGAAACAAAGAAAGAAAGAAAGAGAGAGAGAGAGAGAGAAAGAAGAAAGAAAGAAAGAAAGAAAGAAAGAAAGAAAGAAAGAAAGAAAGAAAGAAAGAAAGAAAGAAAGAAGGAAAGAAAGAAAGAGAAAGAAAGAAAGAAAGATTTCAGCGGCAGCATTTATTTATCACGCTAAAAGAGCCACCCACATTAGCAGCCCCAGCATCCTGAAGCCAGGCTTCACCACCCTTCCCAGCCTTCTTCCCCAGTAAGGTCCCAGTGGTAAAGCACAGGCTCCTTCTTTAGGCTGCATGTATTCGCAGGAATTACAGAAAACTGGAACACCCCCGGCTGGCATGCAAAGGGATCATAGGAGGTTGGTTTGCAGAGGAAACCTGCTAAAGGCTGACAAGCAAAGGATTTCTCTCCTGGGAGCCAAGAGAAATAGACTCATCAGTGGCCCATAATCAGAGATAACTGGTGAGTGACCTGTCCAGTACCCCTTGTGAGCCCTAACTAGTTGTAAGGAGACAGTAGCCCATCACCATGGAAGAGTGGGCCATCTCTCCTTTCTCCAAGCTGCCATTGTGTGTCTTATTTTATTTATAAGAGACAGGGTCTCGGCAGGGCATGGTGGCTCATGCCTATAATCCCAGCATTTTGCAAGGCCGAGGTGGGTGAATCACCTGAGGTCAGGAGTTTGAGACCAGCCTGACCAACATGGAGAAACCCCATCTCCACTAAAAATACAAAATTAGCCTGGTGTGGTGGCGCTTGCCTATAATCCCAGCTACTCGGGAGGTTGAGGGAGGAGAATCGCTTGAACCTGGGAGGTGGAGGTTGTGGTGAGCCGAGATCATGCCACTGCACTCCAGCCTGGGCAACAAGAGTGAAACTCAGTCTAAAAAACAAATCACAACAAAACACCACCACATCTACTCTAATTGCTCATAAACGTATTCAGTTACTTTTCCAAACTATTTTCCACAAAACTCAGGGGTGTTTAATGTCAGTTGAATGAACTTCATGTTCTGTGAAACAAATCAGACAAAACCCTTTAAGATTTCCAGAATTCAGTTTAATATGTTAGTATCTGAAAGTATTGCATGCTTCTGAAGCCAGGAAAGAATGCAGAATTCCTGTAAAGTTCAAAGGTCTTTTTAATTTAATTTCTTATTTATTTAATTTAATTTAATTTCTTATTTTATTTATTTATTTATTTATTTATTTATTTATTTATTTATTTATTTTGAGATGGAACCTCACTCACTCTGTCACCCAGGCTGGAGGGCAGTGGCGCAATCTCGGCTCACTACAACCCTCCACCTCCCCAGTTCAAGCGATTCTCCTGCCTCAGCCTGAGTAACTGGGATTACAGGCGTGTACCACCACGCCCAGCTAATTTTTGTATTTCTTGTAGAGATGGGGCTCCACCATGTTGTCCAGGCTGGTATTGAACTCCTGGCCACAAGTGATCAGCCCACCTTGGTCTCCCAAAATGCTGGTATTACAGGCTTGAGCCATAGTGCCCAGTGACCTCAAAGGTCTTTAGACCTAGGCAGGAAGATATGTACATACTCTTTAAAATTTTATTTTATTTATTTATTTTGAGATGGAATCTCGCTCTGTCACCCAGTCTGGAGTGCAGTGGCGCAAACTCGGCTTACGGCAACCTCTGCCTCCTGGGTTCAAGCGATTTTCCTGCCTCAGCTTCCAGAGTAGCTGGGACTACAGGCGCACACCACTACGCCCGGCTACTTTTTGTATTTTTAGTAGAGATGGGCTTTCACCATGTTGACTAGGCTGGTCTCGAACTCCTGACCCCAGGTGATATGCCCACCTCAGCTTCCCATAGTGCTGGGATTACAGGCATGAGCCACCGTGCCCAGCCTATGTACACACTTTTTAAGAGTCAAAGAAATGCAAAATCTGTTGACGTGCTCAGCCTAGGTAGGGCTTGTAGATTTAAGTGAGGAGACTAAAGAAGTAGTTAATGTGGGCTTTGACCACCCTTGGAGTTATAGAATCATTGATTTAGCAACTTTCAATGTCAATGTGTATTCTTTTTGCAACCTCAAGCATGCTGATAAACCATTAGTTTCCTCGTGTGCAGGAGAGGAATTCCCCCAGCTCTCTCTGGTTCTAGAGCTTATGTGTGGCCAAAATTTCCAGTCAGAAGTAACTTCATTTCCCTGGAGTGATAACCATGTTCCTTATCGGGTAACATCTTTCAACCCAGGTAAGATTTCTAATTAAGTTTAGAAATGTTTTAGAGTGGCCCGTATTTTCTTGTAAAGAATCTGAGGTGGCTGGGCACTGAGGCTCATGCCTGCAGTCCCAGCACTTTGGGAGGCTGAGGCAGGAGGATTGCTTGAGTCCTGGAGATCAAGGGTGCAATATGAGCTGTGATTGTGCCACAGAACTCCAGCCTGGGTGACAGAGTAAGACTTTGTCTTTAAAAGAAAAAAAAAAAAAAAAAAAAAACAAAGAAGAAACTGAATCTGAGCAAATTGGGCATGATATGTTCTTGTAATGTTTAACAAATTTAGCCAGTTGGAGAAACAGCCATGTGACTCTAAACTTCAAATATGTGACTGATTGTAGTTTTAGGATTTTAAGTTCAGTTTGTACTGTTGAATTGTACCAGAATATTCAGAACTTTAAGTTCACTGGATTTAAAAGATTAGCTTGTTAGATCAGTGTTATTTAATATTTGAGAAACTTTTGTTCATTCAGACTGAAGTATTTTCTTTTTGTATTTTTTTTTTTTTTTTGAAACAGGGTCTCGCTCTGTCGCCCAGGCTGGAATGCAATGGTGCAATCAGCGCAGCCTCAACCTCCTGGGCTCAAGAGGCCCTCCCACATCAGCCTTCCGAGTAGCTGGGACTACAGGTGAGCACCACCATGCCTGGCTAATGTTCGTTTTTTGTAGAGACAGGGGTCTCACTATGTTGCCCTGGCTGGTCTCAAACTCCTGGATTCAAGTGGTCCTTCTGGTCTCCCAAAGTGCTGGCATTACATGCATAAGCCACCACACCTGGCCCAGGTGAAGAATTTTGTTTTTCTTTTCTTTCCTTTTCTCCTTCCTTCCTTCTTTCTTTCTTTCCTTCTTTCTTCCTTTTTTTTTTTTGAGTCTCGCTGTGTCATCCAGGTCCAGGTTAGAGGGCAGTGGCGCTATCTCGGCTCCCTGCAAGCTCCGCCTCCCGGGTTCACGCCATTCTCCTGCCTCAGCCTCCCGAGTAGCTGGGACTATAGGCGCCCGTCACCACGCCCGGCTAATTTTTTGTATTTTTAGTAGAGACGGGGTTTCACTGTGTTAGCCAGGATGGTCTCAATCTCTTGACCTCATGATCCACCCGCCTCGGCCTCTCAAAGTGCTGGGATTACAGGTGTGAGCCACTGCACCCGGCCCTTTCTTCCTTTCTTTTTTTTTTTTTCAGAGTCTCGCCCTGTCACCCAGACTGGACTGCAGTGGCATGATCTAGGCTCACTGCAACCTCCACCTCCTGGGTTCAAGCGATTCTCCTGCCTCAGCCTCCCGAGTAGCTGAGATTACAGGTGTGCTCCCCCATGCCCAGCTACTTTTGTATTTTTAGTAGAGATGATGTTTCACCATGTTGGCCAGGCTGGTCTCGAACTCCTGACCTCAAGTGACCCACCCACCTCAGCCTCCCAAAGTGTTGGGATTACAGGCGTGAGCCACCGCGCCCGGCCTCTTTGGTCATCATTAATCTTTCATTCTCCCTTTCCTAGATAAAACATTGTTTATTCTTGTTGTGTTTTTAAAAATTTTTAAATTTATATAATAGAGACAGGGTCTCGCTCTGTTGCCCAGGCTGGTCTCCATCTCCTGGGCTCAAGCGATCCACCTGCCTTGACCTCCTAAAGTACTGGGAATACAGCCACTGCACCCAGCCTTATTCTTGTTGATTTATATGAGGGAAAGGATATTTTCAAATTTCCAAAAGGATAGAGTTATTTGGGTTATTCATTCTTGTTACACTCTAATTTTGTTGTATTATGGTCTGATAATATGGCTTATATGATACTTCTTTTGGAATACATTCAGAGTTTCTTTGAAGGCTAAGTCTTGGTTAATTTTTATAAATTTTTCACAACTGAATAGAATATGTATTCTCTGTTGAGTACAGCGTTTTATATATTTCCGCTGAATTCTAGGCCTGGAGTCATCTTGAAGTCTTGCTCCCTTTGTGTGTAGTGCCTGGGCTGGGAAGACTCGGCACAGCTGGGAGCTGGTATAGCTGGGGCTCCTCCAGCTTCTGCCATCCCTCTGTGGTTTCTCTACATGGTGGCATCAGGGGAACCAGACTTCATATATTGTGGCTTAAAGCTCTGAAGACATTCCAAAAGGGACAGTGCCAGGCAGAAGTCATATTGCTTGTAATGCCTTTTGTGGCCTAGCCTTGAAAATCACACGGCCTCACTTCCACTGTGTTCTATTAGAGGCGAATTTTTTTTTTTTTTTTTTTTTTTACGTCTTGCTCTGTCACCCAGGCTGGAGTGCAGTGGTGCAATCTCAGCTCACTGCAACCTCCACCTCCTGGGTTCAAGTTATTCTCGTGCCTCGGCCTACCAAGTGGCTAGGATTACAGGCGTGTGCCATCAGGCCTGCCTATTTTTTTGTATTTTTAGTAGAGATGGGATTTTGCCATGTTGCCCAGGCTTGTCTCAAACTCCTGGCCTCAAGTGATCATCCACTTGCCTTGGCCTCCCAAAGAGCTGGGATTACAAGCGTGAGCCACCTCACCCAGTTGCGTTTTTTTTTGTTTTTTTGTTTTTTTTGAGACAGAGTCTCACTCTGTCACCCAGGTTGGAGTGCAGTGGCACTATTATAGCTCACTGCGACCTCGACCTTCTGGGCTCAAGGGATCCACCCACCTTAGCCTCCTGAGTGGCTGGGACTATAGGTGCACACCACCACGCCTGGCTGATTTTTAAAAAATGTTTAGTAGACATGAGGTCTCGCTATGTTGCCCAGGCTGGTCTCAAGCTCCTGGCATCAAGCAATTCTCTCGCTTCAGCCTCCCAAAGTGCTGGGATCACAGGCATGAGCCACCGTGCCTGGCAATAAACATTTTTCAGTCTTTTTCTATATTAGGCACTATGCTATAAGCTTTATCTATTATTTCATCTGATCCTTACAACAGCCTTTGGGGTACATTATCTTCTTTACAGTGAGGAAACTGAGGCATAGAGAAGCTAAGGAATCTGCCCCGTTATTCAGTGGCCATGCTCACATTTGAGTGGTGGTAAGCATCCTGAACTCTTAATCACTATCCTCTACTGCCTCAGTGTGCCCAGCAACAAACTTGGGTGCTGAGAGAGCAAGATGTTCAAGACAAGTTCTTCACTTCAGGGAGCTGACCTAGAGCTAGAGAGATAAAAAAAAAAAAAAAAGATCAAAAGAGCTCAGGAACAAATAATCCAGAAGGGTACTTAATAGGACAGATTTTACCAGTTTGTGATTAAATAGGTTCACATGACTTTTGTTTTTTCAACACCGCGCCCTGCCTCAACATTTAACATTTTCAAGCTTACACAAAAGGAGAGAAAATAGTATAGTGAATCCTCATGAACCCATCACCCAGAATAACTAGCATCAATTTATAGCCAATCTGGTTTCATCTGTACCTCACTTTCTACTGGATTGTTTTGTTTTGTTTTGTTTGAGACAGGGTCTCACTCTATTGCCCAGGCTGAAGTGCAGTGGTGCAATCTCAGCTCACTGCAGCCTCGACCTCCCGGGCTCAAGTGATCTTCCTGCCTCAGCCTCCTGAATAGCTGGGACTACAGGCACATGCCACCATGCCTGGCTAGCCTACTGGGTGTTTTGAAGCAAATCCCAGACATCATATTTTTTAACCCACAAATACTTCAGCATGTGTCTTTTAAAGAGAAAGAATCCTTAGGCCAGGTACCGTGGCTCATGTCTGTAATCCCAGCACTTTGGGAGGCTGAGGCGGGCGGATCACCTGAGGCTGGAGTTGAAGACCAGCCTGGACAACATGGTGAAACCCTGTCTCTACTAAAAATACAAAAATTAGCTGGGCATGGTGGGGCGCAACTGTAATCCCAGCTACTCAGGAGGCTGAGGGACGAGAATCGCTTGAACCAGGGAGGCAGAGGTTGCGGTGAGCTGAGATTGCGCCACTGCACCCCAGCCTGGGCGACAGAGCGAGACTGCATCTCGAAAACAAAAAAGAATCCTTGTAAACATAACTGTAGTATCAATATTGCCCCCAAAATTATTAACAATAATACCTTAATGGTTACTGTCACTTTTTTTTTTTGAATGAGGTCTCACTGTCACCCAGGCTGGAGTGCAGTGATGTGACCATGGCTCACTGCAACCTTGAACTCTTGGGCATAAGTGATCCTCCTGCCTCAAGCTCCTGAGTAGCTGGGACTACAGGCACACTATTATGCCTGTTTGGGTGAAGGAGAAAGGACAAGATGGAGGAAGGTGAACAAGAAGGCATAATCCATGTTGCTTCCGGGTTCTTCCTCACCAACTTTCCCGTGCGCGGGAAGATGCAGATCAACCGAGCATGCTCCAGGTGATGTCAATCCGAAGAGATCAAAACTTACCCGGCCACGCCTATGGAGACGCCCCTATCACGCCCTTATCCTGCCCACTGCCCTCCCCCTTCCAGTACCAATGCATAAAAGTCTGCCACTGGCAGGAGCCAGCGTGACTTCTTCGGCCCCCGCATTTGTGGACCGGAGAACATCACCCGAGAGCGCCGGCGCGACTTCCCTGGCCCCCCACACCTGAGGACCAGAGAACCTCGTCCGAGAGTGTATGCATATTTGCAATAAAAGACTGCCACTTTCTTATGTACTTTGGCCTCATGTTTAATTACTTAGCTCTCCTAAATTAAGTTACATTAAATTAAATCAAAACAGTTAGTGCCAAATTAATTTAAATTAAAACAGTTGGTGCAGAAACCCGACCCAGGAGGAGACCCTTCCTCAACATCCCCTAAGGGTCTAACGAACCTCCTCCACAGCGAACCGGCTCCCAACCCAACCAGCCACGAACACCAAACAAGTGTTCCAGCTTTCCACTGGTGCCGCTCTGAGAATTTCTTCTTCGGTGAGTACTCCCCTTTGTTAACCATCTCTGTCCGTTTCCGTGTCCTTGGCCTAGAGTCGTACGTACGCCCAAGGACGTAGCCACCCTGTGGCGCAGTGAGGCCTTCAACCCGGAGACGTCCGTCTTGAAGTTCCTCAATTCTCCGTTAGTGGCTCCAGGAGCCCCCGGTCCCCAGCAGCGGCAAAGGACGCTTTGCCACTGCATGAGGTCGGTTTCCATTTCTGGTGGTTAAACAATGGGAACCTCACAATTGAAAATCTCTACGAACACTTCTTTAGGGTGTCTCCTCCAAAACTTGGAAGCCTTACATCTAGCTCAAGATTTAAAACGAAAGCGGCTAATTTTCCTCTCCACTGTGGCATGCCAAAAACCCGGGAGGAGACCCCTCCTCAGGGCCCCCTAAGGTCCGAGGAGCCTCCTCCTTCACGCCGCGGACAGACCAGGACCTAGACATCGCTTTCCACACCTCCAAGTCTCCTAGGGGTGAGTATCTCTTGCCTCCCTCTCATACTCCTTGGCCAGAAGTCCTGCGCAGGCCCAAGGTTTTTTGGTCACCAGGTGACCCACAGGAGAGTTCCCAAAGGTAGAGACGTCTGCCCAAAGGAACTCCATTCCAGTCCATGTGAGACCTGTCCAGGACGGAGACGTCCGCCTGGAGGTAATCTCCATTCCGGCTCCAGGAGCCTCCCGGTCTCTAGTGGCTCCAAAGGACGCTTTGTAGCCAGGTAGAGTTCGGTTTCCGCGTATGGGTGAGAGAAAGGCAATGGGAAATCCCCAATCCAAAATACCTAGAGACACCCCTTTAGGGTGTCTTCTAACTAATCTCAAAACTTTACAATTACAGCAAGATCTTAAATGAAAGCGACTGATTTTACTCTCCACTGTGGCGTGGCCAGTCTCAACATTGAGACTGACAACCAGTCTCAACGGCCGCCTGAAGGCACTTTAGACCGTAACATTTTAATTAGATCGCTCTAATTTCTGCCAGAGGCTCAGAAAGTGGTCAGAAATTATCTATGTCCAAGGCTTTTAGGACTTGCGCTCTCGCCCAGACCTGTGCGCCCAGTGTTAAATGGCCCAGGTCTTGTTAGCCTAAACCCCTAAACCCGGCTCTTGGCCCCCACCTCAGCAACTGAGGAGGACTCCACCTCCATTTCAGATGGGGCCGACGGCAGGCGACCTCCCTCCCGACTTTCCAACCCCCCTTCCTATGGACTTCCTACCACCCCTCCCGACGCTCCTCCTTCAGCCACTCCTCTCACCCCTCCCTATGGAGCTCCCACTGCCCCGCCCGACACTCCTCCCTCAGCCACTCCTCTTACTCTCCCATTTCCATCCACACTGGCTCCAAGACAGCGGTAGCGGCCCCCGTGTCAGCCCTCTGTCGGTCAGCCTGCCTCAACCCCTCTACCAGTCAGCCTGTCTTAACCTGCCCTGCTGCTCAGTCTGTTCCAGCTTCCTGCTGGTTTGTTGCCTCCCCTTGAAGTTGCCAGGCCAAAGGCGTGGATTGATCCACGTCCCTTTTCCTTGGCTGACCTTTCAAAACTGAAGCGACTTGGCGACTTCTCAGCCAACCCTAATATTCAAAGAGTTTCGATACCTAGGCCAGAGCATATAACCTTACCTGGCATGACTTACATGTCGATGCTTACTTCCACTCTTAACCCAGAGGGAAAGAGTGCATTCACCGCAGCCACCAGGCAACATGCAAATCAATGGCATTTAATGCATTTTCGCCACCGTCCATGATGGAGAGATGGCTGTCGATCCATAGAGACCAGATTGGGATTACCAACCACAGCAGCCTGGCGCCCGTGGGAAGGACATTATGGTTCAATGTCTCTTGGCCGGTATGCAGGCAGCCTCTAACAAGTAGTCAATTTTGATAAACTAAAAGGAAGTCATCCAGCACAGATGAGAACCCGGCTTCCTTCCTAAATCGCCTTACAGGCACTAGCCCAATTTACTCGGCTAGACCCCACCTCCCCAGCGAGACAGCTGTCCTAGCCTCCTATTTTATCTCCCAGTCAGCCTCAGATATTGAGAAAAAGCTAAAAAGGTTGAAGATGGGCCTCAAACCCCATACAGGACTTAGTAAAATTGGCCTTTAAAGTTTTAACTCCAGAAGCAGCAGCTGAGGCCATAGAGCTAGACAAAGAAGGGAAAAAAAAGAAGAGGCTGTGCTTCAGGCAAGCTAGTAGCTGCCCTCCCAACCAGCGTTGCCCACTCTGCCCGGCAGGGAAGACACAGGAGCAAGTCTCCCAGGGGCCCTGCTATAAATCACGAGGAGACCCAGGACACCTGGGCAAACCAGTGTCCCAGATAGCCGGCCACTCTGTCACCGTCCATGCTTTAAGTGTGGCACAACTGGGCATTAGGGAAAAAGGTGTCAAATCACCAAAGCCTGCCTACCACACCATGCCCAACCCAGCAGGGACACTGGGAAGTCTGATTGCCCGCCAGCAGGGCAGGCATTGCGCTCAACGTGTTTGCCCTCTCCTCAAGGCAGGAAGGCTCCTTCCAGCTCCTACACCTGGGCGGTGACTGGCCGGTGCCCACACTTTCGGAGACCCTGGTCACCCTGGGCAGGAGCCTGGGTAACTCTACAGATAGCCCGGGTAAGCCAATTTCTTTTCTCATCATCTGGAGGCTACCTATTCTGTTTGCCAGCCTATGGAAGTCCTAGCCAGCCATCCACTATCTCAGTAGTTGGGGTAGGCGGTGGCAGTCTAGCCCATCCAGACAGTGTTAAATTACTGCCTGGACTATGCATGCTTTGCCCACTCTTTCCTCATCCTTGCCCTCTTGTCCCACCCCCTCTTGGGATGAAACATCTTAACCTTCAAAACATCTATTCCTTCCCTTTTCTCCGGTGGCCCAGGTTCTACTCAAGGATCCAGCTTACCCTCCTCAAATTTTCTAAGCTTCCTCACCATTCTTCCTCTTAACTTAACTGACTTTTCCTTCGCAACCCCCCATAGATACCCTCCTTCCGGCCATCTCACAACCAGTGGGTTTCCCAGCTTTTTACTCTCATAGAAGACCTAGCTTGGCAGGGTGCCCTTTGTGATTTCGGCAATGTTGAAGACTTACCCTCTACACCTTTGTCATCATTATTATGGTTCACTCTAATTCCCTAGTTACTCCCTGCTAATCCCTGGCTTTGTATGGAGATTCTAAGAGCCTGGTCTACAGACAACCAGATACACTCAGTCATGCGGCGCAGATTGTCCCCCCACCCCACCCAGGGTTGTCACTCTGCCCTCTCCCTAAATAAAATAATATGGACTCATTAGAGCCAGGATGAAGGACAGATACAGGAAGAGGAGAGGCTGTAACCAGAAAGGCAGTGAGCCCAGACCTCCCAAGGGCCTCTACCTTCCAGTCCCCTGTTGTGAGTCAGAGATAGGGAGAAGCCAGGAGGTAGGGGGAGTTGGTGAGAGATATATAGTGTGGGGAGGTGGAGACAAAGGAGATGGAGATGGAGACAAAGATGAACAGAAGAGACAGAGGTGGAGAGAGACAAGAGATGGAGACAGAGGAACAGAGAGGTGGAGAGAGACAAAGAACAGAGATGAGGAGGACAGATAAGAGATGGGAGAGACAAAGAGATGAAGAGACAGAGAGATGAAAGAGACAGAGTGAGACAGAGATTCCTTTGCTCATGCAAACTCTTCATGGTGTAATTGCATAAAGCAGCAGGACGGGCAGCCGGTGGAGCTGCGCACGAGGGTGTAACAAACTCTTTCAGTAGTCCCTTTGCGTTCGGTATCTTTAGTGCCTAGCTTAACCTATAGCAAGGAGAATTGTCTGAACTAGCTTCCCAGCTCAGCTCCAGCAATAATAACATCCAAAGCGGGCTGTTTTTCTTCCCTTAATTATGGGGTTTCCCCTAGCTTCCAGCAATTTAATGCCCCCTTAACCGGACCACGGTATGGCTACATATAATAGTACATGAATGCTTCCATTCCTAATTCCATACTAATCCTCTGCCTTATGTTATGTCTTGCTCCCCATTCTAATAAAATTTCTCGAGCCAAGGTTCAAGAGATCACCTGAGTCACCTTCAACCAAATGCTCCTTCATCCTACACCCAGCGCTGCAACCTCAGACCTAACTTCAGCCCTTAACAGCAGGAAGCAGCCAGACCAGACCACGGGCCTAAATTCTTATAATCAATAAAGAGTTGGACTGTTTGGGTGAAGGAGAAGCAAAGATGGAGGAAGGTGAACAAAGAAAGCATAATCATGTTGCTTCGGGTTCTTCCTCACCAACTTTCCGATGCGGCGGGGAAGATGCGAATCAACCGAGCATGCTCAGGTGATGTCAATCGAAGAGATCCAAAACTTGCGGTACGCCTATGGAGGCGCCCTATCAGCATGCATATCTGCCACTGCCCTCCCCTCCCAGTACCAATGCATAAAGTCTGCCACTGGCAGAGAGCCAGTGTGACTTCTTCGGCCCCGCTGTTGTGGACGGAGAGCATCACCGAAGCGCCCGGCGACCTAGCCCCACACCTGAGGACCAGAGAACCTGGAGTCGAGGGGGTAGTGGCAAGCATATTGCAATAAAAAGACTGCACTTTCTTATGTACTTTGGCCTCATGTGTTTTGAGTACTTAGCTCTCTAAATTAAGTTACATTAAGAAATTAAATCCAAAACAGTTAGTGCCAAATTAATTTAAATTAAAATGCCCAGTTATTTTTTTTTATTTTTTGTAGAGACAAGGTCTTGCTATGTTGCCCAGGCTGATCTTGAACTCGTGGCCTCAAGCAATCCTCCTGCCTTGGCCTCCCAAAGTGCTGGGATTACAGGCCTGAGCCACAGCACCTGGACTGTCCCTGAGTTTTGTTGATAAAAACCAGTAGTCTTTTTCTGTCCAGCCATCCTACTTCACTGCAGCCCAGCACCTGTCCAGGCCCTAAAAGCTCTCCAAGGAAGGCTGACTCCTCCCTTGGGGGACCCCTGGGATGAGGCACCAAGAGCTGGGATCCCAAGTGTATGGCTCCTTGCTTTTCCCTGAAACACTCAGCTCTTGTTTCCACAACACATCTGAGGGGTTGCAGCAGCAGCCCCAACCACACCCTCGATAAGAATCTGCCTTTCCTGGCCGGGCGCAGTGGCTCACGCCTGTAATACCAACACTTTGGGAGGCCGAGGTGGGTGGATGACCTGAGGACAGAAGTTCAAGACCACCCTGGCCAACGACATGAAACCCCGTTTCCACTCAAAATACAAAATTAGCCAGCATGGTGGCATACATCTGTAGTCCCAGCTATTGAGGTGGCTGAGGCAGGAGAATCGCCTGAACCCAGGAGGTGGAGGTTGCAGTGAGCCGAGATCACACCATTGCACTCCACTCCAGCCTGGGTGACAAGAGCGAAACTCTGTCTCAAAACCTGCCTTTCCCAACAACAATCCGTACCCCGATGTTGAGCTTCGTCCAGCTTCTTCCTGCTTGATGAGTTCCCCAAGGGTTCCCATGTCCCCTGTCTGGCAGCTGAGCCCACCAAGACCCTTCTCCACCCATCAGAGAGGGTCAGACCCTGAATTCTCTAATCTCAGGAATCTCTTTGACCCCTCACAAAAACTTGCTCTGGGATAGTCTTTGTGTACCAACGGTTACTAGGAGAAACAGGTTATATCGAGACACAAAGAAAGATCTTGCTCTACCCCTCCCCGGGGCCAACGGTTGTCTGTTGCCAGTAAGATTTACAGCCGTAAGAGGGGTGGACCAAGGTCAGCTCCAAGGTGATCTGCTACCTCCTCCTAGACAGCCTGTGTTGTTGTTTTGCCTTCCTTTTGTTTGCTACTTAGTCTCACTCTACTGCCCAGGTTAGAGTGCAGTGGCACAATCTCAGCTCTCTACAACCTCCGCCTCCTGGGTTCAAGCGATTCTCCTGCCTCGGCCTCCAGAGTAGCTGGGATTACAGGTACGTGCCACCATGCCCAACTAATTTTTGTATATTTGGTAGAGACAGGATTTCACCATGTTGCCCAGGCTGGTTTCAAACTCCTGGCCTCAAGTGATCCACCCCCTTGGCCTCCCAAAGTACTGGGATTATAGGCATGAGCCACCGTGCCCAGCCATGTTCCTTTATTTTTTGAACTGGTAGTACATTTGCATGGTTCAAAATTCACAAAGTAACAAAAGATATATAGTCTCCCCACTCCTGCCCTCAGCCACCCATATCTTCTTCCCAGAAGCAACCAATTCGATCAGTTTTTTGTGTGTTTCCTTCAGTTATTTTATGTATATACTAGCAAATATACACATATCTCTATATATTCCACCCCTTTTTACATAAATGGTGTTATGCAATACAAAATGTTGTGCTACTTTTTTTTTCACTTAACAATATATCTACAATTGATCCATAGAGCTTTCTGTTCTTATTATAGCTTCAAAGTACAGTGTATTCCGAAGTATAAATGTATTCTAAGCTACTTAACTGAAAGTATTTTGTTGGTGGACTCTGGTTGGTTTACATGCCACTTACAAATACAGTCATGCCTCACATAACAATGGGGATACGTTCTGAGAAATGTATGGTTAGGCGATTTTATCATTCTGCAAAATCATGGAGTGTGCTTACACAAACCTAGATAGCCTACTACAGACCTAGACTGTATGGTGTAGCCTATTGCTTCTAGGCTACTAACCTATACAGCATGTGACTGTATTGAATACTGTAGGCAACTGTAACACAATGGTAAGTATTTGTGTATTTAAACATAGAAAAGGCACAGTAAATGGTATGATTTTATGGGACCAACTTCATATATACAGTCTGGATTGTGGATTAAAACATCATTATATGGTGCATGACTGTAACCGTACTGAATAAACTTATGAACAGGACCCAGACAGCTTTTAACAAGTAAATTCTTTTGCTTAGAAATAAATTAAAGTTCCAACTAAAGGAGGCATCCTGCTGTGTAAGATAAAGAATGATAAAATACCCCAAAGGATCAGAAAAGATACAACTTACTTTTGGCTGGCTCAGGATGAGGGAGACGATATGTGTGGAGTGAAAAAGACTGAGTCTAGCCGGGCATGGTGGCTCACGCCTGTAATCCCAGCACTTTGGGAGGCTGAGGCAGGTGGATCACCTGAGGTCAGACGTTCAAGACCAGCCTGGCCAACATGGTAAAACTCCCTCTCTACTTAAAATACAAAACATTAGCTGGGCTTGGTGGTGGATGCCTGTAATCCCAGCTACTCGAGAGGCTGAGGCAGGAGAATTGCTTGAACCCGGGAGGCAGAGGTTGCAGTGAGCTGAGATCGCGCCATGGCACTTTGGCCTGGGCAACAAGAGTGAAACTCTGTCTCAAAACAAAAAAGAAAAGAAAAGAAAAAGACTGAGTCTGCAAGAGGGGAAATCACAGATGGATTCATTTAGAAAAAAATTAAGTTACATTGAGCTATGTATAGAATGCACAGTATTGGGGGGTGAGTTGTTAGCTCAACTTAAAAAAAAAAACAAACTCTAACTTAAAAACTCCAGTATTAAAATGGCATTATATATATTGCTTGCCTAGGAATGCAAGTATCAGGCTGTTCAAATAAATCACAGACCTACTGCAAAATCTGACCCAGTTCTTAGGAACGCAGACTATAAAACACTGTAATGGAGGCAAAAATCCACATCAAAATCTCCATTGTCTCAGAAGACTGGATTTAAAGAAGCCCTTCTCTATTCAGTGACACTACAACTGGTAAATTAGAATAATACTATTCTTGCCTTTTGTCATTAACATATGCTTGCCACTTCTTGGCAAATGTCTTTGGTTTCTTTTTGGTTGGTGGGTAGAAAGTGAGAGTAATGCAGTTAAGGTGGCAAATTTTCCCACAAACAGGCACTGCAGACATGACATCTTCCCACAATGCACTTGATGCTCTGAATTATTAATTAGGGCGTTATATGTATTGCTTGGTGCATGAGGTTATATTTAACTCCATGTACTGAACAATCTAAGCTTTCTACCTTCCTGGGTTTGAAAATTAATTTGTAACAAGATTTCTTGTGTGTTTGTTCAGAAAAACATTCTTGTAACAAGGGTGGGAAATCATTTTAAACTAACCTAGAGAAGTGAAAAGTCAGTTGAGGTCTGGGATAGAATCCCCAAATAGGAACATCCACAATTAACCCCTGGCACCCCCAGGTTCAATCTTCCAGAAAATTCTGTCTGGAAGTATTGGAAAAGACATCAATCAGATCTGAGTTCAAATCTAGATTCTGCCAAAATCTAAAATACGGCCAGGTGCAGTGGCTCACACCTGTAATCCCAGCACTTTGGGAGGCAGAGGTGAGTGGATCATTTGAGGTCAGGAGTTCGAGACCAGTCTGGTCAATATGGGGAAATCCTGCCTCTACCAAAAATACAAAAATCAGCCGGGTGTGGTGGCAGACACCTGTAGTCCCAGCTACTTGGGAGGCTGAGGCAGGAGAATCTCTTGAACCTGGGAGGCAGAGGTTGCAGTGAGCTGAGATTGTGCCACTGCACTCCAGCCTGGGTGACAGAACAAGACTCCATCTCAAAAAAAGAAAAAAAACCCTAAAATACAAAAATATTTTGCAAGTATTAAAAAGATTTTTGCAGACATTTTGTGAAACGGATAGTACTGCAGCATTTTATGTAAAGACAAAACACTGGAAGCAATTTAAATGTCTGTTGGAATGGGTTTGGAAAAATAAGTTATGATACGCTGATTATGTTGTGAAGTGACTTAGGCCAGTTTGGTCAGGCACACATGGAAGCTCTCTGCAGCCACCAATAGTCCAAAGTAAGTGGAGCCTACTTATTCCCCACCTTTCTAGTGGGTTAGAACAAAAGCAAGTTTCAGGCCCAAATTGGCCAAATATATTAACAAGCAGGCACAACAATTGTACAACCTCTTTGATGGACTCAAACCCAGCTCTTGGTCCTTTGTGCAAGGTTCATTTGCGGCGAAGGCTACAGTGTTCTGAAAACAGGATTCCTTTAGCCTTGTAGGTGGAATCAGGCAACCAGAACGTCCAAATTCATGGCTGGACAAACGCCTTATTGGACATCTAGCCTTAGGTGATACTGAGCATGGGCCACATGCCCATCTAGATTCAATCACCTTGGTTGTGCAAGGGTGAGGAGGATCTCTAACATAGCGCACAGCCAATCCATATACCTTGAATACTTCTTAATTCAACAATAAGAGCCTATTTCTAATAGCCATTGTGCAGATTGACTTGAACATTCATTATGCTCATTAGCAACATATCTGGCAACACCTGTAAAGGGCAACTGACTGTTCCAAGAGGGTAGCTTAAGGTAACTACAGTAACACACATTGCTAATACACTATCTGTATATTACAGACACCATTACACAGACAATAGAATACGATGCACCTATATACTTCCTGACATGGCATGGTAGCTGAGATATTTTATCTTTTTTTTTAGAGAGAGACAGGATCTCACTATGTTGACCAGGGTGGTCTTGAACTCCTGGCCTCAAGCAGTCTTCCTGCCCTAGGCTCTCGAAGTGCTGGGATTACAGGCATGAGCCACCTTACCCAGCTGCTGAGACATTTTAAAGTAAAATAAGCAAGAATGTGTAATGTGATATTTTTCGTAAAAAAATTAAAAATTATATATATGACTGAATAGGTATAGCAGAAAGTATAGACCAATATAGAACTTATTTTTACCTCTAGAGAGGGAAGAGATAACAGAATCCCTCCATGTTTTCCTTCTTTCTTTCTTTCTTTCTTTCTTTCTTTCTTTCTTTCTTTCTTTCTTTCTTTTTTTTTTTTTTTTTTTTGAGATGGAGTCTTGCTCTGCCGCCCAGGCTGGAGTGCAGTGGCATGATCTCGGCTCACTGCCACCTCTGCCCACTTCCCAGGTTCAAGCAATTCTCCTGCTTCAGCCTCCCTAGTAGCTGGGATTACAGGCATGCACCACCACACTTGGCTAATTTTTGTATTCTTAGTAGAGATGTATTTTCACCATGTTGGCCAGGCTGGTCTTGAACTCCTGACCTCAAGAGAGCCGCCCACCTTGGGCTCCCAAAGTGCTGAGATTACAGGCATGAGCCACTGCACCTGGCCCACGTTTTTCTTTATGCATTTCTGTATTTTGAGGTTTGTTTTCACAACTACACATTACTTTGGTAACATAAATTTTAAAAATAAAAACTTTTTATAAAGTGATGTTGCAGAATAATTATGTGATGAGATGCTGATAATATATTGTTGGGTAAAATAGTATTCCATTAGCTATGACAGCCATTGTCTCCCTACCTATATGCAAACCCCTACGGCAGATTGTATTTTCCAAAGATGGCCACACCAATAAATATCCTAACCCACAGGCTCTTCTTACAATGTGACTTTGACAAGCCTCTGCTGATGGGTGGGGGGGTCCGTGTTCCCTCCCCTTGAACCTGGGCAGCCCCTTATATCTGCCTTGACCAGTAGAATACAGAGGAAGTGATGCTCAGTGACTTTCTAAAGCTAGGTCATAAAAGGTGCTATGGCTTCCACCTGCTTTTCCCCTTTTGGGGACACACACCTGAGCCTTTGGAGTCCAGAGTTTCCATGGAATCCATCTGATTACCCTGAAGCCACCTGCTAGAATGTCCACGTGTGGAGAGGTCCTGTAGAAATAGAGACAGAGTTGCCCAATATGCCCCGACACTTCCAGCCCCCAGATGTTTGAGTCTTTCTAGAACAGGTGCCAGGCATGTGAGTGAGGAAACCTTAAAGATGACACCACCTCCAGCCACCATCTGACTGCAGGGGCACTGAGAGACCCCAAGCCAGGTGGCACCCAGCCAAGCTGCTCTCAAATTCCTGATCACACAGACCCTGAGAGATAACAAATGGATATTGTTGCTTGAAGCCACTAAGATTTTTGTTGTTATTGTTGTTGTTTGTTTGTTTGTTTCTTTCTTTCTTTCTCTCTCTCTCTTTCTTTCTTTCCTTTTTTGTTTCTTTTGAGACAGAGTCTCACTCTGTCTGCCAGGCTGGAGTGCAGTAGCATGATCATGACTCACTGTAGCCTTGACCTCCAGGGCTCAGGTGATTCTCCCACTTCAGCCTCCCTGATAGCTGGGACTACAATTGTGCACACCATGCCTGGATTTTTTGTGTGTTTTTGTAGAGACGAGGTTCCACCATGTTGCCCAGGTTGGTCTCGAACTCCTAAGCTCAAGCTATCCGCCCGCCTCGGCCTCTCAAAGTGCTGGGATTACAGGCGTGAGCCACCATGCCTGACCCATCTTCATCATTATTATAGGTCAGGATGATGGGGTGTTCTCTAGCCAAGTACCGTCCTAAGCACTCTGCCCATGTTAACTCATGTAATCCTCACACGACCTATGGGGTCAATACCATTATCAACCCCATTTTACAGATGAGGCAACTGAGCACTGAAAGGTAAAGTAACTGATCCAAGGTCACACAGGCAGTTGGGTAACAGAGTCCCTGTCTTACCAGCTCTTTACCCCACACTGTTGTTAGATACCCTGGTATCCTGCCAGTAAAGGACCCACTTTTTGTTGAGGTCTCAAGGGGACCGAATGAGTCACTTGCAACCAAATCATTTCTGATGAAGCCAAGTGTGTATAAGACCATTCCAATTTGGTAAAATTTAATACAACTAAATTTAACATTAATACAAGAGGGGAAAACGCAATGGTTGCAGGAAACACCGTGATGGGTTCAGGTACAAGTGTCACTTCAGGTCACTGGGGCTTCCAGAATTGAGACTCATCTGCTGGTGTGGTAACTGCCAGCGATAGAGCTGGGGCAGAAAGAACTGTGGATAGGAAGGAGTGGAGGAGGGCAGGGGGCCATTAGGTGGGGAACATCCATGCCCAAGTCAAGGCAGTTCAGGAGAAGAGAGGAAGGAAATGAATCAAAACTCCAGCTGGATTAGGTAAAAACTGAGGAAATCTAAATAAAGTATGGACTTGGGTGACTGGGCACGGTGGGTCACGCCTATAATCCCAGCACTATGGGAGATCGAGGTGGGTGGATCACTTTAGGTCAGGAGTTTGAGACCAGCCTGGCCAACATGGTGAAACCCCGTCTCTACTAAAAATACAAAAATTAGCTGGGCGTGGTGGCAGGCACTTGCAATCCCAGCTACTCAGGAGGCTGAGGTGGGAGGATCGCTGGAATCCAGGAGGCAGAGTTTGCAGTGAGCCGAGGTCGGGCCACTGCACTCCAGCCTGGGAGACAGAGCGAGACTCCGTCTCAAATAAATAAATAAATAGATAAATAAATAAATAAAGTATAGACTTGATTATTAACACATTAATATTGGTTCTGACAAATATACCACACTAATGCATCATGTTAACAATAGGGGAAAGTTGGATGTAGAGTATATGAGAATTCTCTGCACTATCTTTGTGGCTTGTCTATAAATTGAGACCTATTCTAAAATAAAAAGCTCATTCAAACAAATTCTACCTGGAAAGTTGAACCAGGCACCAAGTGGAAAGCTGAACTGTGGATGAAGAAGACAGCAAATGCAGGATGAGAAGTCTGAACACCAGGAGAGTTAGGAACATGGGGCTGTAAGGTTCTCCAGGACGAAGGCTCAGTCTGAGGCACTCTTCTCTCCTCATCCCCAGCGCCACACCTAGTGCACACGGAACTCAAGATCTGTGCAGAAGAAATGGGTGAGGCCAATAACAATGTGAAGCCAGGCTTCCATGCTCCTCTGGAGGCTCTCCCTAATACCCAAGAGCGGGTCAGTGCAAGGTGCTCCCGCAGGCCACTAGGTGCAGGGTTCCTGGAATGGCCCTCCTGGGGATGAGGAAGGGTATCTAGAGACTGGAGATTTTTCATTAATAAGTCATCGCATTCATAAAGAAGGGGAAGTAGCTGCCAGAGGTGATGAAAGAAGAGGGAGCACGGTTGTTTTCCTGAGGCTGGTAATGGATCCGTAATGACCAATTCACACTCCCGAGTCTAGACTCTTTCCCCTATGGTCAGCAGGACGATGCTCAATAATTGGGGGAAGCTGGAGTGTGGTCTCCCTAGAGGAGGGAGAGGCTTGAAGACATTGCTGGAAGCTTTAAACAGCTGCAGGGATGGGGAGGAAGGGAGGAAGCAGTGAGTGGGGCAGGAGAAAGGGTGGTCAGGCAGGTTTGAGAGCCCATATGACAGCCACTTCCCAGGGGTAGGGGAATTTCCACAGCAGTAATCAGCAGCCCATTATAGAAAAGGAAGGTGAGCAGCAACATGCTGGAAGGAAAGGGAATCAGGCTGTGGTTTTTTGAATCATGGGTTAAAAGCGGAATGGGGAAGGCAAAAGAGACAGAAGGGGAACTGGTGGGAGGAAATAGAGGAACTGCTCAGGACATCAAGCACCCCAACCAGCTCCTGTCAGCTCCAGAGATTCTGTCTTAAAAAGAGTTGTAGCAGAGATGAAATCTTGCCCTGTCTTTGGTTTTTTACTTATCTGTGCTACCGGAAAGGGGTCCAGATCCAGACCCCAAGAGAGAGTTCTTAGATCTCGCGCAAGAAAGACTTTGGGGCGAGTCCATAAAGTGAAAGCAAGTTTGTTAAGAAAGTAAAGAAATAAAGAATGGCTACTCCATAGGCAGAGCAACAGCTTGGGGTGCCCAACTGATAGTACTTATAGTTATTTCTTGATTACATGCTAAACAAGGGGTGGATTATTCATGAGTTTTCCAGGAAAGAGGTGGGCAATTCCTGGAACTGAGGGTTCCTTCCCCTTTTAGACCATATAGGGTAACTTCCTGACATTGCCATGGCATCTGTAAACTGTCATGGTGCTGGTGGGAGTGTCTTTTAGCATGCTAATGCATTATAATTAACATGTAACGAGCAGTGAGGATGACCAGAGGTCACTTTCATCGCCATCTTGGTTTTGGCAGGCTTCTTTACCGCATGCTTCATCAGCAAGGTCTTTATGACCTGTATCCTGTGCGGATCTCCTATCTCATCCTGTAACTGAGAATGCCTAATCCTCTGGGAAGGCAGCCCAGTAGGTCTCAGGCTTATTTTACCCAGCCCCATTCAAGATGGAGTCACTCTAGTTCAAATGCCTCTGACATCTGGAAATTGAACTTACTGTGATCCCTTTACTCCCAGAAAGTTCCCTCCATTTCATACTTACTGATAATAGAAACCATTATTCGTTAATTTATTCATTCACTCATTCATTCATTCCTTCATCCATTGCTGTGTGCTTATGTGCTCTGTGTACATTGGGCCCTGCTAACTTGGAGCTGAACCATGTGGAAATAAGTTTTTTCTTCTTTACCCCTTCCGATGGGACATACATTCTCAGTTTTTTCCCTAAGATTCAGCTCTGAAGTTAGCAGGGCCCAGTGTTCACACAGTGCATTGTAAACACACAACATTAAATAAAGGGATGAATGAATAGGTGGATGAACAAATTCACAAATAATGTTTCCTATTCATGTGAGTTTAAATACACTCATCCCCTAGGGGCAAACTGAGAATACCCTACTTTTGAAACTTTTTAGATACAATTTGATATGGTAACATGCTTACATCTTTTTTTTCCCTTTCACACAGCTAACAACTCCAACCTGCATGAGTCTTAAGTGGACAACTTGTTGCATTTTCACCTATGTCTATCCCTCATGTAACCACCACCTAGATCAAGACACAGAACATTTCCGGAACCCCAGACAGTTCCCTTATGCCCTTCAAGTCGGCCTCCCTCACCTTCAGAGATACGGAATATTCTGACTTCTATTATCACAGAGTCAGAAGACACACTGCATTCGATTAGGTTTTTTCAGGGGAGTTGGGAAGAACTATCCCAGAGTCACTGAAGTCAGTACCCAGTGGCTCAATGAGATGAAGTGCCCACTAAAACTTGGAAATAGGTTTGTCCTCTGCCTCGGTCAGGGTTTAGTCAGGAAAACAAGATATATCAAGTAAGGCCAGGCTCAGTGGCTCACACCTGTAATCCCAGAACTTTAGGAGGCCAAGAAGGGTGGATTGCTAGAGCCCGAGAGTTTGAGACCAGCCTTGGCAACAAAGTGAGACTCCATCTCTAATTTAAAAAAAAATCTCAGGCCAGGTGCGTGGCTCACACCTGTAATCCCAGCACTTTGGGAAGCTGAGGCAGGTGGATCACCTGAGGTCAGAAGTTCAAGGCCAGCCTGGTCAACATGGTGAAACCCCGCCTCTAGTAAAAATACAAAAATTAGCCCGGCAGCTGAGGCAGGAGAATGGCTTGAACCCGGGAGGTGGAGGTTGCAGTGAGCCAAGATCACACCATTGCACTCCAGCCTGGGCAATAAGAGTGAAACTCTGTCTCAAAAAAAAAAAAAATTCAGGCCAGGCGCAGCGGTTCACACCTGTAATCCCAGCACTTTGGGAGGCCAAGGCGGGTGGACCACTTGAGGCCAAGAGTTTGAGACCAGCCTGGCCAGCATGGCAGAAACTCTGTCTCTACTATAACATACAAAAATCAGCTGGACGTGGTGGCACATGCCTGTAATCCCAGCTACTGGGGAGGTGGAGGCTGCAGTGAGCCAGGATCACGCCACTGCACACCAGCCTGGGTAACAGAGCAAGACTGTCTCAAAAAAAAAAAAAAAATGCTGACAGATCTTAAGAAAAGTTTGTACTCATCAGAAGGTGAGGTTTGTCAGTGGAAGTATATAAGGAGCCTGAGAACAGAATAAGGATAAGAATAAGAATAAGAATAAGCAAGCAGTGTCCAGATGAGAACATGCTCATTTTAGCCAAAAATATTTTGGTTACAAGCCCCCAGACACCCAATCAAACCAGCTGATGCAAAAGAGAAGGTTGATGTCACATCCATTAGGATGGCTACTATCAAAAAAAAGAAAAAGAAAACAAAAAGCCCCAGAAAATAACAAGTGTTGCTGAGGATGTGAAGAAATGGAAATGAAACCCTTGTGCACTGCTGATGGGATTGTAAAATGGTGCAGCCTCTAAGGAAAATAATATGGCAGTTCCTCAAACAATTAAAAACAGACTTACCACATGCTATGGTTTAAATGTGTCCCCTAAAGTTGATGCGTTGGAAACTTAATCCCCAATGCAACAGTGTTGAGAGGTGGGTCCTTTAAGAGGTGAGTAGGTCATAAGAACTCTGCCTTCATGAATGGATTAATGTTGTTATTGAGGGAGTGAGTTAATTATTTCAAGAGTGGGCTTGTTTTAAAAAGCGAGTTTGGACCTCTTTTGCTCTCTTGCTCTCTGTCTCCCTCTTGCCTTCTGCCATGGGATAGCACAGCAAAAAGACCCTCGCTAGATGCCAGCACCTTGATATTGGACTTCCCAGCCTCCAGCACTGTAAGAAAGAAATACTTTTCTTCATAAATTACCCAGTCTGTGGTATTCTATTATAGCAACACAAAATGGCAGCTCCAGACACCATATGACCCAGCAATTCCACTCCTGGGTAAATACTCAAAATAATTGAAAGCAGGATCTCAAAGAGATTTCTTCTTTTTTTTTTTTTTTCTTTCTTTCTTTCTTTTTTTTTTTTTTGAGACAGGATCTCACTCTGTCACCCAGGCTGGAGTGCAATGGTGCAACCTCGGCTCACTGCAACCTCCGCCTCCCAGGTTCAAGCGATTCTCCCACCTCAGCCTCCCAAGTAGCTGAGAATACAGGTGCCCGCCACCACGCCCAGCTAATGTTGTTGTTGCTGTTGTTTTTGTATTTTTGGTAGAAACAGGGTTTTACCATGTTGCCCAGGCTGATCTCGAGCTCCTGGGTCCAAGTGATCTGCCCACCTCGGCTTTTCAAAGTGCTGGGATTACGGGTATGAGCCACAACGTCCAGCCTCAAAGAGATATTGGTACACCCATGTTCACAGCAGCATTATTCACAATACAAAAAGGTGGAGGGTGCCCATCCACGGATGAATGGATAAACAAAATGTGTTGTATCCCTACAACAGAATACTATTCAGTCTGAAGAAGGAAGACAATTCTGACACATGCCACAACAGGAAAGAACCTTGAGGAATTTTTTTTTTTTTTTTTCCTAAGTGGAATAAGCCAGTCACACAAAGATAAATACTGTATGATTCCACTTACACAAGGTGTCTAGAGTAGTCAAATTTATAGAGACAGAAAGTAGATCAGTGGTTACCAGGGTGTAGGGTAATGAAGGAATGGGGAATTCTTGTTTAATGGGTACAGAGTTTCAGATTTGCAAGATGAAAGAGTTCTGGGGATAGACTGTGGTGATGGCTGCACAACAATGTGAATGTACTTAATGCCACTGAACTGTACAGTTAAAATGGTGAAGATGGTCAATTTTATGTTACCTGTATTTTATTACAATTAAAAATAATTTTTACAGAGGTGGTGGATCACCTGGGGTCAGGAGTTCGAGACCAGTCTGGCCAACATGGTGAAACCCCATCTCTACTAAAAATACAAAAATTAGCCGGGCATGGTGGCACGTGCCTATAATCCCAGCTACTCGGGAGGTTGAGGCAGGAGAATCAAGAGGCGGGGGTTGCAGTGAGCTGAGATAGTGCCATTGCACTCCAGCCTGGGCAACAGAGCAAAACTCCGTCTCAAAATATAATAATAACAATAATAATAATTTTTAAAGAAGAGGAGGTTGAGTTATAAGAATTCTGGGCCAACACATATAGTTCTAAGTCAGGGGATGCAGCTGAGTCTCCTCACGGATGAGAAAATAATTTTAGAGCTGGCAGGAATTGCAGGCACATTTGGTCTTTCCTGTCTACTTGTCTCTGGATGTTTGCTTTGCTCCTCTCTTTCTGCAGCCCAGCTTCTCCACCTCTGAGTATGTGGCAAAAGATGGTAATTCACAGGTCTCCCTGTTCAACTGTCATACAAGAATCACTAGCATCTTTTGGCCTCAATCCCAGAATTCTAGGATAGAGAAGCCCATTGGCCTAGTCTGGGTCATGTGACCACTCCTGCTTTAGTCTGCCAGGCATATGGACTCATAAAGTACAGACAGGGCCAGGCACAGTGGCTCATGCCTGTAATCCCAGCACTTTGGGAGGCCAAGGCGGGTGGATCACTTGAGGCCAGGAGTTTGAGACCATCCTGGCCAACATGGTAAAATCCCATCTCTACCAAAAGTACAAAAATTAGCTGGGTGTGGTGGTGCCTACCAGTAATCCCAGCTACTCAGGAGGCTGAGGCAGGAGAATCGCTTGAACTCGGGAGGCGGAGGTTGCAGTGAACTGAGATTGCACCACTGCACTCCAGCCTGGGCGACAGAGCAAGTCTGCCTCAGAAAAAAAAAAAAAAAAAAAGTACAGATAGGACTGTAGAGGTCATGGAAAACGTGGGAAGCTATCATAAATGGCAAGGTGTGGTCCTTGCAGTCATCCCCAATATATGGTTTATCATAGTGCCCTGTCAGTCTGAAACAATATTCAGTCTGCTTGGTGTGTATGTTCCAGATGTGGACATGGATACAACAGAGTTTAACGCGTTAAATATTTGCTCTGATTGTATACTCACCAAGTCTATTCTGAGTAACTCAAAGAGTCCTATGTCACTTGCATTTTTGGAGAGAATACACTAGCCAGGTTGACATGAATATGCAGACTACTACATACTTATATATCTCACTGTAAATGAACAAATTGCTATTCGCAACATTAAAATCTTATGAGCTTATTATTTTGGGTTGATGTCACCCAGTTGGATTAACTCTGGGATGCTGATAGAATTAGGATTCTCAGGCTGGAAGGCCAAGGCCTGGCTTTTGCCTCATAGTGAATTCCCACAGGAGATAGCATCTCTACTATCTCTTGGAAGACAGCCGTTAGCATGCCAAGCACAACACTGGCCTTTCTTTGGAAACTTCCACACTCACTGAAGACATGTTTTGTAAACACAAGATTCTGCAAACACAAATTGAAACCACATACAAATAATTTCTACCAAGTGAAAAAGAAGTGCGCCTTCTCAAGACTCAAAAAAAGCAAACTAGATTTTTAAAACCTTTCTACGGGAAAATACAGCGCACAAGTGAACATACAATTTCAATGCTCAGAATATGGATAATCACAAAATGAACACTAGTGTAAAAACCACCACGACCACTCAGAAGCGACCAGCACGCCCAAATACTTCTGCATGTCTCTTTCAGACACATCTTCCTCCCCTCCACCGTGGAGGTAATCACTATTCGAATTTTTTATGGTAACCGTTTCCTTGCTTTTCTTTAAACGTTTGTCACCTATGCTGGATTCTTTAAAAATATAGTTTCTGGTTGTTGTGGGTTTTTTTTTTTTTTTTTTTTTTTTTTTTAGAGGGTTTCCCTCTGTTGCCCAGGCTGGAGTGCAGTGATGAGATCTTGACTTACTGCAGTCTCAACCTCCTGGGTTCACGTGATCCTCCTGTCTCAGCCTTCCCAGTAGCTGGGACTATAGGTGTGTGCTACCATGCCTGGCTAATTTTTTTTTTTTCTTTTGAAGCAGGGTCTCACTCTGTTACCCAGGCTAAATTACAGTGGCACAAGCTTGGCTCACTGCAACCTCCGCCTCCCAGGTTCAAGCGATTCTCCCACCTTGGCCTCCTGAGTAGCTAGGACTACAGGCACGTACCACCATACCTGGCTAATTTTTGTATTTTTTGGTAGTGATGGGGTTTCACCATTTTGGCTAGGCTGGTCTTGAACTCCTGACCTCAAGTGATCCACTCGCCTAGGTCTGCCAAAGTGCTGGGATTACAGGCGTGAGCCACTGCACCCGGCCCAGACTTTCCTTGTTTTTGATTACCTCTGAGGAGCAGCGGTCAGATATTTTGTAGAATGCCCCTCTATTGGCATTTGTCTGATGTTTTTCTCATGATTTGACTGGGGTGATGGGTTTGGGGGAGGAAGATCATAGAGGTGAAGTGCCTGCCATTATCATTGTATCACATCAAGGGCACACACTGTCAACATGACCGATCACTGTTGGTGTTGACCTTGATCACCTCACCTAGATAGTATTAGTTGGGTTTTTGCACTGTCAAGCTGCTCTGCCCTCCCCCACACCTTTCCATACTGCATACAGTACCTTTTGAAGAACAGAAATTCTTAATTTTAACTGCATGGTCTGTGAGAGGGGCATGATCTTCGCCTCCACAGGGCTCCTGGATGGGATGTCTCATTTGCAGAGATCAGCTCATGTTACTGAGCTCACTCTGGGATCACTCAGAACTCACTGCTGGACTTAATTGGGGGGTGAGGGCGGGACCTAGGGAGCAAATGGAATTACGTATTCTTTCAAATCTTGCATCGGGACCTCTAGGTTTGAAACTCAAGAGCCAAGAATTTGACATTTGTTTTCTGGTTCTCCTGAGAGTCCTCCCCTCAGGGCAACGGATGGCTGGAGTCTTGCCTATTTGGCCTGGGGCGAGAGGGGAAAAAGGCTTCTTTTAGGCTAACAAATGGGGTCATAACTTCAAATATTGTATTACCCTGCCACACATATATCCATCTCTAAATGCTTCGGTGGAAAAGTTAACCGTACATCACCAGTTGTTTACTGAGCGCTAAAGATTGAATCAGCAGGGCTGCATTCACCAAGCAGAACTGCTGACGATTCAGAATATGACCTTGAGTACATATGCCCTTCCCTAGGCTTCAATCTCTCAATCTATGAAACAAGGAGAGGGCTTCCGACAATGTTTATCTTGCTAAATTCCAAGGCTGTAAGGAACAACAATGCGTCTTTGTGACCTCAGGTGAAAAGGGTCCTTAGATGTAAAGAATAAGCTATTCGCCCTTAGCTCAAAAAGGGATGTTATTTCTCAAGATATAAATGGAGTGTGAAAGATTGCGAGGTTTTCTGGGGAAATGGGGGTGGGGGTGGGGATTTATTTTATATTCCAGTCCATTTACAAAATTTTTCATCTTCCTTAAATTCAAAGAAATAAGAATGTACTAGAACTCCTTTAAGAACAGCGACATTCACTCCTTTCTCTGTTTCCTCAAGCTGGATGAAACCGCAGGAGGTCTGCTCCACTTTTAGCTGATTATGTCCCTAAATAAGGTTTAGATAAGCTCTTGCAGGGCCTGTGATTCAAAACCTGTTCTAAGACATGCAGAAAGATGGACAAAGAATGAAACTTTAGTTGGTGTGAAGAGATTGTGAATTTATCATGCTTAAAAATGAATTTTTAAAAGTGATTAATTTTTTTCAGCAGGGCGTGGTGGCTCACGCCTGTAATCCTGGCACTTTGGGAGGCTGAGGTGGGCGGGTCGCCTGAGGTCAGGAGTTTGAGACCAGCCTGGCCAACATGGTGAAAACCCCGTCTCTACCAAAAATACAAAAATTAGCCGGGCGTGGTGGTGCGCACATGTAATCCCAACTACTTGGGAAGCTGAGGCAGAATTGCTTGAATTCGGGAGTTGGAGGTTGCAGTGAGCCGAGATCTCACCACTGCACTCCAGCCTGGGCAACAAGAGGGAAACTCTGTCTCAACAACAACAACAACACCACCACAAGTGATTATTTTTTTCGAGTCAGTCACATTAGAGTGGAGGTTTTGGAAGGGTGCTTTAGACATTTTGGTGCTAATAATTTCACATTCCTAATGGAAAAATCTCTCTTCTTCCTTTCAGAGTTCTCTGAAGTCCCATTTGTATAAATTCCCTAGAGGCAAAGCAAGTTTGAGAGTTTCCTGTTTCTTGATGATAGGTGAGGAAATCGACTCTATTCCCTAAATTGGGAGTGGCTTTGGTAAGCATAGTGTGTTCTAGAAAGTTCAAACTTTTTAGGGAGTGTTTTTCTTTTTTTGCTTTCTTTCTTTTTTAATAATAAAGAGACAGGGCCTCGCTATGTTATCCAGGCTGGTTTTCAACTCCTGGCGTCAAAGGATCTTCCCACCTTGGCCTCTCAAAGGGCTGGGATTACAGGAGTGAGCCACCACACCTGGCTTTGAGAGTGTCTTTCTGATTCAGTTTTCAGTTGGGCAAGGTTTTCCTAGGGTGAGTCTGCTACCTGGGGAACTCCTGGGGTCACTGCTTTTAACTCACTCTCATTTTTTCACCCTCAGGAAACTCCAAGAAGAAAATGGAGACTGGGAACTGAAGAAACAGTAAGGCTTCCCCGCCCCCCCCAATAAATCTGTTTTACATTTGTGCACTAAATCACGCTCAAATGCCTTAGTGTAGGTCTCTTATGTGCAATTTAAAATCCTCAATGTCTCTAACTGAAAGTTTTAGCTCTGTGCCTCCTCTCTCATATAATCTCTTATTTGATTACTGATGCTCAACCTGACTGGGCTTTCTCCCCACCTTACCTACAGTTTTCACTGAAAAAATCTCCCCATCTCCTATCCTTGGATATGAAATCATTTCCACCTTTCAAGGTCACCAGCTGGGGCGTCATTTTCTACCTAGAGACGCTATAGTGTGCCCCTTCTTGCCTCACATCATAGGCAAAAGACTATGAACTGCGGAAGGGGAGGATCCTGGTCTAATTACTATGTCTAGCCTTCATACATCCTCATGGAACACCTTGCCCAGATTGGAAACTGAGTGAATGGACAAATTAAGTAATTAATTAACTTTCTGTCCCATGACTCCTTGTAGATTGGAAAGCCTTTGGAGGTAGAGTTGCCAGATTTAGCGAATCAAAATATAGGCTACCCAGTTATATCTGCATTTCAGATAACCAGTAATATTTCTTTTAATATAAGTATGTCCCATAAATTAATTGCGACATCATAACAAATAATCGTTGTTTACATGAAATTCAAATTTAACTGGGCGTCCTGTATTTTATCTGGCACCACGATGTGGAGGGCAGGGGTTCCCTTTTGCGCCTGGCTTCTTCCCAGCAGGTGCTCGGTGTCTGTGTACCTGTTAGAGCGAAATCCTAACCAGCCCCGCCTTTCATAGCTGGCGTCCTTAGCTGGGCGGAGGCACACGACCAGGAAAGCCAGACATCCGGGTTGGAGACCATCGCTCGAGACTGGCAGAAAGGTCTGCACTCGGGAGGCAGCCTCAACCCGTGGGCTCCGGGACTTCTCGACTGGCTCCATCACCCACTCTGACCACCCGCCCTACGCCCCACCTGGTGACCAGTCATCCCCGATCGGGGGGCGGGACTGCCCGACTTTTCAGTCGCTGCCTACCATTGGCAAAACTCTCCATCCGTTACTTTAAGCCCCGCCTATCAGACTGACGCTTCCCAAGTTACGTCTCTTCCGTAGGCCGCGACGTAGCTGGTGATTGGTGGCGAAAGCGGCAGCTGTCCCAGCGGACGCGACGAAGGGACGGGCCCCGGGAGTCTGGAAGAGTCCGAGCGCGTCGCCCCCTCACGCTGCGGTTGTCGCTCGTGTCCCGCCGGCTCGCTCCGTGTCGCCCTGCACTGCTGCGGCCGGCGCGGCACCATGGCTGTGTTTGTCGTGCTCCTGGCGTTGGTGGCGGGTGAGGAGCCGGGGGCGGGCAGGACGTGCCTGGGAAGGCCCTGCGCCGCGGGGCTTGGGGGTCCGGGGCGGCCGCGGGCGAGTGACTGCGAGGCAGGTGCCGCAGTGCGGTCCGTCAGCGGCGGCCTCGCCTCAGCCGCCTCCCTGTCAGCATCTTCTCCGGATCGGCGGTGGCGGCGCGGCCTCACGGGCCGCCGGGGCCGGGGCTGGGCTGCGTAGGGGACCCTTGAGCCGGCCTCCACCCTCCACTTTGAGGAAGGCGCGTCCGGCAGGCCTCTTCCGCCTGGAGAGGCCCTTCAGAGTACGGAGATACATTTCTCAATGAAGTGGGATTCATTGAGTCGCAGCCCGGTGCCGAAGAAGGGAAGGCAGACTTTTTAGCTGCCACGATGTTTTTGCATTTGTACGGTGTCTTCATTTCTAGTGGTTGTCATCAGTAATTGCTGAAATCTCCTCCCCTCCCCTCCCTTATGTATATTTCAGGATACAAAAGTTGAGATGGAGTCATTATTTTTATGTGATTATTTCTTAAGGCGAATACAAAGCACCTCTCAATGGTTTGTCACAGTTCCAAATTTTAAGGATTTGGAAACTAGGATGTGAGTCACATTTTTAGGGTCACATGTCAATACATGGTAGCTTTCTGAGTAGAACCTAGGTTCCTAAGCATTCAGCAAGAGGAGAAGAAATCAGCTAATACGTGGCCTCTTATTGCATATCATGTGGTAATGTATTTCATTTGACAGCAGTCCTTAGAAGTGGGTATCTTCTTCGTTTTGCAGGGTGATCAACCTAAATAAATTACCCAATGCTAAACAGGTAGTAGCAAAGCTGAATTTGATTTCAGATGAGGTGGTACCAGCGCATGGGCCTTTTCCATTATATATGTTGTGTTGCACAGGTAACGCTATTACTGTATGAGAATGTGGGAGTAATGGGGGCTGAGACTGGAGGCACACACAGTAGTGAACAAGAGGCCAAGTTGAGAACAGTTTGGAGGAATGGGTGCTCTGATCCTCAGTGTGTCAGTTTAAAACCTGTGGGAGGCCGGGCGCGGTGGCTCACGCCTGTAATCCCAGCACTTAGGGAGATTGAGGCAGGCGGATCACCTGAGGTCAGGAGTTTGAGACCAGCCTGGCCAACATGGCAAAACGCCATCTCTACTGCAAATACAAAAATTACCCGGGCGTGATGGGGCACGCCTGTAAATCCCAGCTACTCAGGAGGCTGAGGTACAGGAATCGCTTGAACCTGGGAGGCGGAGGTTGCAGTGAGCCGAGATCCCGCCACTGCACTCCAGCCTGAGCGACAGAGCCAGACTTTATCTCAAAAGCAAAAACAAACAAACAGACAAACAAACCAAAAACCTATGTGAGGTGTTGGGAGGTCCTGCTTTTGGAATGGCGATTTAATTCTGCACCAGTATGCTCTTGAAATCTGCAGATCTCCTCTGTCCCTAGAGGTGCGGGGGTTTTTGTGTGTTAATGATAGTTAGGTTGTATCCATGCCCCAAACATTTTCAAGTTTTTTGTTTCTTCTGTTTCTGGCTCCGGAAAGGTCATTCTGATCTACTGAGATATTTTGAGGGAATTAATTTTAATTCAGTTTTTGAAATTTTAAAAATATTCCCTTTGATCCTATGGTTTAACTGAACATCTATTGAGATTCCATGTTTTAATGTTTTGACTGATATTATTTTGATTCAGTGAGGTGTAGGGTTTTTTGTTTTGGGTCTGAGATAAAATAATTGCTTCTGCACACGGTTTGAACATGCTTTCCTTACTAGCATAGCCGAGTTCATACAGAACAAGAACCTGATCCTGTCAGCTTCTGAATTGCTCAGTCTTGTCAGATGAGGCTCAATTATTATTTTCCACAATGACTAAATGTGATGTAATGGAAAATATCTTTAAGAGCTCTGACTTCTATATTCCAGGCAGAAACAAAAATAGAAATCCTTTAAAACAGTGTTGCCAAACTAGACAGAGAACTAGGGACCTAGAGAGAGAGGAAGGGAACTAGGGTTTTGAATACCAAATCATGAGGAGTATTTGAAAAAATTCAGATATTTAGCCTGGAGAAGAATGGCCAAGGGTGAACACATGGAATTTGAAGTGATGTCATGTAGAAGAGAAGAGAGATAGGACCCATTTTATATTAATTGATTCCATCCGCCATTCATAGATGATCATAGCACAGTATAGTGGAGTTCCTAGAGGGAAGGACACTTATCCCAGATGGGGGAGGCTGAGAAAAATTTCCCATGGGAGGTGCCTCCCAGGGCTAATGTGTTGAAAAGTTGGGGTGGGAAGAAAAGGTATTTGAAACAGAACAGCATGTGTAAAAGCAGAGCGATGTGAGAGTAAAGGGGCAATTAGTTTGGTGGGGCTAAAATGTACAGCGATTAAGTTGGGGAGATCCCAGAAATAATGTTGATGAGGTTACTTGGGTGTTAATGCTTTGGGTTTTGCCTCAGAGTCTCTGGGCAGTGAGAGGAGGCATTTAAGCAGAAGGGTGAATGGTCAGATCTATATTTTGAAGCAGTTATGGGAAAATCTGGATTGGAGAGTGGCATGACAAGGGTCATAAGGCAACCAATTCTAGCACACCTGGTGAGGGCCTGAAGAGTGTGGCCTGGACATTGAGGGAAAGGATTTGTGAGATAAGAAAGAAAGATGAGAGTCAGTGGCTAATTAGCTGTGTTGCTGAGGAAGGATTTAAAGACAACTGATTCCAGCCACTGGTTGGAAGGTGGTATCATCCATCAAGATAGAGAATACAGGAGAAGCGTGTGGAAAGATGGTGAATTGGGTGTTTTTGGTGTTTGTAGCCTTAGGAGTAGTTGGGCTCAGCCTCGGAGAGATGTAGAATAGGAAAATAATAAAAGTCAAGAATGGAGCCCTCAGATCTCCAAAGTGGAATATGCTAGGTGATCCATTTGGATGCCAGAAGAATGTACTAGAACTTCCATTTATATCTTTTTTGTTTTTGTTTTTGAGACAGAGTCTCACTCTGTCGCCCAGGCTGGAGTGCACTGGTGTGATCACAGCTCACTGCAGCCTCGACTACCCAGGCTCAAGCGATTCTCCCACCTCAGCCTCCCTAGTAGCTGGGACCGCAGGTGCATGCCACTATACCCAGCTAATTTTTTGTTTGTTTTTGTAGCGATGAGGTCTTGAACTCCTGGGCCCAAGTGATCCCCCTCCTCAGCCTCCCAAAGTGCTGGAATTACATGCAGGTGTGAGCCATCGCACCTGGCCTCTATCTATCTATCTGTCTATCTAGCGATCATTTTTTTTTTTTTTCTTTTTTGAGACAGTCTTGCTCTGTCACCCAGACTGAAGTGCAGTGGCACAATCTCGGCTCACTACAACCTCCGCCTCCTGGGTTCAAGTGATTCTTGTCCCTCAGCCTCCCAAGTAGCTGGGACTACTCTTGTTGCCCAGGCTGGAGTGCAATGGCACGATCTTGGCTCACCTCAAGCTCCACCTCCTGGGTTCAAGTGATTCTCCTGCCTCAGTCTTCCAAGTAGCTGGGATTACAGCCATGCGCCACCACGCCTGGCTAATTTTGTATTTTTCTAGTAGAGACGGGGTTTCTCCATGTTGGTCAGGCTGGTCTTGAACTCTCAACCTCAGGTGATCTGCCTCCTGAGTAGCTGGGACTACAGGCATGCACCACCACATCCGGCTAACTTGTGTATTTTTTTTGGTACAGACGAGTTTCACTATGTTCGCCAGACTGGTCTCGAACTCCTGACCTCAAATGATCCACCCGCCTCAGCCTCCAAAAGTGCTGGGATTACAGGCATGAGCCACCACACCTGGCCTAATTTTTATATTTTCAGTAGAGATGGGGTTTCGCCATGATGGCCAGGCTGGTCTTGAACTCTTGACCTCAAGTGATCTGCCTGTCTCAGCCTCCCAAAGTGCTGGGATTACAGCTGTGAGCCATCATGCCTGGCCTATCTGTTTTTATCTTATCTCTTTTTAAGAGATAATGGTCAGGTATTTTGTAGACTGTCCCTCGATTTGGGTTTATCTGATGTTTTCTCATTATTAGATTGGGAAAAATATACACAGGTATCTCATCCTTTTTAAAATTTTTGGTTTTTTGTGCTTTGTAATATAGCACAAATCAAATACATAATCTATTACTATAGTAGAAGTGTATACTTTACATGGAGAGGATGAGAGGGACAGAGAGAAGAGAGAAAGGCTACTTTCCAATTTTGTGCTGATAGGGTTGAAATCTAAAAAGTTTGGCCGCCAGTGCTTTAAAGGACAGGAAGGGAAAGAAACAGAGGAGAAGCAGTCAAAGGGATTGCAAGGAAAACCAGGGGCTGTGGCTGCATGAAGACCAAAGCAGGGGCTTTTCAAGGACGGAGTTGGCAGTATCAAATGCTTTGGTAAGTTAGATAAAATTAAGGGATGGAAATTGCCTTTTGAGTTTGGGGAGTCGTTTCAGTGGCATGGTGGGCTTGGAAGGTGTGGGCGGCCAAGTGCGGTGGCTCACGTCTGTAATCCCAGCACTTTGGGAGGCCAAGGCAGGCGGGTTGTTTGAGGTCAGGAGTTTGAGACCAGTCTGGCCAACATAGTGAAACCCCGTCTCTACCAAAAAAATACACAAGTTAGCCACATGGGGTGATGCGTGCCCGTAGTCCCAGCCACTCAGGAGTCTGAGGCAGTAGAATCTCTTGAACCTGGGAGGTGGAGGTTGCGGTGAGCTGAGATCCTTACCACTGCACTCCAACCTGGGTGACAGAGCAAGACCCTGTCTCAAAAAAAAAAAAAAATTAAAAGTTTTAAAAAATTGTGTGGGTTAAGTAGTAAATGTAAAATGAAGTCTAGAAGCAAACGGTGGTTTACGGCTCTTCCTGGATTCTTCCTCTGAAGGGGAGCAAGGCTGGTAGCTGGTGGAGACTGGTAGGACCAAAGGAGGTTTTTTATGGTTTTAGTTATAGAATGGGAGTGCCCTGAGTTTATTTTTATGCTGAAGTGAAAGGGCCAGTGGAGAGGGAGAAAATTGGTGGTTTGAGGTGTGACTTCATTCATTCATTAACTCAACAAGTACTTATTGAGCAGCAATGTGTCGGGCTCTCTTCTCAGCCCTGGGGATAGTGTGTGAACAAGACTGCACTGAAATCCCCGCCTTCATGGAGCTTGTATTCTATAGGACCATCTTTTGATGGCTGTTACCATATAGCCACCTAGCTCCTGATATGTTGTCTGTCCTAGAAGAGTGGCTTACTTAATAAACAGTGAAGGAGCGAAGGTCCCTGAGAAGGCTGAACACAGGATTGTCTTAGACTGGAGGAGGGACATCCCTGCCCTCATGTCTGGAGGGAGAGGAGATATAGATAGGGGCTTGTGCAGATACATTTGTGGTGGGGAGAGGAAGCAGGTAGCTCAAGAAATTCCTCTGTTTTCTCTGAAGCTGGAGATGAGGTTATCTGGTGAGACTGAGTCAGGGAGTGATAGCATAGGAAGTTGAAAGTTAGGAAGCCCATTTCAGTTCAGTACAAGGAAAAACTTTTCAAAGGATTAGAATGTTGGGAAAATGAAGCCAGTTGCCGGCAAATGTAGTTCGTATATTGAGGTGGTGTCCCCATCACTGGCAGTATTGAAATAGAGGAGGGGTGACTTTCTGCCAGGTATCCCTGAGACATGCTTATACTTACAATAAGCAGAAGTTTGGACAAATGACCTTTCTCTTTATAGGAGTCCCTGACTCTAGGTTTTCTAAAGCTCTGGGCTTCTAAAGGACTGTTGTACAAGCATGGAAGTTGAAACTACGAAGTTGGGGCAAAGTTACTTGGTATAGGTTTGCTGGAATTGAATGAGTAGGGCCATGTCTCAAAACAAGGGTATCTCCAAATCAAAATATGGTTTTTTAAATGTGTATGGTACCTGGGGCTGGGTGTGGTGGCTCACGCCTGTAATCCCAACACATAGGGAGGCCGAGGCAGGCTGATCACTTGAGGTCAGGAGTTTGAGACCAGCCTGGCTGATATGGTGAAACCCCGTCTCTACTAAAAATACAAAATTTAGCCAGGCATGGTGGCACACACCTGTAATTCCAGCTACTCGGGAGGCTGAGGCAGGAGAATTGCTTGAACCTGGGAGGCGGAGGTTGCAGTGAGCCAATATTGTGCCACTGCACTCCAGCCTTGGCAACACTGCGAGACTCTGTCTCAAAACAAACAAACAAACTAAATATGTGTATGGTTCTTGGGAAGCATAGGTCTCTTGGTTACTCATTTTTTTAGTGTTTGCAGTACTACTACTTTAGTGAACCAAGATATCGATCAGTTACAAAAGACCATTCCATTCTGCTAAATTTTTTTGGTCTATCTTCAGCTAGAGCAGTTTGGAAGTTCCTGTTCTGACGGCTGTGCTGGATTGAAATTTGTAACACTATGTATCAGCACCATCCTGAAACCTTTTATTTACTGTCAATACTGCAACACCAAAACATTTACTGTTGCTTCCAACTTTATTTCCATACCCTGTTAGTGGTACTTTCCTTAGGTCAAGAGAATAACACTGATGCTTTACTAAAGTCTAATTTTCCCATACTAGATGTGGCTGACATTTGTTCTAGACTTAGAGCTAATTTTTTTCATAGGAATGCAAAATTTAAAAATCAGCCAGGCATGATGGCATGCACCTGTAGTCCTAGCTACTCAGAAGGCTGAGGCAGGAGGCTGAGGCAGGAAGATCACTTGGGCCCTGGAGTTTGAGGCTGCAGTGAGTCATGCAGACTCAAACTCAGCTTGGGCGACACAGTCAGACCCTGCCTCTAAAAAAAGAACTAGGTACAAATTTCATCCTTAAATGTAAACAACCAATTGTGTTCACTTTGGTTGCCCAAAGACTACAAAAAGCTCAGGGGCTCTGCCCTTAGGCCTGGCAGTGAAGCAGTTCCCAGGCAGAGTTTCTGTTTTCAGGGGTGCTCAGGATATGGAGAAAAGTTCCTTTCAGTGACTGAAATTAGCTACTTGTCCCCGTGTAAGCTAGACATCACTAGGTTAATAGATAATGGATGAAGAGGCCAAATACGTCATCCTTGGCTGTGGAGGGCTTATAAAATAGTCCCTTTCTCATCTTTATCTTTTAATCCCAAAACCTTAGACTAGTTGACTTTATCATTACAGAATACCTTTTCTTACCCTCTTGACATGTCAACTACAATTTCCTGGACTTTGTTTCTAAAGTCTGAAGTGTTTTTGTGTTTCTCCTTGTGACATGTATGCCCCATCCCCCCAACATTTGAGAGTCCTTATTTCACTAGGGTTGCCTGTGGGACATAGGGGAAGATGTTACCTATCCTAAGACATACTAACCTGCTAAAATCTTATAGTGAAATACTAGGAACTTTATGAATTTGTATTGTGTAGAGAGGATTGATGGTAGAAATAATTTAGAGATTTCAAGCTTTTCTTCCTTTTTAGTCTGTGCCTGGGCTTTGTTTTTTAAATTTTGGAGATATGCCACTGATTTCTAATTCCTGCCAAATTGCTACATGCCTCTATTAAGAGCCATCAGTAGAAAGGTGTCTATATCATTAGGAAACCCTGTTTTATAGTCGTACCTTTGTTGATCTCTTTTTGAGATTTTGTTTGTTTGTTTCTTGTTTTTATCAGGCAGTCCCTGAACCGGAATAGGTTCAGAGAGGCTCTGATAGTTGTACTTTTGTTCCAGCAGAATGTGTGGACTTAAATCCTTAGAGTGATACTTTGAAAAAGAATTTGTTATTGTTTAGGACTCAGCATTTTGACCAGTCATAATTTAATATGCTAAGTCAGTGGTGAATGGGGAAACATGTATTATATTTAATAATTGTCAAGGTAAATGATTTATGGTGTTGATAATTCATTTACTAATCTGTTTTCTTTTCAGGTGTTTTGGGGAACGAGTTTAGTATATTAAGATCACCGGGGTCTGTTGTTTTCCGAAATGGAAATTGGCCTATACCAGGAGAGCGGATCCCAGACGTGGCTGCATTGTCCATGGGCTTCTCTGTGAAAGAAGTATGTATATATTTTTTTAAATGTTTGGAGCTGCTTCTAAGAACATTTTTACTGATTTCTGCTAATAGCCCAAGAAAGCATCAAACAAACGTAGGTACATTTGGTACAGATTACAAAAGTTAAAAAGCTCATCTGGACCAGGCGCAGTGGCTCACGCCTGTAATCCCGGCATTCTAGTAGGCCAAGGTGAGAGGATCAGTTGAACCCAGGAATTTGAGACCAGCCTGGGCAACATAGTGAGACTCCCATCTCAATTAAAAATAAATGAATTAATTTTTTAAAAGCCCATTTGAGTTGGGAAGATTTTGGATAAGTGCTTCAAGCTTGGCTTCTGAAACAAATCATTAGAAATCATTAACTATATAATTGTTTATTCATTGTAGTGAAATTCTTTATATATTAGAGAATGCATCTGTCCTACTGCTAATAGGATATCTACTTTGTTTTTTTTTTTTTTCTTTTAGAATAGGCGATAGATTCACTATGAATGATAAAATATATATGCATTATGCCTGAGGTTAGGAAAATAGTGTAGTCAGTAGCCATGGGGCAGCCAAGGACCTTGGTTTCCTAGAATGAAGCTGTGACCTGTTGTAGTAATTGGTTGCTTATGTGATTGTAGGGGGTGGGAGGGTCTAGATCCAGTCAGTATGAGAGATCAGAAGCTAAGGGCTCAGAAGAAAGGAAATGCAGCTTGCTCTGTGCTATCATCTCCTTCTCTTTGTAAGTCTGCTGCTTTTGATGTGGTCTCTAGATATATATCATCAGTCACTGAAAGGAACTTTTCTCCAAATCCTGAGCACCCTTGAAAACAGAAACTCTGCCTGGGAACTGCTTCACTGCCAGGCCTAAGGGCAGAGCCTCTGAGCTTTTTGTAGTCTTTGGGCAACCAAAGTGAACACGATTGGTTGTTTACATTTAAGGATGAAATTTGTACCTAGTTCTTTTTTTTAGAGACAGGGTCTGACTGTGTCGCCCAAGCTGAGTTTGAGTCTGCATGACTCACTGCAGCCTCAAACTCCAGGGCCCAAGTGATCTTCCTGCCTCAGCCTCCTGCCTCAGCCTTCTGAGTAGCTAGGACTACAGGTGCATGCCATCATGCCTGGTTGATTTTTAAATTTTTCATAGAGACAGGGTCTCACTATGTTGTCCAGGCTAGTAGGTCTTTAACTCCTGGCCTCAAGCAATCCTTTCTGCCTCAGCCTTCTAAAGCGCTCGATTACAGGCACGAGCCACCACACCCAGCCTGTACCTAATTCTTTTCTTTGTTTTGTTTTGTTTGCAACAGGGTCCCGCTCTGTCACCCAAGCTAGAGTGCAGTGGCCTGATCTCGGCTCACTGCAACCTCCACCTCCTAGGTTCAAGAGATTCTCCCACCTCAGCCTCCCCAGTAGCTGGGACCACAGGTGCACAACACCATGCCCAGATCATTTTTATATTTTTTGTAGAGACAGGATTTTGCCATGTTGCCCAGGCTGGTCTTGAACTCCTGGGCACAAGGAATCTACCTGCTTCAGCCTCCCAAAGTGCTGAGATTATAGGCGTGAAGACCATACCCGACCATCTAGTTCTTTACAACCTTAAACTTGATTACAGATGGCTGTTAAAATAACTTTGAGAAAGAATTATTAGTAAACTAATGATAGTTACTTTTAGTAGGAATTGTTTTATTTATAAAGAGCTTAGTCTAAAGAAGATGTTTTAATGACCATCTTGCTATGTCGCTGTGAAAGATAAAAGTGATGCTGTATATAAGGGCAAAAAATGATGTGGGGGAAGAAAATTTCCGTGGCTACATGAAGAAAAGAATTATTTTGTGATCTGTTATTTGAAAGGTACCTATGTTTTGTTTACTTGCTTTTTTCCACAAAAGGTGTGAGATAACTTACTATTAGACTTTGTTTCAAATCTGTAGAATTTTAAGAAAATGAAGAGGGTAGAAATCAGCATTCTTAATTAGGAGATTGCAGCGACTGCCACAAATAAAATGTTTACTTTCCCTGTGAATTTTCCTTGTCAGTGTCATCCCAGAACCCCTTAACTCTGCTTTTTAGATGTTATTGGGGAGGTGGGTTCCTGAGTTGATAATTAAGCACCGTTTTGTGCTTTTCAATGTTTAGGACCTTTCTTGGCCAGGACTCGCAGTGGGTAACCTGTTTCATCGTCCTCGGGCTACTGTCATGGTGATGGTGAAGGGAGTGGACAAACTGGCTCTACCCCCAGGCAGTGTCATTTCGTACCCTTTGGAGAATGTGAGTATTTATTATAAAAATATTAAAGGGATGTGTTTTACATTTTCCCTTGTCAGCTGCCATTATGAATTGCATTCTAAACATACTTCTCTTATCTGTTTCTGATGCACGGTTTCTTTTGAAATTCTTTTACAAACACAATTTCTTTTTAAGAAAATTACATGATGATTGTAATTGATTGAGGCTTGGCTGTTCTCTGTGGATGAGAGTACTGTTTAAGATAAGAGATAGAGAAATTGCCCCACTCAGAATAGCCAGAGGCTCGAAAAAAAGAGCCACCAAAGGAGAAACCAGTTGGGGGTGTATCCTGCTGCCATTTTCTTGGCCATTGTCTTGTCATCTTCCCTGCAGGATTTTACCTCTTTTTGTGTGTAAGGACACTGGAGGCTGCTTGCTGGCTCACTTACTCCTTCACTGGCCATTCAGGCAATGTGGGTGACTGTGCTGATCTGAGAGGCCCTCCTTCCATTATAAGCATAGAGAAGTGCTTGAAAGAATGTCACAAAAACATTTTTACTAGCATAAGTAAATTTGAATGCAAGAGGGGGCGATATACACAGGTGTTACATATGGATAGAAAACTCAGAAGCCATAGTGGTGAGCAGGAGCTGATGCTGAAACTGTGTTTCCTGCAGAAATCCAGGGACTAGAAAATGCTGTCAACTTGTTCTTGAAAAGAGGACTGGTAAAACTAGTAAAGCTGGCTTGCTGCCCTTGGCTGTTGGACCCAAAGAGTCCCCTGAGATAAATTAGAATTAGAATTATAGGCTTATGCTGTGTAGAGTGGTTCTTTCCAAATTCACATGACCTGCCCCATAGGGACACCTCCACAGCCAAGGGCTCCTTTGGTCAAATATGGAAGATGAGTGGAATTTACAAAGCACCTGAAGGAAAAAAAATGCCACGAGAAACTAGGTGCAACAAACAGAATTCATCTCCTTAGAACTACAGAGAATAGGCCAATTTCCAAGAGACCTAAAAATACATACATTAAAATTGTGAAAAAAAAAAAAAAGGGCCAGACATGGTGGCTCACACCTGTAATCCCAGCACTTTGGGAGGCCAAGATGGGAGGATTGCTTGAGGCCAGGAGTTCAAGACCAGCTTGGTCAACATAGCAAGACCCTATCTCTGGGGAGGGGAGAAGAAGAAAGAAAGAGAAAAAATTTGTGAAAAAAAGGAAGGAACAGAAACTATGAGGAAGTTATAAGATATTTTTGATATATGGTGCTTTAGTTGATACTTCAAAATATTTCATAATTTGTATTGTGATTCTTTAACCCATGAGTTATGTAGAAGTATTTTTTCCAAATGCATGAGTTTTAAAAACATAATTTCTAATTTTTAAATTTCTAAGTTCACTGCATTGTAATACTGTGGTCTATGTGATGCTGAAGTTTTGGGAATTTTTTTTTTTCAGACTTTCCTGTGGTCTAGTATAGATTATTTCCAAGCACACATGGCATACTTAGAAAAAATTACTATGCACTAATCCACAAGGCAAATCTCAACAAACAATAAAGAATCAGTATCATATAAACTACCTTCTCTGACCACAATGCAGTTAAATCTGAAAATAATAATAAAACAATATCTTAAAAGGGTATTTGGAGCCCGACACCATGCCTCATGCCTGTAATCCCAACACTTTGAGAGGCCGAGGCGGGTGAATCACTTGAGGCCAGGAATCCGAGACCAACCTGGCCAACATGGCTAAACCCTGTCTCTACTGAAAATACAAAAATTAGCCAGGCGTGGTGGCACACGTCTGTAGTCCCAGCTACTCGGTGGCTGAGGCACGAGAATTACTTGAACCCAGGAGGTGGAGGTTGCAGTGAGCTGGGATTGCGCCACTGCACTCCAGCCTGGGTGACAGAGCGAGACTCTATCTGAAAAAAAAAAAAGAAAAAGCTATTTGGATCAACATTTCTCCTTTCCCCATCCACCTGTCTTCCCCAGCCTCTTCTAACCATCATTCTGCTCTCTACTTCTATGAGTTCAACTTACAAGTGAGGTCATGTAGTATTTGTCCTTCTATGCCTGGCTTATTTCACTTAACATAATGTCCTCCAGGTTTATCCATGTTGCAAATGACAGTTTCCCCCACTTTAAAGGCTGTATAGTATTCCATTATGTTTATATACCACATTTTCTTCCGCCGAGACCAGCTGGGTTGGGGAGACCAGCGGCGCTAGAGGAATTAAAGACACACACACAGAAATATAGAGGTGTGAAGTGGGTAATCAGGGGTCTCACAGTCTTCAGAGCTGAGAGCCCCAAACAGAGATTTACCCACATATTTATTAACAGCAAACCAGTCATTAGTGTTGTTTCTATAGATATTAAATTAACTAAAAGTGTCCCTTATGGAAAATGAAGGATGGACAGAATTAAAGGAATAGGTTGGGCTAGTTAACTGCAGCAGGAACATGCCCTTAAGACACAGATCGCTCATGCTATTGTTTGTGGCTTAAGAATGGCTTTAAGCGGTTTTCCGCCCTGGGCGGGCCAGGTGTTCCTTGCCCTCATTCCTGTAAACCCACAACCTTCCAGCTTGGGCGTTAGGGCCATTATGAACATGTCACAGTGCTGCAGAGATTTTGTTTATAGCCAGTTTTGGGGCCAGTTTATGGCCAGATTTTGGGGGGCTTGTTCCCAACACACATTTTCTTCTTTCTGCTTTTTTCTTTTTTTTGAGACAGAATCTTGCTCTGTCGCTCAGGCTGGAGTGCAGTGGTGCGATATCATCTCACTGCAACTTCTGCCTCCTGAGTTCAAGGGATTCTGGTGCCTCAGCCTCCTGAGTAGCTGGGATTACAGGTGCATGCCACCACGTCTGGCTAATTTTTTGTATTTTTAGTAGAGATGAAGTTTCATCATGTTGGCCAGGCTGGTCTCAAACTCCTGAGTTCAGGTGATCCACCCACCTCAGCCTCCCAAAGTGCTGGAATTACAGGCATGAGCCACTGCATCCAGTTGCACATTTTCTTTTATCCATTCGTTTGATTATGGACACCGACGTTGCTTCCATCCATATCTTAGAAATTGTAAATAGTGCTGCAGTGAACATGGGAGTGCAGTTACCTCTTCAGCATACTGACTTCAATTGCTTTGGATATATATACCCAGAAGTGGGCTTGCTGGATCATGCTTTAGTGATCTGTTGCACAGAATGGTGACTATATTAAATAATAATGCGGTGTATATTTCAAAACTGCTAAAGGAGTAGATTTTAGATACTTTTACCACAAAAAAAGATAAGTATGTGAGGTGATGGATTTGTTCATTAGCCTGATTTAATCAGTCTACTTTGTAAACTTACGACAAAACATGACGTTGTACCCCATAAATATATACAGTTACTGTTTGTCAGTTAAAAATAAAATGAAAAGTATTTGGAAATAGTAACAAACAAAAGATACGACTCCTCAGATTTAAAGCATATGGAACATCCAGTAGGCAAAAGCCAGATCCACACCTGGATACAGTGAAATTGAAGAGTCATCAAGGAAATGGAAAGTCTTAAAAGCTATCAGGGAGAAAAAAGACACTGTCATTACAAAGGAATGAGAGTAGAAGGAAAGCAAGGAAAATGCAGTGATTGTGTAGTATGAGCTAAGTTGAGTATTATTTACATTGTCATAATAATAAAATGATATTGATCCAGTGAAAATTTTGATGTAACTGTTGGGAGAGTGGGGAGATAGAAACAGAAGTGGAGCGCATGGATGGCTCAGGGGGTGGGGCAGTGTGGTTGGTGATGTGAGAGAGCTAAAGCCTTGTTTTCTATAATGGGTAGTAAATAGACAAGGCCTGAAATTGAAAAATCAGGAGATTTAATTTAAGTGTCTTATTTAGAGATGGTAAAAACAAAAAAAGTCAACAAGAAAAGATAGTTGGAATAGATGTACTCCTAAATAATTCATGGGTTGAGGAGGAGATCACTGGAACTTTCTAAATTATTTGGAACTGAGTAACAATGAATGTACCATTTATTTACAAAATTGGGAGGTGCAGCTAACGTGGTAAGAAAAGAGAAGTTTATAGCCTTAAATTCATGTTTTAGACAATTTAGCTTGTCTAAGAATGGAAATTAATGAGCTAAAGAAAGCAGAAGAACTTCAGAGTAAATACACATAAAGTAGAAGGAAGGGAACAATACAGATCAAAAGGCAGATTATTTCACAGGGAGCATTTAAGTTGTTTATTATGTGATTTCTGTGAAAATCATTGCAGAAGATTTTCTTCAAAATAAATATATAAAAATCCAAAATGCCATTTTGAGATTTTTATTAGCATGTAATCCAAAAATAAAGATTTAACAACAGACTAGCCTCATTTTACATGAGAAGAAGCTGTGCTGTGCGAGGAGCTCATTTTATTGTTTGGCCCTGGTTGGCTGCTCAATACTTTTCCTAGCAGAAGATGGTAAATGAGAGAAAAGATTCAGGGGCAAACCCCACAAAACATAAAAATCAGAGTATCTTAGAATTCCATTTAACGTAGCTTCCATTTGATTAGCTAGCTGTTTTAGTTAGAATTTCAAGTCATACAGGTACAGAAATATGAGAAGAGATATGCATCTCCTTATAATACAGTGAGAGAAAACCATCATTCGTTATTATAAGCAACCAAGCTTTTTACTTTTTGAGCTTAGCTGCCTATATAATTATTTATTTTCCTTCATTGGTGTTCATCTGATTCATGAGCTGCTTCAATTTGATCTCTATGGACATGGTACCTAATCTTCAACTTTCCTGAACCAAGCGCCATTTCACTAAGTGAAGTGAGGCTGGAAAGTTTGCATGATTTACTCATGTATTCCCCTCACAGCCTGAGGAGGTAAACTGTATGATTGCTAAAGGAAAGCACCTCTAGCTGATTCAGGGCGGCTGCTAACAGTATGCTTTTGCAACTTTGAACTCTCTTCCCCCTCTTCACTTACTCATTAACTCATTTTAAGAGAATTTGGGGAAGAGTTAATAAGCATCTTGAGTAAGAGAAAAAAATTATTTCATTTCACAGAATCATAAAATTGATCACTTAATATTGATGTTGGGGCCGGGCGTGGTGGCTCATGCCTGTAATCCCAGCACTTTGAGAGGTCAAGGCAGGCAGATCACATGAGGCTAGGAGTTTGAGACTAGCCTGGCCAACTTGGTGAAACCCCATCTCTACTAAAAATACAAAAATTAGCCAGGTGTGGTGGTGCGTGCCTGTAATCCCAGCTACTCAGGAGGCTGAGGCAGGAGAATCACTTGTACCTGGGAGGCGGAGGCTGCAGTGAGCCGAGATCACACCACTGTACTCCAGCCTGGGCGACAGAGCAAGACTCTGTCTCAAAATAAATAAATAAATAAATAAAAAATAAGTAATGCTGGGATTTTATCAGTAAGACATAATCACATTGATTTCTGCCTGTACCACATTAGCGTTACTTTGCTACTTGTAAACATGAATCTTTAAGTAGTAAGGGAACTACTGAACGAAAGATCAACGTAAGAAATCTCCATTAAAACAAAAACATGACTGTATTCCTTGTTTTAATACAGTAATACTGGGAATGAAATAATTTTTTGAGGGGAAAAATAACTAATTTATTTTTTAAAATCATGTAGTGCAAAACAAATCTAATGGAAATAGAAGTCAGAATTTTCATTACCCTTGAGGGTAGAGGTAGTACTTCGAGGGCACTGATAGTGTTCTGTGTCGGTCTGGCTGTGCTACCTGAGTGCATGCATTTGTAAACATTTGTTGAGCTGTTACCCCAAGATTTGTATACTATATTATATGTATTTTGCACTTTAATAAAAAAATTGAAGAAAAAAAGTAGGTCTTATCACAATTGGTTATTTCAATCTAATAATATCAACATGTCCTAAGATAAAGGCTTCAAAAACCTTGTGACATACTTAACATGTTTTCCAAGAGTCTTTAGGCTATCTGAAGACAAATGTTAAATCTCATTAAACATTTTTAAAATTTTGAAATGAAAGATGAATTCCATTTTTATTTCAATTAAATTCAATACTCAGATTCCTCTAACCTTCTCTTAAATGCAAGTTAAATACTTTATTGTGGGATACGCATTAATCGTGGCCCATTTAGTCAATATTGAAACCAAATGTCTTGCTACTTCAAATACATGAGTGATCACCAGAAAATGGTTTGTGCTAGATATAGTGTTGTGTCCATCAGGTTTAAGTTATTTTCCTCTGAGGCACATTGGGAGACACAGACTTGGCCTACCAGGGGGCTGTTTAATCTTCTGTGCCCTCAAAAGAGCTTGTTTGGAAATGATTTTGGGTTTCTAAATTTCCATAGAAAGTGCTGGAAAAAAGTTTAAGCCTTCTTTTTAAATACCATTCAGATGAATGATTTTTATTCCCACTTTGGTTCACATAATAATTGCGTTCTTACTCTTAAATTTCAGGCAGTTCCTTTTAGTCTTGACAGTGTTGCAAATTCCATTCACTCCTTATTTTCTGAGGAAACTCCTGTTGTTTTGCAGTTGGCTCCCAGTGAGGAAGTAAGTGATAATGTTTTTATTTAAGACATTTTTAAAAATAAGCTTTTATTATTTGGAAATTATGAAATGTATTTTATTATGAAAATTTAAAACTAATTTATGAACAATGTTGTCATACCTCTGTGTATTGGAACTAATCTGTAGAATGTGAGCAACTTAAAATTTTCTATTCTTCTTACAGAGAGTGTATATGGTAGGGAAGGCAAACTCAGTGTTTGAAGACCTTTCAGTCACCTTACGCCAGCTCCGTAATCGCCTATTTCAAGAAAACTCTGTTCTAAGTTCACTCCCCCTCAATTCTCTGAGTAGGAACAATGAAGTAAGTGCAGTTATTCAATGAATATATGAATATCATTAATTTCCCTCTTTTTAAAAAATAGAGACAGGGTCTTACTCTGTTGAGTCCAGGCGAACTCCTGGCCTCAAGCAGTCCTGTCTCGGCCTCCCAAAGTGCTGGGATCACAGGCATGAGCCACTGCGTCTGGCCCTCCCATTCCTTATACTACTTGAAATTTTGGAAATTTTGATATTTTAGAAAATGAAAAATTGTGCACATTTACTGCTGGGGTAGATTCTTCTTTAATGTAATTTTCTTATGACTCTCATGAATAAACTGATCCTTTTTTGTGAGGGGAGCTATGGTAAATAACATCACATTTTAGCACGAGGGTTGCCACCTATTAATTCAAACAAGCCAGAGGTCATAGATCTACTTGGTGACTGGTGGAGCTGTGTGGATCTGGTAACTTGGGAGCCATTGTTCACTGCTTCTGCTGATGTGCTGCCACATTTTTCTCATTCATTCTGGACATTGCAGTGGAGGGAGCCACCTCTGCTTTTGACTCCTGTCCTTCAGCTTCTCCATCTGCTCATGCGCCCTCTTAACCATGTGGCATGCCACTTTTGTGGTGGCCTCCCCTCTTTATTTGCTGTGGATGACCAGGGCCATCATCTTTTATTCTCTGATGTGGAAACTATTCAAGGGAAGTAAGCAAACTGGGCCAATGGTAGGATCTCATTGCAGAGTGCCAGGATATCCCGATGCTTTGAAGGAAAACCACTGGAGAACTTGAATGCTTTATCATGGTTTTGTCAAAAATATAGCTATTGAGTGGCGGTCACTGTACTAGGGAATGGCCATCACCTTTTTGTTAGGAAATAATGTTTTATGTGCATTTTCAATTGAAGCAAACATACCAAATGGAAGATAATTATATAAATTCAGTTATATCATCAACATTTGTAATATCCCATGCCTTACTTGATAAATGGCAAATAAAGATCTCTGGTGCACATTTAAAAGAATGCTCTTTTTTTTGGGCTCTCTGAAGGTTGACCTGCTCTTTCTTTCTGAACTGCAAGTGCTACATGATATTTCAAGCTTGGTAAGTAGGCTGCTCTAATTTTTCAGTTCCATTTATTTTGGTTTCTAGAGAATCCTTGAATGATAGTAAAAGCAGTTGAAAAGTTTGATTAAATATGCCTTAGATTTATGATCCCATGAAAATTGAAAACTTAGTGGCAGTATTGGGAATTTTGAATATATCCATGTTATAGTCAAATTATTTTGCATTTCTGCTTTTTAGGGAGAGACAGCATATCTTCCAAGAACACAAGCCTGGGTGTAAGAACACCCTGGCCATAGTCCTAACTTGGCTGTTGATTTCTTGTCAGACTTAATTCCTATCTATATCTTTGGGCCTAAAATAGAAATAATAGTTTGGACTAATAATGCTGTCAGTCAAGTCAAGAAGGGACAAAATCCGTCTGAAGGGTATTTTTTTGGTGAATGATTTTTTAAAAATCATCCTTGTTACTGAAATAGAAATTCTTACCTGTTTGTTGTCTTCTGAGGTTGTTTTCCAAACTTTTTCAACAGATGTTGGTTTGGGGAGTCTGGAAGTGTAGTGCATTCCTGGGATCAAACTGGTCCAGCCATCTGTTCTTTCATACCAAGGCCCATACCTGTGTTTTTAAAACTGAGGAATTTTGTTGAAAGCTTTTATTAAATATCCAAGGAGTCTTGTACTGCTCCTAAACATGAGATTCGTGTTGGATTTATCAGAAACGCTTATTCAAACCAGTTTCTTTTGCCACCATTTTAGACTATTTGCATGCTGTAGTACACTGGTATGGTTTAGTTTAGCCTAGTTTGGGCATAAAACTTTAACTGGCTGTGTTTGACATCTTTCATCTTACTTTATCCACTACCTTTTTTTGTTTGTTTGTTCTCCTAAGCTGTCTCGTCATAAGCATCTAGCCAAGGATCATTCTCCTGATTTGTATTCACTGGAGCTGGCAGGTTTGGATGAAATTGGGAAGCGTTACGGGGAAGACTCTGAACAATTCAGAGATGCTTCTAAGATCCTTGTTGACGCTTTGCAAAAGGTAAATATCAATGAGACATGAGAGGCTGGAGTATGACCATTTCACTTTTAGCCTCTTAATAGAAAAATCTGCTGTTTCAAACACTGTTGACTGAGCTCTTACTTGCCTTCTTTGGGGTTCCTCTAATTATATTGGCCAAGGATGGAGTAGGGTCAAAAATGTATATTGATATATTTCTTCCTAATGCTAGAAAGAACAGCATTAGGAAAAGTTATCTCACACAAAGCTTTACACAATTTTTGTGGTAAAATATATATAACATAAAATTACCATTTTAACCACTTTTAATTGTCCAGTTCAGTGTTATTAAGTACCAGTACATTCACATGTTGTACAACCATCACTATCTTTTATTTCTAGAACTTTTTCATCTTCCCCAACTGAAACTCTGTACCGCTTAAACACTATGAGATAACTGAAGTAGAACACCCAGCACAGTACCAGACACTTAGTAGATGCATAATAAATGCTAGTTCCCCTCTGCCCTTGAAGTTCTTCACCTGCATCCTTTCAGTGAGGCTTCATATTTTAATTTTTATAGATGTTTGTGATTAACCAGAGACCACTTAGGAAGATTTCTTCATTTCTGTTTCCAACTTTCCCTCCTCCAATTTATATGCTGACAAATTCAGTCTCTTAAAGTAATTTTATTCTGAACATTTGCATATATGTTAAAGCTCAACACTTTTCTGTATAGTTGAGCATAATCAAAACCTTTAATACTTGCTTATTTTAAGATGTAGTATATTTCATGAGCCAGGAGGTAAGTGTACATTGTTCTTGTAGCTACACAAAAGCTTTAAAAATCATTTTAATAAGTATGTGTTTGACTCATTGCATAAAATGATAAGTAGTGAGGTAATGCATATGTTAATTAGCCAATGTGTACTTAAACCATTTCACAATGTGTACATATTTCAAAACAATTTGATGTGATAAATATATATGATTTTAATTTGTTAATTAAAAATGAGAAAAGTACATATCTGAGATTCCCAATAACGTTAATAACTAACTTTCAGTTTGCAGATGACATGTACAATCTTTATGGTGGGAATGCAGTGGTAGAGTTAGTCACTGTCAAGTCATTTGACACCTCCCTTGTTAGGAAGACAAGGACTATCCTTGAGGCAAAACAAGCGGTGAGTATATTTTGAGATCCTGCTTTAAAACTGTAAAATTAACTTTTTATAAAAACAAAAACATACAAAGTCCTATATCACCTATGGGTGACATGAATGAGCAGTCAGTAAATCTGAAAAACAATTTCAGTTAAAACATAAGCTTCTTGTTCACATACATATGTGTGTTTTGCCAGTGATAATCAATTCTTTGGGGTTATAATCAGATAATGCAAGAATTTTAGGGATCAAAGTAAATCTGTCCAAGATTATAATTCAAATATCAGTACACACAAGGAGACATCAGAAGTTAATGTGGCGCCAGGTGCAGTGGCGCACACCTGTGATCGCAGCTCCTCAGGAGGCTGAGGTGGGAGGATTGCTTTAGCTTGGGAGGAGTTTGAGGCCAGTTTGAGCAAACATAGCAAGACCCTGTTTTGAAAAAAAAAAAAAGAAGTGAATGTGTGCAGGAGTGGTGTGGTGCCCACATCCTATGGGCTCTGCTTTTCTAGCAGGCACATTGTCTTTGTGGCATAGTCCCTTACTTGCTGAGATCCTCTGTGTATACCTCTTTATGATTTTGATTTACTTCAACAGTTTTTTGGGTATGGATCTTGCTTCGATTTTAAGCATTTAGAGGGTCAGGATTAAGCATTACCATGGTTGCTGGCCATGGTAAAACACATACCTGTGTGTGTGTATATGTATGTGCACATTTACATACATACATATATACTTACAGCTGCAGCAGAACCTAGGGAGGGTGATGAGAAAGAGTAGTGTAGATACTCCCTAACATCCTACGGTCGAGAACATTGCTTAGGGCTGGCTGCATCACTTGCAGCAGATAGATATCCAGTCAGTCACATACACCTCCACTTCAGAACCATTTGCAGCCCCCACCTTGCTCAGTTTTACTGACCTCAGTGTGGGACTTGGAGTCAGAAGGTTGAAGCCAGTGCCTGTTTGAGATAGTCTAGCGATTACTGGTTTGAGATTGTTTCTTTCTAAATTAAATTGGGGATGGAAGGACTCTGTTTCAGACAGCATGTCAGTCTAGACAACCACCCCAAATTTTCCACCATACAACATCTAGAAATGCTGGATAAAAATAAAGACCTTTTAAAAAGTACATAGTTTGGGCCGGGTGCGGTGGCTCACGCCTGTTATCCCAGCACTTTGGGAGGCTGAGGCGGGCAGAACACCTGAGGTCAGGAGTTCTAGACCAGCCTGGGCAACATGGTGAAACAAACCCTGTCTCTACTAAAAATACAAAAATTAGCCGGGTGTGGTGGCGGGCACCTGTAATCCCAGCTAGTTGGAAGACTGAGGCAGGAGAATCGCTTGTACCCAGCAGGTGGAGGTTGCAGTGAGCCGAGATTGCACCACTGCACTC